>NW_023998459.1:1499634-1635311 GCF_014805625.2 Glossina fuscipes | reverse complement strand
GATAGGGGATGTGACGGTTGGTCAAAATCGCCATCCCTGAAAGACTTGATAGGACAACTGACATTATGGATGAGGGATGTACTAGCTGACTGAAGAATATCTTGGTCTTTGTATTTTCCGACGAGTAGCGAAACGGGAACACCCCGGCGGCAGCTATGACACTGGCAAAGTTGTCGGTTCTTTCTTCCAGCGCCCCGCGATATTTAAAGCGTAACAGAAATCCTAACGTCATAAGTAATAAAGTAAAACGGTAATAACGCGACAAGTCGGGTCACCTCGCTGGTTCCTTGCCCCAGCCATTTTCTACAAACATTGCTGTACCTCCGTCCAGTAAAGTGGAACCAATAAAGCCTGGAAATTATACACCATTCCCCCCGAAGGTCCTGATTATTTTTCTAAATTTTCTTGCAACGAATCCTGGATTGACTGAGTCATAGCCCGCCTAAGGAAACTCGTGACAGCATTAAATTATTAGTTATATAAGACACCTGACCATATCTCAGTCAGGTCAGAATATAAGCAAGTATCTAAAAGAAAAGTAACAAATAAAGACTTTAAAATAATCCACTAAATAAAAGAACATTTAATTTTGAGTGGTGTCACTACATGGCGACCGTGACAGGACGTCGGTGAAAATTTTTTTTTCTCACTGACGTCCTAAGATTTCTTGGTGTAGAAAACAAATAAACAAACGTCAACTCACTCTATTGTTGTAACTAAAGTCCTCAGATGAACCTCTCTCGAGCGAAACATATAAAATATAGACAAAGCAGGACCTACGTTAAAGCGTGGCGGGTCCCGAGTGCTTTAAATACAAGTGCCTCATACCTCCAGTGCTATTTTTAGTCGCACCTTCCCAAAAATTATATTTAGAGGCCAACATTGCAAAATAAATGATATAAAAAAAAAAAAAGAAACTATTTAAAAAAAAAAAAAAAACAATCTATATATATATTGTGAAAATTTCATGAACCCTTAAAAAAAAACATATATATATAATAAAAAAAAAAAAACTTTACCTAAAAAGCTTACAAGACTAAACACAAATAGAAAATTAAAGCTGCTCCACGAACTCGCGTATATAAACATATATAATTAAAGATAGAAGTGAAACAAACATTTACAATAAAACACAAAAAAAAAGGAAATTTCGTGTTTAACGGACTTAGTCCAGTTATGAAAAATATATTAGTATTGTGAAAAAGAAGAATAAAAAGTGCTAGAAATTCATTTGTATAAAATCTAGATTAAACTCAATAATATCAGATTTTGAAACATAAATAACAAAAGAAAAAGTGAAATACATTTTTGAAACACTTACATGGAAAAGAAAGCCAGTAAATTCCAGCTTAACATTAACTGAAAAAAAAAACCTAAAGTGGCCAGAAGTGTAGTGTGGTAATGCATAAATATGCAATTAAATATTAAGCAAATACGAGAAATCTAAAAATAGACATAGCCAAACAAAAGGAAATTAAAAACACGACAAATGAACAACAACAAAGCGGTAACATCAGATACCTTATAATTAATTATATTATAATATAACTATTATTTAAGGATAATAAATAAACAGTGCATATATATAACTTTTTATAAACAAATTTAAAGTTCATTTTTAATACTTTTTTAGTTATTCCAATACAATTTAAGTGTAAAAGAGTGCCTTTAAACAATTTTATATATATACATATATATAAAGGGTCTAATTTAAGAGTCAGAATAGGATTATATTTTATAAAAACTTACACACAGAAACGTCGTTAATATAAACACTACAACATAACAAAACAAAAAGGAGAAAACATTGAGCAGATTACTTTAAATATCTCCGTGTATTGAGAAAAAGGACGAAAGAAAACTATTCTTTTCTACTTATTTTACAAATTTTTCATTATTGTTGGGGGCTAAAAAAAAAAAAAAAATATTCAAAGCAGGCCAATGAGACACTAACTGTCTAGAGCAACTCCTCCAAAAAACACATACTAGCCACATGACTTCTCCCCCGCAAGACACCGATATCCCAGACCCCGGCAACGGGCAATCATCCTTCACGCCGATATATTATGAATAAGCCCACCCTCTCCCATCAGGGGACGATGTGGAGACAGTAGATTTCCAAGAACAAGTTTCGGAAAGAGGGTACAGACGACAACTCAAGCAGACACAGCATCCAAAGGTCAATACATACCATACCTCAGTCAGGTCAGAATATAAGCAAGTATCTAAAAGAAAAGTAACAAATAAAGACTTTAAAATAATCCACTAAATAAAAGAACATATAATTTTGAGTGGTGTCACTACAGGTTATAGAAATATTGAAATAGTAGAAAACAATTACATTCTAATCACGGTTTATCTTTCATCTCCTTCAATTTTTGGAGCCAAATAATAACGCAAATGTACCCAAGTTTTGCTTTGTTTTGTCAAGCTGGTAATCTGCTCCCACAAACGAAGAAAATCCGCGTTTTTTCCATAAATATAATAAAACACCATAATTAATAAAAAAAGTAATGAATGTTGAACTTTTATTGTATTATAATAAAAACAAAAATATAAACAACATTGTGACCTGCAATTTGTGAACCCATGTCGCAGTAGGAATGACTGCATAAATTTGCATGCACGATTCATGCGCTGTTTTTCTCTATATTTTTGTTTTCATCTGATGAATTTATATCAAATTGGATTTGTACATTTTCTTTCATAGCATTAGCGCCTACATTTCCCCCGTTGCTATGTCGTGAACTATTTTCGCTGTGATTATTTTTCATACATACGCAGTTATTTCTCAGTACCAGGAATTATTTTTCATAGATACGCATATGTTTCTCACTACCAGGGATTATTTTTCATACATACGCAGTTATATCTCAGTACCAGTAATTATTTTTCATACATACCCATTTATTTCTCACTACCGGAGATTATTTTTCATACATACACAATTATTTCGCGCTACCATGTATAATAATAAATGTAAATATATTAGTTTATGTAAATATATTTTATTTCCTAATCGCTTTTAGCTAAAATTACTCTAGATGTTCCAGTTTTATTAAACCACGTTTATTTAGTAACTTCATGCATGGCCTTGGCAAGATGCTCCACATTTTTACTTGTAACGCCAGCCATTGAAATGCGTCCGTCTTTGGTTAAATAAATGCTAAATTCTTTGGAAAGACGTTTTACTTGATCCGCCTTCATGCCAGTATAGAAAAACGTACCAATTTGATTTGTAATGTGATCCCAGGAACGAGTAGAGCCATTCTTTATAAAATCCTCCTTTAGTTGACTGCGTACTCCTACGATCCGGTCAGCCATAAGCTTCACATCTTTTAACGAAATGCCATACAATTGGGGATCATTTTCCCGATTTCTCCAGCGACGCGAGCGAAATTTTGACTTAAACAGTATTGATGACCTTTAGATTCAAAAATGCGGATAGCCTGAGCATCGCGGTCCACATCACCGGAAGCGAATCCTTAATAGGCCATATCAATAAATGGATACAAATTTCTCTCTTTTATTAATTTGGACAATTCCCATCATGGCACACTAGGCGAAAAGAATTTTTATATGCAAATCACATTGTTTGTGCATTATGCAAGCTTTTTTGCACCAATATATTATTTCTTTTTCCCCAACCTAATATTTTGCTATTAAAAACGAAACTAATTGGGTATTACATTTGCAAAACTGAAAACGAGAATAAAAGATCAATTTGAAGATGCGTGAATTTATGAGTGATTTTATTTGCCAGTTTAATAAACGACAATTCTTTGAAAAGGCGCCCGCACTTCAGAGTGTTTGGAAAATGACATGGGTATGCGTATGATACTTATATATATTGTTACAAATTTCCGCTTTTCTATTATAAGCTTCGTTCCACTAGATCGAGGATATTTTGGTCAAGAGAAATACACTTCAAAGTTCTTTTATGTACAATTACATTCCTTAACAGTTGGATTATTTATTTACAATTATGTTCCTTAAATGTAGGATTATTCGAAATTTATTTTGGCCGAACACTCAATTCGAATGTTCTTGCCCAACTAACTCTCTCTTCCACAAATATTCTATTTATATACATTTTTACCATCATATTACTAGTAGCTAATTTTATAGCTTCATTTTTAATTCGTTAATGACGCGCTGCGAATGTACATTTGGTTTTTCCCTGTTTAGGGATTTTATTACTTAGCTGCAATGAACAGGATTTGGGATTTCCGTAACAAAATATATATGTATATAGCGAGAAAACGGCAGAAATAATGTAATATTTGCGACATAGATTACAAAAGTAATGCTGTAGGAAGTCGAGCTGCTAATTGCAATGACAAAAAAATGACGAAGAATAAAATAATGGGCAGGCATGAGAGTGGCTTGCCTGAGAAAGGTAAAAGGAAAACGTAGAGAAGGAGAAGGTAGCTTAGAAGCCGCCGGACGCAATTTCGGGATCTCCCGTTAAAAATCATGGGCTAAAGGAGGAAACGGTGTTGAATGACCCAAGGCCTAATATCTGCTCGCTCGGTAACTACGCTTCGTCCGTCCGGTTGTCGTTATAAGGGTAAAGCATTTGTATTTCTTTTACTTAAATAGTTTAGCTAGTTGGTTATTTTGGTTTAGATCTAGCTACCTCAGCAATAACACGTACGTCCGTCTCACACAGCCTTCAATCCCCTTGAAAAGGCACTTAAACCTGACTCTAAAAAAGCAATAAAATTTTGAGCTCTGTAGCCAGTAAGTGCTTACAGACACTTTTGCTTTATTACAAAAGTGAAACTTTCCCAGTAACATTGAGACCATCTCATTTAACCTATTTCATTTCCTTCTTTTATTGCTTTAACATATCATCCCGTAATAATATTAACAAATTGTATGCTTTTAAGATGTCGTCTCTCAACTATTTTGTCGCTAGTTTATTTGATTATGAGGATTTATATCTATTTTTATATATGTCATCTTTTCTTTTGGTTGTAGTATCTGAGCTTGAGAACTGAATAAACACAGCCTGGAACTGTTGATCTTTTGGCATATTGCCATTGTTAAACCACTGATTTTTTCAGCTTACCTAATACTTTTTCTATCGTGCACAGATGAATCGAAATTTATTTGAGGATGTGTAACGCGACTGTGCGTAAAGAGACTGTGTAAATCAGTCAGAGTTGGTAAATATTTGCTTGACATATTGTGACTTGTGCTTGCAGAAGTATCAGGCTCTTGAGATATTATTTTCCACATCGTGTAACCATGTTTCCCACAAGGAATGCATCAAAATATATACGAGTGAGAATCAAGAATGCCATATTTGTGGCGAATTCTGCAAACTTAACATGTTGAAGTCGTTCAATCGGCTTGACGTACCGCCTGATAGTTCGAAAGAAGCTTATTCTAAATTGTGTCTAATACGTAGCCCTCATGAAAACACAACTGAAACCATGAGTTCCGTTGTTACAAACACAAAATCTCGTAGTCGTTTGATATTTTTAAACAAAAATTTTAGTCAAATGAATAACTTGAAATAAACAACGAATTAGTTTGAATTTTCAAAAGGAATTTACGGTTTGAAATCCGAGAAAAACTACTTCATTTTTAAATCCCAATTGTATCTCGTTTGAGATAGTACGCGTTCACATCTGAGTTATTATAAAAGGGTTCAGAAATAGTAGAAAGCAAAGAGATAGTCGATGGTACGGTTGAATAACAAAGAGTAATAATTTGTTGGAATTGTTCGCAAGCTGGCCATCGTTTATAGACTGCCTAGCGAATATTCTGTTATGGTTGTGGAAAACAGAATATCTTGAAACCAAATTGTCCTAAATATAGCTGATCTTGAAAAATCTGTGTAGAAGCGTCCGAGTCCATCAAAGACTTAATCTTAATCCCTTAACTATTTCCACGGATAGCTCGAAAGCCTCAGTGAATGATCACAGCGCATTCGAGAACTTGATCATAGGATCATCAAATCTTACCACGTTCGTTTCTTTGAATGCAATAAAGTTAAGGCCAACAAGTTAAGTAAACTTTGTCGACCCCTTCAATTTATAAACAGTCCACTACTCGACTACAGCCTATCTGGAAATTTGTTTTAAATAATAAATTGTTATGTTCCGCCGGCCATTCTGATGATTGTCGAAACCACACACGACCATTTGTTTCTGGTCAGTTGTGTAGTGTAGTCGTAGCAGGTCTGCTTGACACTGGAGTATCTGCTTTGTATTTTGACTTCGATTATGCAAAAAGTTTTCTTCAGGAATATAAATACCAAAATACGAAGTTTAATGCATCCTCGAATACAGCTGAGAGAAGTATTCATGTAGCTATAGATTGTATAACTGCCTATATTATATTTGGAGGTAAAACTGCTAAGTTTTGTAATTCTACACTTGTAGCAAAATTTTGTTTTCAGGAGTCGACTTTGGTCGAACATTCGGTCTCGCCAATGATCTCTTTTTTGAAAGTTTGAACGCATCCGCGCTTCTGAGTTGTACTGAAATAACTTATAGTAGCACCGAACATAATTTCAGCGAAGAGCAAGCCAACAAACTGAAAGGTGTGATAAGTCCTATCCCATCGTACAGAATTGAAGGATCATATAGGACTTATCTAATTTTTCATATCATCGATACAGGCAGCCATAAACCTATCAAACAGGGACATTTTGCTATGTGCCCTACGGTAGAAAGCTTCTGTTTGCAGAATTTGGTAAAATGATCGCTCTAGAAGTTACAGGATTTTCATAGCCGTTGGTGTTCACCTATTATATTAATTAGTAAACCAGAAAACGTTCGCTTATGTTTAGATGCCCGAAAAACGCACAGTGTTACAGTCAAAGACTTGAATAGATTACCAAACGCTGAATTTATTACAAGCGTTGACGTAAAACGTGCCTTTTGACAAATACATATGCAATGCGCCCCAAACTATGCGTTGATTAATGGATATAAATTATCCCAACTCATCACGTCATCAAGTTTTTGTTTACCTATACGATTTGTTAATTATTTCAGAAACTTTGAATGAACATCTCCAAGCATTGTGTGAAATTGCTCCATGTATACGGAAAGTCAATTTAATTATTAATATTGAAAAGAGTAAGCTCTTCGTGTCGTCAGTTTCGTCAGTTACGAAGATATTTAGATGTTCGTGGTTGCATGCGCAATTTCGCTTTTTTGTCTACTTTCCTGCCTGATATGTTAAAAAAAAAGAAGACTTTCGAAAGTAGGTAAAGATGAAGTAAAATTCAATTTTTAAAAATTTGAAGGAACAGTTACGTACTGGACCGTTGTTACATAGTTCCGATTTCACTCCCCCATCCAATATTCAATGTAGTACAAGTTAATTTGGAGTAGGTGCTGCGTTAGCCCAAGGAAACGGAGAAGAGTTTTCTATCACTTACATGTCTCATGAACTCAACAATGCTCAAAGAAATTATCCAGTATCTGAACAAGTATGTTTAGGGGTCTTTGGCTATTAAAATGTTTCGAGCCTAGGTGGAAGGCATGAGTTCGAAGTTATTACGGATCGCGCCGCTCTCACTTTACTAATGTCCCGAAAGGATCTTCACGGTCGACTGACTAGACGGTCATTGAAATTACAAGGTTTGAATTTCGCAATTAAGCATCGAAAACGTAGATTTTATTTACGAGCGAAGCGAACGCGTTGCAGGAAATGCAATGCAGGCACAAAATTGGTGGAATTTATGGATTCCAGCATTCATTGAGCGCTCATGGACGGTTTTATCTGGATTTGTTAGGTACTTATTCTGACCATATTGATGTCACTATTGTTCTCGGTCATTTGTGGAAATTGCACTTTCTCGAAATTATCAAAACGTTTAATGGTTAAAATATAGTAACGTTTCTCTAAAGTGCGATTGTTTCACTTTTTTGGCGTATGGTTGACAACAGAGTTCAATTCAAGTCCTCCCTGTTGAAATCCTTACTGGAGAGCTATGGTGTTCACCAAAGTTGTGTCGCTTGTTATTATCCGTAAGCTAATCCATACGGAACTAGATTAGGATGAAGACCTAAGTTGCGCCTTGAAAATTACTATTCATGCAAGCAGAGATTTTTCACCTTGTTTTGTTTGGACAAAGCTGTTACAAGACCCTTCCTCTTCCTTAAGGATTGGCGAAAAGTTGGATTTGATTAGACGAAAGCTTCGCCAAAATATTAGTTCACGTGTATTAACCTACCGAGCTTGACAAACCGCGTTTGGAAGGCATTTTTATTGTTATTATTCTTTTTATTATTATAAATGTAGCCAGAGAATAAATTCTAATCCGAAAGTGTTAAAAGCTCTAGCATCCTAGGGTTTCGATTTTACTAAAAACTCTACCGCACTTGAGATTCGAACCCACAACCGTTGAGCATTGGTAATAAAATTAGTTTCGCGAGGAGGAACGAAAAAACGCTCAACGAGAGTATTCAAAGTGTTCAGAGTGTTACTTAATGTAAAATTGACCAAATAATTATCAAAAATTGAAGTAAATTTCAATATAGTACCTTAACTTGTAAATAAAGTTGTATAAGTTGAATGAATTTGCTGCGAATAAAAATCAATTTGCATATATATTTTTTTAAATTTTAGGCATCAAAAAAAAAAAGAATGAAAGAAAGTTTATGAAAAGTTGCCATTAAAACTTAACACCAAGTAAAAAAACATTATAGGAAATTAAAACTTAGGCGTGTATGCCTGTTTGCGTAGGAATGAAACCATAGACAAAGACTTAAGAGATCAAAAGATACCTAGGCACCGGCTAACGGACGAAAGAACAATACTAGCAGACTTTGGGAATGTTAGATACGACATGCCATTAGTTATTTACCATTTTTGTATATATAAAATTTCTCTTATTTTTTTTGTGAGTGTAACTAGGTTGGCCAGGCGGTACAAATAAAACCCAAGTTCTACACACCATCACAATATATTTACATGTTTCTTTTATTGGAAATTAAATTTGTATTAAGTTCACTTAAATGATGTGCAATATGTGCATTGTTCGTATATATCCATTTTAAATATCAATTTATTTATTTATTTATTCTACTTATACTAGAAACTCAACTAAATAACAGTCGAGTTCAATTGGCTTAATTATATTAATTAATAATAGAATATAGTATAAGTATAATAAAAGAAAAAGAACAAAAAAAAAGAAAAAGAAAAAAAAGCATGTACACTATCAGCATAGGGACACACTTACAACCGGTACAGGACCAAATTGCAAATGAACCGCTAAACCATCGCAAACATGCATAAGCCTGGCAACCGATAATAAATTGTCAATAATTCATTTTCGAAACGTAACGACTTTTTAGGATAAAAGCTAATTTAAATACGACATAGGTAAATCGCGCGTATTAAGCAATGTTGCTTTAATGGACTTTACAGAGTCCGATAACGAGAATAAGTGGTAGACGTCATTTAGGTTCTTGCAAACGACTCTGAGCGGATTGAACAGCTCATAATTAAATTTACACTGATTAAGCTTAACCAAGATAAAATGCCTAGAGAAGCGGTTAGGGACATTAAAGCTTATTTCACCAAGTAATGAAGGCGAGTCAATAGCACCATTTATTACTTTAATTAGAAAGGAAACGCCAAGAACAAATCTACGTTTCTCAAGAGACGGTAGGGACAGCAGAAGCAACCTACTTTCATACGGAGGAAGAGAGGCAATCGGATCCCAACCCAAATTTCTAAGGGCAAACAGCACGATTTGCTTTTGAATAGATTCGATTGAATCTACGTAGCACCTATATGAAGGAGACGACACAACTGAGGCAGACTCGAGCATGGGTCTAACCAAACACATGTACAGCCTTTTCGTAATGTAGGGATCATCAAGCTCTTTGGACCACCTTTTTATAAAACCAAGCGCGGACCTAGCTTTGCTAATCGAGAGCTCAATATGCAAGTTAAAACGTAACCTATGGTGAAATAGAACGCCTAAATCTGTAATCGAATCGACGTCCTCCAACTTATGCGAATCTATGAAATACTGAGTAATGAATGACTTTCTTTTTGAGAATGAAAGCTTCTTACATTTACTCAGATTTAGTTTCAGGAGATTCAAAGAGCACCATGCAACAAAATTATCCAAATCACCATGAAGCTGATGTGATTGCGATTCAACAGAGAAGGAAGAAAACAGTTTCTCATCATCAGAATACATTAAGATCTGGCTGGAATTAACCACCGATGGGAGATCGTTAATGTATAAACTAAATAGAATGGGACCTAAGTGACTTCCTTGAGGTACGCCAGACGTAAAGGGGAATTCATCCGAGCTAATGGAGTTAAACAAAACTCTGAAGGATCTATTGTGCAGATAAGAGCTTATCCATTTCACTAAGTAGGGTGGGAAACCAGAGGCTTGGAGTTTAAAGATAAGTAGTCTATGGTTAACCATATCAAATGCTTTGCTTAAATCAGTTTAAATAACATCTGTGCGAGAGCCACTAGAAAAAGCCTTGAAAACATGACAGGTAAACTCTAACAAGTTGGTGACTGTAGATCGCCCTTTCCGAAAGCCGTGCTAGTGCGGAGAAATATACGAGTTAATGGCAAAGGCCAAATGCTGAGTCACAATACGCTCGAACAACTTGGGCAAGATACTCAACTTGGCTATGCCCCTGTAGTTCTCAATAAATTGTCTACTTCCACTCTTGTGGATAGAAATAAGGAAACTACACTTCCAACATGAAGGGAAAACACCTGAATACAAGGACATGTAAAAAATCTTTGAGATCACACCACACAACTCGACAGCGCAAGATTTAAGTACACATGATGGAATTCCATCAGGTCCAGGCGAACAACTATATTTTAGAGAACTCAACACTTTGAAAACATCATCTTCCGAAATAACCAAGTTAGGTATTGAAACCGAGTTAGTTATAGGATATGGGTAGTTTGCTGACAAATCGAAATTAGCAATCGAAAAGTTTCGTCGGAAATACTCAGCAAATAGATTTGAGATTTCAAAATCAGAGCCATTAAAAGAAACATGAGAGGGATATGTGGAAATTTTTCTATTAGAGTTAACAAATTTAAAGAAGAATTTAGGATTAGCAAACAGAGAGGATTTAATGAACTGAAGGTATCTGCAGTAATAATAATGCCTCGCCACCGAGTAAGCGACATAGTCGAGCGCAGAGCCACTTTTCGAATATTTTTTGAATAGCGAGTTTTTTCTATTCTTGTGATATTTAATTGTCTGATTAAACCACGGAGGACACCTGCTTCGAGGTCGACAATGCTTGATCGGAACAGATGCAGCAATAGCTAGATTTAATGTATTGTAGAACGATGACAATAAGCTTTCAATACTACCGGTTGAGAAATCAAGCGTCAAATGTGAAAGACGATGCTTTAGTAATACAATATTGATTTTATGAAAATCATTATAATTATTTAAAAAAGTTTGAGTTGGCACATTAAGGCATTTCAACAAACCATCATTAATATGATGAAAGGAAATGCATATTGATGGATGATAAGGATCCTCAGGTAAACTAAAAGGTGGACAACGACTTACGTAAATCTCGGGAAAATTGGCAAAGCAGAGATCAAGCAGTCTATAATTACAATTAGGGGTACGATTATATTGACGCAAATTATGATCAAACAATTCACTAAAGAACACAACAGCCCTATCAGACGTTGAAGTAGGAACCAAACAGCCAGAATTATCAGTGTTACACCAAGTGACTTGAGGCAAATTGAAGTCACCCAATGCAACGACCAAATCGGTGGGTCTAGACCGCTTGACCACTTCACAAATGAGGGCAGCATGTTTCCTGTAAATGAAGACATCAGAATTGCCGGTTTGTTTGTAACTGTTTTGCTACCAACCGACTCAGCAATATCGGAAACATTACTATTCATTTTAGAGTTAGAGGGAGCGGTAACTTGTACCAACGAATTAGATTTGGAGAAAGCCAGAGGTGACGTCCCACACGCTACGCTACGAGTAGAAGATGAGTGTCCAATAAAGCGACACTCATCAAACCTAGACTTAATGAGCTCAAACTTTTCCCACAAGGAGCCGAGATTTCTACTCAATTCCGAGAAACCATAACGGGTCTCCGTGAAAAGTTTATAAAAGTCAATGTCCCGCTGCCTACAGTCAGGACATGACCATCTTAAGCCTTTAGCCGGATCAGCGACTGCGTCAGCAGCACGGCCGAGAATACCGCACACTTTGCATGACCAAAGCGCTCGCAGAGCCAACAAGAAACGAATCTATCAGAATCCGGGCCAGATTTCACTCGACAAGGTATAAATAAACACTCCATGTCCTGTCAAAAAGACAGTTGTTGATTATGAAGAACAGACACACAAATCACTAAAAAAAAATCCTGAACATAAAAATTTATCAACCAATTTGTGCAAAACTTCTCTGTTAGGTTGACACTGTAACGAGAGATCACTCGCAACACAAACTCCAAACAGTAAAAAAAATAACAGAGAAAAAGAGAGATTTTTATCAGAGATCAAAATTTTTGTTTGCAAAAATCAAATGAATCAAATGAAATCGTAAAAGAAAAATATTTCTTTTACTTTGAATTCACTCACTTTCTTCTCAAAGTATATTATAAAATCACACACTATAAGGCAGAATAGCCACGAAATTCAACAAAATATTAAAATTTTAATTGCCGACACAAAAAATATACGTCTATACCGCGCGACAAAGCTGCCAGACTTTAAACTAGCTTTTATCCTTAAAAGTTACGTTTCGAAAGTGAATTATTGTCAATTTATTATCGGTTGCCAGGCTTAGGGGTTCATTTGCAATTTGGTCCTGCACCGGTTGTAAGTGTGCTCCTATGCTGATAGTGTACATGCTTTTTTTCTTTTTTCTTTTTCTTTTTTTCTTCTTTTTTGTTCTATTATACTTATACTAAATTTTATTATTAATTAATATAAGTTTTGCATTAAGAGCCAATTGAATTCGACTGTTATTTGTTTAGTTGAGTTTCTAGTATAAGTAGAATAAATAAATAAATAAATGCTTAGTCCTACACTAAGAACAGATAATCTATTTGTATGGTATGATACGCTATAACAAGGTTCACTCCAATTTTAAACTAACATCTGATTTTCCATTAACATAGATATGATTTTATGTAGTTTCAGGAATATATGTAAGCATTCAACCCATTATGCCAAGGTTTAGTCAAGTAGTATATCAAAATCTAATATTCTATTGGCTTGGAGTGAACAAAGAACGCACGTGTATCCACGTGGTTCCATTGACCCAACAAACGAAAGGGTAAAAATGGCTAAACAAACGTGGTAAGAAAAAAATTTTTGAAAAATATGTGAATGTGAAGGATTCAAGAAGGATTCAATTGCAAAAATTAAGTCGCTAATAATATCTCCAATGCGGTGGCTTCACGTTAGGCAGCAATAAAAATTCTATAAAAAAAGTTTCCTATTCGTAGACTATGTTCCAAAATTAAAAATATGTATACATAGTTGTAAACCTGGGTAGTTAGTCTAATTTTAACCAGTTATTAAATTTTATTTTGTTAAAATCAATCATTGAAAGTAAGGAAAGAAAATGCAATGAAAAAAACTCAAATCTCTAACTATTTGAAACATAACAAGATTTTACTATTAAAGATAAGATGTTAATAATAAGGAAATTAGATTATAATTAAAACTGTTTTAAAATTAAAATTTGTCCATTTAATGATAATGGATTTAAGTAAATCAAACTGTCAGTGTCAATAATCAAAATAGAAAAAATGATCATATCGAGATAACAATCAGTAATTTCTTTTTTAAACGGCAGTTGCACAATATCTCGTGGTCAGCAGATTCTTCTTTGTTTGTTCTTTTTGTAACACTAAATTAAATGAGAGTTGCTAGATATCAGTGCAAATCAAAGCGTTTTGATGGAAGCTTCTTCAACTCTTTACTCTAGCGTCAACCAAGCAACGTGTGACAGTCTTTCGGTCAATGAAAGAGTGTTTGCAATGTCACCAAATCGTCTCTAATTATTTATTTAAATGATAGCGAAAATTCTTTGTAACTTTATTGACACTGTCTTATCCTCTTAAGTCAGTTTATAGATAGATAGTTAAGGTTTAAAGAAAAAAATTTTTAATTCGTAAGGAAAAAAGTGAAAATTTTACAACAATTTTTTTTTATATGCTCTTTGTTCCAAAAAAAAGGATCTATCTTTGATTTTCGAAATTCCAATAATATACTGTGTATTAACATAGCGGTTGATTTATTAGTTACGGGATGAAACAATCTTTGATAGGCTACCAAAATCTCGACCTATTTTTCGCATATTACTAAGTTTAGCCACTACTACCTTTAGTTTATTTTTGAGGGTTTGGATGAATCTCTCTGCTCTAAGGAGAATATAATTCCATTAAAACTTTTTGAAGCAAAACTTCGCCTTTGCAAGGTGAATCCTTCAATCTCAACATCAAATCGGTTTTTAGTAACTTTCTTAGTTTGATAATTTCAGAATTTTTGATGGCTTAATTCATCCAGGTCAAAAAGAATATTCTCTATCACTTCTACTTCGATCAAAACTTCTTCCACAATGAATTTGGCATGTTTCTTTGTGGTTATCTTGACATTGCATGCACATTGACGTTGTTATTCCTTTTTAAGAACCTATTTCTTATTAAAATGCTTCTAAGTGTACCGCAAATTGTTGCATTCTACTCACAGAAAAGGTTGGCAACCTTTCGTGGGTGCATAGGTATTGCAATTTACCTGTAAATAGAGAAAATTTTCTAAGTACTGCTAAAATTTTTTAACTCCAGAAATTTTGGCATAAGCTTCTTTATCGACTTCATTGCATCTCTAGTGAATATCATGCTATGTTTGGCAAACAAACTTGGCTGGCTTGCCCAAATTATTCTTTAAAATGCGGTTAAGCACTGCTCAGAACCAATTAGTCACGACGAATTAACGCAACTTCGGATTGCATCAATATGTTAATGTCATTGAAGGCGTTTACAAGCTCCTTATGACAATAAGTGATTCAACAGACGTACTATCCGACCAAAATCTTTCATGAACCATTCGCAACAATTTATTCAAAACTCGCACCTCACGTTAATACGCGTGTTTAGTAATAACTAGGCTTTTTTATAGATTGTATAGCACCGGTTTTCTTTTATAATTATAGATACCATCTTGGTCAACTTTAAACTCACGGCACTCAATGAATTTTGGATTATTGATATTTGCGCTATTTAGTCTAACTACGCCAGCAGTAATTTTAATTTCATCTGGAAATACTTTGATGCCACTTCGCTGGTGCACTCGTTAAGCTATACATCATGCGAGCTGGTAAATATGATCCTTTGTGGGTATTCAATGTCAGTAAACCTCTATCATTTGGATGTATTTCCTAGTGCATACATGTTTTCGAATTGCAGTTGACCTCTTATTGTCAGTAAACGTGTCCGATCCGTCCAACAGCAACAACGAATCAATTAAACGCGCACTAGCGAGGAATAATGACAACGTGACCAGCGTTGACAATATAAACAGCAAACAATAAGACAAGAAGAATGCATTTGGTGTATCATAAAACCATAATTATTTTTCTCCTCTTCAAACTATTGAAGATGATACAAATGAAAACCATGAAGCGAATAAAGTCCTAGCTGAAAAAAATGTTAAGACTCCATTCACCACATTAAAATGCAAACTATAAAAAATATATAAAATACAAAAGATATTACAAAGGTTCTGTATAGACTGCAAAGTAACTGATTATGCTATAGCAACAATCTCCAGTGTAAAGCGTGTAATGGGTTTTTTGAACTAGGGGCATATCTCATGGCTTTCTAGAAGATCCGTGTCCAAGAAATTTATAAATAAATAAAACACTTGTACCTTCGTGGTTATCTATAATTATTTATTTATCCTTACTTCCCGGAGATACCGATAAAAAACTAGAATTGTCAACTTGTACGGTAGGGCCGAACAGCTGTCACAGCGATATGGTGGTTCACGACCTGATTTTTGCTGTTATCAATTTATTCCTTGCGTAGGTCTTGTAACATGTGGTGGTATCTCGTAATTTTTGTTACATTTCTGGAGTAGGGGAGATTGTTAATCTCACGAGCCGAGTAATTAATAGCGATAGATAAGATAGTAGATAGTAGAAAAGAAGAAAGTAAGATAGTAGAAAAGAAAAAGAGGGAATGGCAAGTAACTTTACAGGTGGAGATCGACCATGTGCTTGCAAGAGAAAAACGAGTATTGTTCGCTCTAGTGTGCCTGATAATTGTGACTATAAGTTTAAACAACCAAAAGCAATAACGAATAGAAAGATATTTGAAAGTAAAAAGTATTAAAGAAGACTGTGGAAGCAAATTAAATTAACTAAACGAAACGTAAATACAGTATAAAAGAAGAGAATATTTTAAATGTATAAAAATTAAATCATCTGATCAAAAGTATATTTAACTGAATATTGATTATAGTTATATAAGTTAAGGACCATCCTAATAAAAAAAACAAACTAACGTACCACCCTCACAATTACAATAAACAGACCTAAAGTGTCATATTAAGTTAATATAAACACTTCTCATATAAAATTAACATAAACATTTCTCACCGATCTCCAATGGCACCCTACCATAAACATCTCCCACAGATATCTCATTTCACCCTATAATAAAAATAAATGCTGACTGTAGATTATTGGTTAAACCGAGGTTTCCTGTTTTATAAATCAATAAGAAAAGTCAGTTTCTTTACCAACTGTCCATCTAACAACAAGTTCCAATAAATAAATTGTTAAATGAAAATACAAAAATAAATTGTTCATTTAAATTGCGTTTGACTAAATAAAAAACCCAAGGAAAAAAAATAATTTAACTGGCGCCCGAGCAGAATTTTCCAGAGAAGGAAGGACCGAGACACTGCGGACTGCGGTGGTTAGAAAGAACTTCATCACCCAAAAAAAAAAAAAGGATATAAAATAAATTATTATTAATTAAAGGATTCCAAAAAGTAAATTTAAACAAAAGTAAAATAATAAAAGTCAAAATAAATGTGAAAATAACAAGTTAATAAATTGATCAAATAAAAGAGGAAAGTTCTAACAAGTGATAACTTTACAAAATAAAATTAAAAAGGAACTCAGAAACAAAACTGAAGAATTGGAAAAAATTTTTTAAGTGAAAAAACAAAGAAGAAAAAAAGCTCTACAAAAATCCACCGTAAGTTCCGGTCGACTTCGCGCAGCACAAGAAGCGGCAAGGCCCCCAAGTAGGAAACACCAAAAGGGAGCACCAGTCCGAGGAGCAGCCAAGCCGAAGGAGCAGAGTGTGCAGCAATTGGAAACAAAAGGAACGGATAATGGTAAAGGACTCGTCCACTATGGTAAAAACCATAGTATTAATGTAAGTAAGATTTTTATTATTTTAAATGCAAAGGGAACAATAAAAATACAAGAAATTTTTAAGAGAACCAAGAAAAAAATAAAAAAAAAGAGAAAAATAAAAGAAAAAAAAGAGGAAATTTTTTATGAAAAGTTAAAAATTAATAATAGAAGAAAAGAGAAAAATTTATAAAAAAAAAAGGGAAACATAAAACAAAAAAAGAAATTAAATTTGGAAATTTTTAAGAAAAAAAGAATAAAGGAAAACTAAATAAAAAAGCCAAAGAAGGCAAAGAAAACAAACCCAAGTAAAACTATATTAAAAAAAAAAAAAAAAAAAAAAAAAAAAAAAAAAAACCAAAATAAATGAATATTAGCAAAATCTGCAAAGGAAATTTTTAAACAAAATTTAGCAAGTAAGCCTAAAGTGGAATTAGATTTAAGGAAATTTTACGATAACTCACAAAATTAAAATTAAGAATTTCTCGGCAAACCACAAGTTTCGACAAATCATAAGACCAAAATCCGAATTAAAATAAATTTTTTTTTTTTTTTAACAAAGTACAAAGTATCGGAATATCAAAATCTAAAGTAAATTTTTTTTTCCTTTCTCTTCGCGACAAATCACGAGTTATTGGAATAGTAACATTACAACAATTTTTTTTTCTCTCTCCTCTCTATAACCCAAATTTCAAAATGAGCATTGAAAATTTAATTAGGCCATCCACCCTTAATGCGAATCAGACTACAGATCGTCCGCTTTAAATTTGTCCGATATGCGACAACAAATAAGAGAACTAGTGTTAGAAACGATGAGGGACGAAGGAAGACGGGTACTTCAGGAAATAATTAATCCAGACTTAGAAGACGACAACGTTGACCAAACAATTGACACCTCAACGGAAGTTAATTTAAACGAACTTAACTCTATACCAGACGTAGTCAAAAGTTTAAGAGAATTTTCGGGAAAACCAGAAGAATTTGGTTCGTGGAAGAAAAGTGTCGACAGGATATTAAAGATTTATGACCATCTCAGAGGCAGCCCTAAATACTATGGTATACTAAACGTAGTAAGAAACAAAATAGTAGGACAAGCGGACATAGCCCTTGAATCCTACAATACACCGCTAAACTGGAACAAAATATCAAAGTGTCTAATCATACACTATGCGGACAAGAGGGATCTGGGAACACTTCAGTATCAGATGACAACGCTGATCCAAGGAAGTAAAAGCATTCAGGAATTTTATCAGGATGTTTATCAGCATCTTTCTTTAATCCTTAATAAACTTTCTTGTATGAACATGGGTACTGAATCATTAAATAACATGACTCAGGCATACCGCGAGAAAGCGTTAGACACATTTATCAGCGGACTTACAGGCGATCTACCTCGTTTACTCAGCATGAGGGAACAAACGGATCTTCCACAAGCATTGCATTTATGCTTAAAGCTCCAGAATGTGAACTACAGGATACAATACGCCAACACTAGCCAAGCCACAATCCGAAGGAACAGAGCTCCACCCTTACCGTAAAGAAGGAGTTATCAGCCCATTTCAGAGGCCAGGACACCGTTCGGCATTCAGCAGAAACCAACTCCAATTTTCCATAGGCAATATCCGAGATCACCCCCAACATTTGACAGACAGTATCAACAAGGGATCAATCACCCAAGAACGTACCATCCGAAATTCCAAGAAAATCCTCAATACCAACCACCAGTGCCCCCAAAACCCCAACCACGTGATGAACCAATGGATGTAGACAGGAGCATGCAGACCAAACACATAAACTACGCAAATCGCCCGAACAAATATCAAACATACGTACAAAAACGGTTAACTTCACAACAATTTCAAGGAATGCCTCTCAAACATCAAAGGTCCTACAACATAACGTGTGAAGAGGACAACGAGGGAGGAAGCACAATAGAGCCAAATCCGGAGGAGACATATAATGAAAATATGGAACCAAGTGAAATCCCGGAGCTCGAAGATATTCATTTTTCAGATTAAGGCAATCTTCACTGCCTTATTTTGAACATAAAAATGGCGGTGGAGATATTTTAAAATTTTTAATAGATACAGGGTCGAACAAAAACTATGTTCAACCCAAACCCATAAGAAACCCCATTATAAACGAAAAACCCTTTCTAGCCAGTTCTGTCTGCGCCAAGATAAAAATAACTCACCATGCCAACGTGCACCTATTCCCTAACAGAAATAAAATCAAAGTTTTCATTTTACCAAGCTTTAAATCTTTCGATGGCATTATCGGTAACGATACATTAAGAGAAGTCAATGCAGTCATCCATACCAATCTTGACTTCATGACAATAGACCCAAACGTTAAAATTCCACTAAAACAGTGCATATCAAGCTACATCAATAATATAAAACTACGCACTTCACATTTGTCTGAAAAACAAAGCAATCGTCTACTAGGGCTACTTCACGACTGCCCACACCTTTGCTGACACTAATAGAAAACTGACCTTCGCAACAAACGTCTTAGCCGAAGTCCGAACAACGTTCGATGAACCAGTCTCTTCTAGAAGGTATCCGTATCCGATGGCTCTGAAGGAAGAAGTAGACAATCAAATAAAAGAACTCTTACAAGATAACATAATCAGACCTTCGAAATCCCCGTACAACTTACCTGTGTGGATTGTACCGAAAAAAATGGACTCTTCTGGCCAAAAAAAGTACAGAATGGTAGTGGACTACCGCAAACTAAACGAAATAACCATACCTGATAAATACCCAATTCCAGAAATAAATGACTTATTAGCTAATCTTGGCAAAAACAAATATTTCTCTATAATTGATCTTAAAAGTGGCTTTCACCAGATACCACTCAAAGAATCTGACATTCAAAAAACTGCCTTCTCAGTCAACAACGGCAAATATTAGTTCGCCCGACTAGCATTTGGTTTGAAAAATGCCCCATCAATATTTCAAAGGACTCTCGACGATGTTCTGAGAGAACACATCGGGAAGCGGTGCTACGTCTATATCGATGACGTGATCATATTTGGAAAAGACGAAAATGACCACTTCAACCACTTACAAGAAGTCTTTGATACCTTAGAGAAAGCCAATCTGAAGGTTCAAGTCGAATTTTTAGGTTTTATAGTAGGAACAAACGGAATTAAGCCCAACCTCAACAAAATCCAAGCAATCGTCGACTTTCCGTCACCCAAAACTCTCAAAGATCTACGATCATTCCTCGGAATGGCAGGCTACTATAGGAGGTTCATTAAAGACTTTGCTAAGCTTGCCAAGCCCCTGACAAGCCTTTTAAGAGGGGAGGATGGACGCGTGTCCAAACAAGCCTCTAAGAAAAAATTAATAAGGTTAGGGAAAGAGGAGATGGAGTCCTTCAATCACCTAAAGAATTCGCTAAGCTCGAATGAAGTTATACTGACTCATCCCAACTTCGATAAACCCTTCGAGCTTACAACAGACGCATCCAACTTCGCCATAGGAGCAGTTTTATCCCTGGATAGGAGACCAATAACATTCTTATCCCGCACGCTAAGTAAGACAGAAGAAGCCTACGCCACAAACGAGAAGGAAATGCTAGCCATAATATGGTCATTGAAAACGCTGCGTAACTACCTATATGGATCAGGAAAAGTCAATATTTTTACAGACCATCAACCACTCACTTATGCTCTAACCAATAGAAACACGAACCAGAAGCTCAAAAGATGGAAAGCAATCCTCGAGGAATATAACTACCAATTGGAATACAAACCCGGCAGGGAAAACATCGTATCCGACTGCCTGTCCAGACCACCAACAAGCAAGGAAATAAACTCCTTAACAGGTACGGTCCTTAGCGACGAAAGTTCAGGACAGCACTTGATTCCATCAGTGGAAGTTCCTGTAAACGTATTCCGAAATCAGTTGATTATTAAGCACGGTAATCAAGACAGCTACATATTAGAAACCCCTTTTAGTAATTTTTCAAGACACACAATAACTCAGAAGGAACTCTCCAACGAAGCTTTGATAACAGTAACTCAGAAGGAACTCTCCAACGAAGCTTTGATAGAGACGTTAAAAAAATACCTCAATCCCAATGTTATTAACGGTCTGTGCACCACAGAACCAATTATGGGGATAATATAAAGTTTCTACCCACAGCATTTTAAGGATTATCACACACGATTCTCACAAACCATGATAAAAGACGCAGCAATCGAAGAACAGCAGATAGAAATAATTTGTCAGGAACATCGTAGAGCCCATAGAAATGCTAAAGAAAATCACCTACAGATCCTGCAGCAATATTTCTTCCCAAACATGTCAGCCAAAATCAAGAGAATAGTTAATAACTGCAAAACATGTAAGGAAAATAAATACGATCGTCATCCCAACAACATAGAGATTCAACCTACACCTATTCCAACCCGTACGGGCCACACCCTACACATCGATATCTTCTCTACTGAAAGACACCTGGCACTAACCGCCATAGACAAATTTACCAAATTCGCTATAACAAAACCAATCCAATCCCGTGCTGTTGAACACATCAAGAGACCTCTACAAGATATCTTGTTCTATTTTGGAATTCCCAAAATGATCGTAATCGATAATGAAAAGGCACTGCAATCTGCCTCCATTATGGCTATGCTTGAAGACGATCTCAAAATTAAGGTATATCGCACACCGCCATATAGGAGCGAGGTAAATGGACAAATCGAACGATTCCATTCTACTCTGTGCGAAATAATGAGATGCCTTAAATCGGATGGACAAAAAAGGATCTTCGAAGAATTCCTGGAACGAGCTGTAAATGAATACAACTTCACTATCCATTCCGTCACAAAGAAAAAACCAGTAGAACTTCTCCATGGACGCACACCCAATATTGACCCCGAAGAATTTGAAAAATTAAGACTGCAGAATATTGATAGACTGAAAGAAAAACAGGAACAGGACTTGAAATACCACAACAAAACAAAAACAAAAATGAAACACTACTCACCAGGGGACGAAATCTACGTAAAACACAACAAACGACTAGGCTCGAAATTGACTTTCCGATACTACAAAGAAATAGTTAGAGAAGACAAAGGGACAATTATTATAACTAATTCAGGAAAAACTGTACACAAAAATAATATAAGGAAAAGATCATTGGATTTCATAGGATCCGCCTGGAAATGGATTGCGGGTAATCCCGATCATGAAGACCTAATGACAATACAGGACAAAATAAACAACCTACTACAGAACAACGACCGACAAACCATAATCAATAAGCTTTACGGGGATAGGTATAACAATATAACCAAGATCACTAACAGTTTGATAGAAGAATTTAAATCTGGCAAAAACTATAATAAAGAAAAATTAATTACTCAATATCAAATAAAAATCCTTAAAGAAAAACTGCAGAATATCAACCCTGCCACACATTGGGCCAAGGCTGGAATAATAAACTCACTCATTTTATCTGAGGAAGAAATACAGCTATCAATAGGAGCAATAAAGAGAGAAAAAATACCATTTGAAACAATAAAAGAGGCATTAAACCTATCCGAAATAAAAATACTAACTAATTCTATCTCAATCCTCTATATTATCAATATTCCAATAACCAGTGAACAGGTTTATGAAACTATTCTTCTGAAAGCCGTAAAAAGAAATGATAACACGGCAACCGATCTTCAATCAGAAACCATCATAAAATCAAAGGACGAGATATTCACGATACTTAACAAATGCAAATCATATCAGAATCTAATTGTTTGTAAAAGGCAAGACCTTATTAATATAACAAACACCAATTGTATTCCAAACTTATTAAATAGTAAAAAAACCTACTTGCAATATTGTAAACAGTCAGCATTTTCCGCTCATAGACGAAATATCTTCCGGTGTAATCTTATTCAACGGATTTTCCGGCACCCTCGAGGTAGAAACGGAACAACAACTCCTTAACGGAACGTTCCTAATAAGGTTCCATAAAGTTTCAATTCGTGTTAATGGAAAGACCTACACATCCAAGGAAATACCCACCTACAAGGCACTACCTTCCATACTTCAGCTAATGCCTGAAGAGAAGGAGCGCAAACGTCTCGTCTCTCTGCAGATGCTAGATGAACTTCAAATCAATAATACCAGACTAATATCGTATCTACAGACAGAGTCTGTTGTCCACCAATACTCAACCTGGGGATTTGTAATCGGGATCACAATAGTGATTATAATCTTAGCCTGTAAAAGTAGGAAAAATAGTACCAAAATAATAGTGAATAACCCAATAATGGAACAAGTCCGATCCGACGACATACCTTTAAGAACTGTCGAACGCAAGGTTCGTAGAACCCCATTGAAGTTCAACGACATTCCGTATTTTTAATCTCGATTGAGGACAATCGGTTCTAAAGGGGGAAGAGTTAAGGACCATCCTAATAAAAAAAACAAACTTACGTACCACTCTCACAATTACAATAAACAGACCTAAAGTGTCATATTAAGTTAATATAAACACTTCTCATATAAAGTTAACATAAACATTTCTCACCGATCTCCAATGGCACCCTACCATAAACATCTCCCACAGATATCTCATTTCACCCTATAATAAAAATAAATGCTGACTGTAGATTATTGGTTAAACCGAGGTTTCCTGTTTTATAAATCAATAAGAAAAGTCAGTCTCTTTACCAACTGTCCATCTAACAACAAGTTCCAATAAATAAATTGTTAAATTAAAATACAAAAATAAATTGTTCATTTAAAATAGAAAAATTAAATTGCGTTTGACTAAATAAAAAACCCAAGGAAAAAAATAATTTAACTTATATGCTCGTATTTGCAATATTGCTATAAAAAAATTCTTAAGTCCTTAATTGAAGTTTGCAAGAAAAGCTTTATGAAAATATTGGACAGCTGTAATAAACTATGAAATCGAAGCATGTAAAAGAGAACATGGAAACGCAAAATATATACGGCTGATGAATTTTTGTTTCAATTATGATTTACGGAGTTAAAAATTATTAAATTAGAGCAAAAATTAGAGGGAGTGCTTAAACATTTATTCCATACATCTATGTATTGAAAAATGGAAGCATTTTTTGTTAATTGATAAAAAAATCGGTTTCAGTGAGGTAAATGTGTGTAGTACATGTATAGTTAACACGCGATTCTTAGAAATTTCTAGAAAGAAAAACGAATTATTCAACGTATATTTCTATGCTTATAAGCGCATGTTTAAGCATGTATAAGAAAATGAGCGAATATACTTTAGCAATATGAAGTGGACAAAGAATCCCGAATAACAACTCAGTAGTCGTGGGTACAAATCTCAGATGCTGTACAGCTTTCAATAAAATCGATAGTCTGAGATGCTATTTCGACTTCAGTCTTAGAATTTATTTCTCTGGCGAAATTAACTATAATAATAATAATAATAACACGTCGTTTATTTCGAAGGTCAATCAATCAATATCAAAGAACTCAGGCAAAACCATTCTATATGGGGTCATCCAAATGTAAGATAGGAGTTCCAACAAGCTAAAAAAATAAACCGAAGTACGCAAATGTTCGCTTCTAGTCCCTGCAAATTTAAAACCTTTTGTTCTAGCTGTGCTGGTAATCATAACACTTCAAATAGCAACGAATCCACGCGTAAGGGTCCGAATCACTATTTTAATAGTAGCCACCGATTGTGGGGACGTATTACAACAACGATAATTACGGACGACTCGAGCTCGGATCATTTACCTGTGAAAATCTCTTTGAATATTAGCCGCAACTTTTTTAACTGCAGCGATTATAATTATGCAAAGTGCAGCAATTTCTTATAATCTTGTCGTATGCAAAAGATTCCCCAAATAAGAGATAACACTTTCCCCTACCGTATAAAGAATATGGTATAAGGAAGCAATGTTTATCAGTGAAGTTGGTAACGAACTGAAGTCAAATGACTTTTATCAAATGAAATTGTTTAACCTGCGACTCCGTAGTCAGATTTTTTTTTGTCACGAAATTTTAGTTGGGTTGGCAACTTTACCATGTGAAACAAAGAAATTTTTGGTCAACTTCTAACTAAGAAAATGCAATTCATTAATATCTTGAAAATTCAGTATTGCAGTCTTTCCTGTTTCACGCTTCACGATAATTGCCTGTAATGTGTCAGATTGCCGTGCTTCCTCTTCTTACTTTGCTTGCTTGTGTTGCAGTGATCTGTAGCAGCGTTTCCAAATTTATTGCTGTTTGTGCAAAGAGGAACTTAAAAGGGCGAAACTAACTGTTCTCTATGTCCAATGTAGTGAATGTTTTCATAAAGATTCAATCCTATGAAATCAAAAGAGTCTCCAACATAAGGTTTCAAGAGTTGTGTGAGGGATGAAGGAGAACATTAAACATTCAGAACATTCATTAGAACGTTGAGTCTGAAGAATATGAAATTGCTGGTCCGTGTTCTCGATCTTCTTAGAGGAGGTATGTTCGCTTTTGAAAGGGTACACAGAGATCTGCTTGTCACGAACCTCCATGTTTTAATAATAGATTTTGCGATTTATTTCACTTGGGTAAGTGCCTTGTGCTCCAAAAATGGTTTTTGCTGAAGGAAGTTTACAAACTTTAATATTCATCAAGAATCCACTACATTTATCGATTACTTTCTAATAAGGAAGAACCTCATTTCGCACTGGCATTATTGTCAACTGTTGCCCCTGGTGTCTCGCATCAAGCGTCAATTTCATCTCGCTTGCTGTCTACGTCATGAGAATTACACCCGAAGTCTGTTATAAAAAGTTTTATAGAACTAATGTTAACGCATTCATTAGTTACGAGGAGTTGATCTTAGTCAAATATATTCCTCAAATTGTGTGGACTTTCAATATGACTTTTGCACAACATCCTCTTTCTCGATTCTAAATGTTCATATCACCGTAAGTTGCGTAATAGGGTGAAGTGTGTAATGAGAGAGGAAAGAAACGAAAAGTATACTAACTTCTTTGAAAATGATAATTCTATGCAAACGTGGTACATGCTAACTACTAAAGATATATTGCCATATATTAGAGATAAAACTAACGAGGTAGATGTAATCACTACCAATGAGTTTTTCGTGTAAAATCAACTAAATGTTGGCGAATCACAGCGCTTTTTCAATAGTTTTAGAGACAGGGATTTATCAATCCTGAATGGGGGTGGCAACATCCTTTGTTATGCTTTTCTAAAAAGAACATCCATCTCGGTTGGGTTTAATGTAGTATCTATTAAACTTGTTAACTTGATCTCTATATATCTAACCATCTATCACAGGCCGTGAATAGGGTATTGATAACCTCCAAATTTCCCAAGGCGTACAAAATAGTTCGACTAAGACCCTACCTTACCGCTGCAAATTTGCGGAGGACGGAAAAACTGGATTCATTCTTGAATAACAGTAATGTTCTGCATCACGCCCAGTTCGGCTTACGTTCTCGGCGGTGCAACTCGAAAGTTTCAATCTCCATCATGAAATCCATTGAAGATATCACATATCAGAACACGAGTGTCGGTAGGGGCTGCGTTCATCTGAATGTAATAAAAGAATTTGAAAGAGTCCCATACACTTTACTTGTTAATAAGTTGTATTACAAATTCAATTTTTCTCGAAGTGCTTGTAAGTTTATGCGCCGTATATTTTGGATCGCGCACAGCTTGTTTCTGTGAAGGACTCTAACCCCCCGTGTTCAACTACAATATAAAAATATGTGGGTATTCCATTGATCTTGTAGATTCAATGCAATGGGTTGTGCTAACCCTTCATCGCAAGCTCAACTTTGGCTCCCACACTGACAATGTTACTAAAAGTTTCTCTTACGCTCAGAAAACTGCATATCTAAACCTATATCTGTTTCTAAAGGTAAAACATACAATTGAGGATTCTCTTCTCATGACGCATGTTAACTACTTTTGTGAAATCCGCGTATATATTTATACGGGGTTTCTATCGCTCGGCTCTTTACAAAGAAATTTCTATCGTTTAAAGAAAAAATTATGAAAACAGAACGAGGTCAAAAGTGTATCCGTACAGCATAAGGTTTTGCATAAGCAAATGGCATGTTTCTCTTTTAGATTACTGGGACAAGAGAGAATACGGACAAGATAGATCAAAGACTCGCCAATAAGAAATGAAGTGGAAGTCTGATAGAGAATCTCAAGGGAAGGGAAGTGTGAGCTATTGCGACGTTCGGATGGAAAGTCTTTGATATGGTTTAAAAAAGGAATTAAAATAAAAAAGAACGTACGAGGTCAAGAAAATTGTTCAGAATGGAGGAAGAAACAAATTAAAACCCATTAACAACAATAAATAATATTAAAGAAATAACTTAAAATATACTAGAAACCTACAAAGTATCGGAAGTTCACAAACATTATGATTAGCAGAAATGTCTCTTGTCAAATGGAATTCTTTTCTGAACAAAAAAAAAAACTTGTCGTTGTAGACATTGACGAAATCCCAATATTTCACATAAATAAATACTGAAGAAATAAGTTGGAGTTAAGTAAAGTGAAATAATTCTACCATTGGCGAACTATAATTGCAGAACAAGCTGTATTCCAAATCTAAAAATATACAGTTTTAGCCAGGCCAAGAAAAAAAAGAAATAAAAAAAAAATGTAACAGTACAAGGAGTAGCAACAATATGTGTAAATAAATAGTACGTATACCTGCTGTGAGAGAAATTAAGACACAAGCAAGTGCTCAATGAAGAGAGGAAGAGGAGGACACCTTGAACGTGGTCTATTAGTGTATATAAAAAGATAAGTTACCCTGTTTTTTTATTTCGTTTTATTTTCTTTTTTTTATATTATATATAAAATATCTGCGCTGAAGAGCGTCGTCATTTTTTTTCTTTTTTAAATAAAAATAATAAATGACAATAGTGTGTAACATAAAAAAATATAAAAGAAAGTTGAAAGATCTTGTCTGAGTACAGGAAGAGAAGGCTTTGTGCGTGTGTGTGTATGTGTGGATGTAATCACGGACCGTAACCTGATGGACCAACAAATACATAGACACAACTAACGAACAGGGGAATAATACGGACGGAGCGTAGGACTAATATGTGACCCTCCGCCATTATTGATCCCAATAAGTTATTTACAATTTATATTTGTAAACGTGGGTGGGCTAGCCATACGGCACAAAGTGTAGCCCTAAAGTTCTACCTATAATAATTGCATTAAAAAAAATGCCGCCCACAGAAGAGCAAAACGAAGAAGAATAATATTCTCTACAAATTTAATAACGTTGGCCGCGCATTACAAAAATTGGCAGCTAAACCCGATTAAACGCGAGTGTTCTATCTTATATAAATACTTTGGAGAATTTTCTTCTTTACATATTCCTTTTTTAATATACGTTGTAACAAGTCTTCTTGTTCGGGGTATGCTCAGCGCTACCCAGGAAGTCCCTTTCCAAGAATATTTATCAAACAACTTCGTATTCTCGTTCCAGTTATATTTTTATTGTTTACAAGAAATTTGAATATTAATCGTCATTACAATTAGGGTATACCGAATGCGATTAGAGATTTGTACAGGCGGGAAAGAAAATCCACCGTAGTGAATCGGCACCAGACTGTTCAGTTCTTTCCTTCAATATTATTTTCCGCGTTTCGTCTGTACCGAGTTCTGCTAGAAATTCTACAAAAATATGCAGGAGATATTACAGCAGTCAATCTTGGCCCAATAGAGCCATTTATCCGTTCCTACCTGCATTCTACTTGGTTTTATTGTCCCCAAGCGTTAGAAAAGTCATCGAAGAGAGTGGTTCCATCTGTTATGTATGACGACTAAGCTGGGCCTGCCATTTCCTATCCATAAATCAAAAAAAAAACGTCTCTATCGATAACGTCAAACACTCTTACTTATGGCTGGAACAGATGTGAAAGACTGAGCGTGTTATGGCACGCTCTTTTACAGTCGCGATCACCATCGTTGTCCCGTTACATAGTTGCTCTGCCTGTCCTTGTTACAGACATGTGCAATATCTACGCTACAATATCAAGGTTTACTTGTATAGGTGTTATAATGCTCTCATTTATGTGTGTTATATTAATGCCATCTTATGTTAGTATCGCTTACAACTAAAACGTGTGGTCATACGTGGATGGACACTATTTCATAATATATAGCCATTTATCCCTACATAGCAAGAACAATTCTATGTTCTAGCCTTAACAAGTAATACTTCAGAAATAATGGTAAGTAACAAAACATATAGATCATTATGTATATGCCTGTACCAAAAAAAATCAATGCACAATCCTTAGCATATTGACGCAAATGTTAATGAAAAAGTAAACGTTTAGGAATATGATTATACGTGTGACAATAATAAGTCTAAACCACACGACCGTTAATCCCTAATTAATGAGAACACTTCAACAGATTAGCCGTAACTTATTAATAAAGCGTTAGCGTGTTAAGTCTATGCTCTCGGATGCAAGGACCGAAAATAAATATACAGCATATAGCTCGTTATATATACGGCTATGTATGAAATAATGAAATATATTAGAATGTGTTTCCACCAGTAACCTATCGGTCTATGATCTTGTGTATGACACAACAGGTAGAACAGTTAGATATATTCCCATGCGTGTAACGAAAACCGCAAACCTTTGCACATTGACGTAACTGTTGATATACAAGTATGATTTATTATAAAAGTATATAATTTCCCATACAGGAAGCATGAGAATGCTACAAAAGTAAATATGGAAAATGTAAGATCATTAGGTATGTGCTTATACGTGTAATATATTGGAATGTGTGCCAGTTAAACCGAAAAACATTGCATGTACCATTCTGAGCATATTAACGGAACTCGTAATAGACATATGAACTTTCAGGTAAATGAAATGAATCTAAGCACCAATAGGTATAAATCCACAAGACCGCTATTAAACACGTTATTGTTCAAGTGCCTGAAGATGTGGGACAATTGAAGGATATTTTAATTCTCACTTTCAGGTTATTGCAACGATTTTCCTTGAAAGCCTTTTGTATAATAAAATTTTTCTTTTTTATAAGTCAAGGCCCGTTATAATCCCTTGAAAATATGCGATTTTCTTTTGGAAAATTGCCTTATGCCAATGGTGGTTTCAATTGAATTATTGAATGATAATGAAGAATATTCACAACTTAATATTTCATATTTTCTTAAAGAGTTAATAAAAAGTTTAAAGCCGTCTTATAAGGAAGTATTTGTTAATATAAATCTGTTTCTCGATTGTTTAAAAAATACAAATGTTAATGTTTTTGCTGGACATGTTTTTAACATTATTGGTGGCCAAATCAAGGGACGCCTCTTAAAGCTAATTGTTGATGAATGTTTAATGGATTCTCTACCAGCGACTATGGATGAATATGATAAATCGACACTAGAGCAGGGTGTGTTAAGATTTCAGCAAATTTTGGTCGATAATTTCCTTATTCATCCCGAAATAGATTGTACACTAACTAATTTTACAAAAAAATTCGAGCAATTATTTCGTAATAGATTAACCAAGAAAGTGGTAGAAACTGCCAGAGAAATAATGCATAACGATTTACAAGACATGACCATCGTAGTTGTAGGCGTGGATGTGGCAAAAAAACCCTTTCTGTTTCCTCTTTAGTTTAGTAAAGAACAGATGTGGAAAAAAAGTGTTTTAATGACCCTATTTCATCACCTGCTTAATGTTTTTTTCCTGTTTTTCTTCTGCCATGACTAGGCTGCTAGCACGCAGAGAATGTAACACATTATTTGAGACTTTATACAATGAGAGAAATAATGCAATAAACACACTTTGAAATGTGTGTTGATTTATATCATGAGATATATAATGAGAATTAATTGCGTGTAGTTAATTTTGGGGAAAATTTTATGCATACATTTCGCTATACATTCCCAGTGCACATACGATATCTATTTAGTTATACTTACACATGTTTATATATTGGTTTTCATTGCGAGCGATTATACTTGCGCAATTGTTGATATTCAATATAAAGAAATTGTTTTCGAGTAATCTCCGTGCACGTACATTCGCCTGTACGAGGGTTGCGATACGTTTTATAGCTAAGAGAGAAAGCCATTGTTCATTTATTACAGCACTTATAAGGACATATATATATATATATACATAAATACAAAACACAGGGATGTATCAATCATCAATTTATTTATTCATATATTTATTTATTATAGACATTTTTCAATTTTTCCTATTGAAACCAAAATCAGTTGTATCTTTCTTATAAATGTTTGGTGTAAGTTTTATTGAAACCAAAATCAATTGTACTTTTCAAAGACATGCACCATGTTTATGAAAACGATGTTAAAGTCAGTTTTTTGGAAACCACTACGTATGTGCGTAATATGTATGCTACTTACAGTTGAAATATATCAACACAGCGAAATAAATTCGTTAATCCTTATATAATAAGAATAGTTCAATAAGCTAGCTGTAACTTATTAGTAAAAAAAGTGATCGTTGAGCTAAATGATTACACATAAAGAAGTAATATAAATATATAGGTGTATGTGACCACTTAATAGTACGCATGTTACTCATAGGTTTGCAACATGTAAAAAAGCAATGTTAGCATGTTTCCCTACGAAAAGATTGTAAAACATATATTTGTACAAGCGCAAATGTATTGTTATGAACCGACATATGTTTCGAGACAGAAAATAGTAGAAGGAATATACGTACAACTTATAATTCTAATGCGATAGGTTTTTCTTCTTTTTTATTTTATTGTTTTATTTTTATAAATAAATCTACATTACTACACGTTTGTACGAGAGAGGAACGGTACCACTTTAGTGTAGAGGAAAATACGAATGTCAAAGGGAAGATATTTTACACAACTTTATTCCACCCTTACGCTTAAGGGATGGTCAAACGAGAGGTTCTTATACTTGCCGGGGACGACAAACAGACCAGCTGCTTTTAGGTAGAATTAAGAAATGAAAGATTAAAGGTTTAACACCTCAGTTAACCTACTTATGCATGCACATACGCGTAATGTAGCTTTATAGCTTCAATAGTGAGTATTCGTAGCAAATACAATGGGTCCTGATAGAAATAATTTTAAAGACTATGATTGGAGGTGACGATTAATTTTTTGGAGTCTTCGTGATTCTCTCATCAAATGTGGCGGTACGCATTAATCGTCCAACGACAAAATTCTCTACTAAGTTTCGTACTTGAGCAACGCATATTGTTTTTTTTCGTTTCTAATGGTACACCAATAAAGTTACGAATTTAAAACATTAGCTGCCATTCGAGAAAATGGATATTTATTTTGGTGATAATTTATCAGACGGGAAGAGGACACATTTCAATCACTTACACGTTATATCCACGCTCTTCCCCGTCTGACGGAAATCAATAAAAAAAAGAATTAAAAAAAAGAAGAAAAAAATTTGTTATTTCTTCTTGATATTAAGTATATATATACGAAGATATTCGTTGGCATAATAATTGTATATTAATTTTTTTACCACGTAACAGTTATAAGAATATTTAACTGTCTTCATTTAATGCAACTGTGGACGTAAATAGTTTTATACGGTATTAACTTTTGGTATGATATTTTCGTTTGTCATCTGTGCAACTATATATGCAGTGGACAATGATATTAATTGCCCTTTTTCTTTTTTCTCTTGTCGTTTTTAAGCTTGAGCATCGAAAACATTTGGATAGCACATAACTGAGCATATTTTTTGGTCTGCTCGCAAAAAATGCATGTCTCGTAGGCCGCATTGAAGGGGCTGAACGTTGCGGCGGATGCTTCCCGCCTGCTAATTGTTTTATTGAAACGCCCCCAACTGTATCGGGTCCTAAACCGTGGAGGCAACGCCGGCTCCAAAACTTCCTAAGCCAGTGGAAACCTGGTCCGTTGCGGAGAGGATAAAAATCGTGAACAGCACAAAATTTGGAGAAGTCTAACTTAATATCTCGCTTGAAGGTAGTGTGTCAGTCCGTGCATACAATGCTTGATTCGTCTGCTTTTATGGAGGGCTTATGTGAGATGAACCTTAAAGGTTTACTCTCTGCTGAGGAATTCAACAAGAGTACGCGAATGGTCTCCAAACTTTGGGTTAGGAGTAGCGGTACGGCCAATGTCGTTCTTAAAGGATGCCCTGCAATGGATATCCTCTTGGGTGTCGGTAGGGTATAGGATAAATTCTTTCATAATGCGTCAACATGATGAGGTGCCTGTTTGCTTTCGTTGCTTAAGCTTTGACCATAGGATGAAAGAATGTGGAGTTCAGGCTGTTGTCTGTAGACACGGCGACCAAAAAGGCCACCGACGCAGTGCGTTTACTAACGCTGCACACTGCCAAAATTGCGAATTCTGGGGACTTCCTGCTGAACATCTCCTGATGAGCCGGGCCTGTCCTGAATAGAACAGGATGATCGTACGGGTAATAGCTAGGCATTAACATGGCCCTTCTCATACCGCAGTATAATTGCAACCGCGGCTATCATGCGTTGTGTGAGTTTGGCCAATGTATGAATGAGTTAGGCAGCGCAGTGTCGCTTGTGCATGGACCCTGTACTTCTTCTTGCCTCCGAAAATCATTCCGCTGTCATAATAAATGACGTGTATGTGGACGCGACCCGTGTTAAATCCAGTAACCATGGTGTCTGCGGGCCTTCCACGGACACGCATGGGCGGTTGCTTGTGTCCAGCCTCTACTGAAGAAACTGAACGTGTATATTAGGTATATGAATTCGGTGTTACTGTAAAGTGAATGCCTAGCCGATGGCTATTTTCCAGCGGAGAGTGGCCATGGTGGTATCGCTCCTAAAGTCGCCTGAAAAAGGGGTAATCGTAGCTCTTATCGGGGCATCAGTCTCTCCTTCCAGTGCTTGGTAAAGTGCTGTAGAGATTGATGGTAGAAAGGCCTCTGGAGATTCTGGAATCTGTCTGACAAGCAGTTTGGGTTCCGAAACCTACCGAACATGCTTAGCTGCATGTGCAGAAATGTGTTGATCCTTGTGCAACAAAGTAGATGTTAGGACTATTTGTAGACTCCAAGGGTGCATTTTATTATCTGAGATGGGATAAAGTTCTTGGCAGACTAAGAGACGAAAATTGTCGAGACATTAACCTCTGAGCAAGTTATTTCTCTCTTCTGCCGACATGCTATATAGAAATGTAGCAAGAGGTTGCCCGCATGAATCTATCTATTGTCCATACATTTCGAACATCATGTAGATTCTCTGTTAAGGCGCCTAGATGACAAATGCAAGTTTTCTGCATATGCCGACGCCCTTCTTATCCTAGTCGAAAGCCAATCGCGAGCTGCTCTTCTGTAGCTCGGAGAGCGTATAGTACACATGGTTACGGAGTGGTGTTAGTGTGAGTGTGTCCCTGAAGAAAACCATGATGATGCTATTGGAAGGAAGTCTCTTTCATGGTCGACCCTTTTAGTCCTAGAAACAAGACTGTTGTCAAGTATCTAAGAATTAGCATAGGTGAATAGATAAGTTTTCTCCCTCACCTGGCAAGAGTGAAGGAGACACTTTTGAAAGTGGTAGGACAGATTCGTCGTGTCCTACGGTGTGAATGGGGGTTAAGCAGACTTGCTTTTCAGGCCATTTATGGTGGACTTTTCGTAGCCTGTGCGACTTATGGGTCACCAATACGGCACCGAGCGATCGCGACTGTGATGGGCTGTTGTTGGGTTGTTGGTTTTGGCTTCTCAGCTTGTCATTTTGTTGGATTCTCTGCTGGTGTGTCGGACAGTTTCGACGAACGCGTTACAGGTGTTGTTGGGTGCACACGCTCTGAACATGGAGGCAATGCGAATTCACACTGTCTTGAGGAAAAAGAGCATACCGCCGTTACTGTCAACCGATGGGTAAAATAATGATAAAATAGAGAAGTTTAATTTCAGGGAGCGCATCACGCTTTTAAAGGAACGTGTCTGTGCCTCATTACAATCCCATTGGCAAAACAGTACGAAAGGCAGAGCGACCTCTGAGTTTATCCGCGATGTCTCGTACGTAGAAAATCATCCACATTTTACCTTTAAGCTTCATCTGGGATCTCTGCTTACGGGCCACGGATTGCTTAATACATTCTTGCATAAGTGAGATATGTCGAGAACTATGGCTTGCCTATGCGGCATGTCTGGAGATTGGTTGCACGTTTCGTGGGTATGTTCCAAATACTCGGATCTCAGAGACTTGGAAGCAATGCATATACGGCAGACGAATGAGAACTTGGACCTCAGTATGGCCTTCTCTACTTCTGACACGGTGGTGGCGTTGGGCGCGTATGCTACATAGGAATTCATCAGACGCAGCGCCGAGAGGCGTGATCTGGATAACTCTGTCTCATTCTCTTCCGTGCTCCTCTTGTACGGTGACAATGGCGGAATAACAAGAGGTTAGAAGCTGCGTCGAGCTCTTAAGTCTTACCAGAGGCTTCCTCTGTCTGGTTGGTGATGTAGGGAAATTCGTTTCTACGTTTCCCCTACATCGCTATTGTTGTGTACTCGGTCTTCAGACTTTGTCCACAAAAATTTCTCCTAAGAGGTTGAAATACCGGGAGTTTCGTGGTGGGTGTGGTTAGCCCAAAATCGCGGGAAGAGCTTTATTTCGATGTGGACTTCGCAACCGGGTGCTTTACCCACAGAAAGGCGGAATTTTTGGATAGTGCCTCGCTCTCACCAGAGGGAGAATGCGACCATAACGTGTCTCGCCTGGTACTTGAATAATTAATCTTTCTCACAGCAACGTCTCCGCCGACTTCGGCACCGTATGTTGCTGAAATTATTAACCTCGGGGAGGTGTATTAACCTTCGATATGATATTTTCGTTTGTTAACGGTGCAACTATATATAAAATGGACACCGATAGTAATTGTCCTTTTTTCTTTTTTTCTTTGTTCACTTTTGAGCTTGAGTGTCGAAAACATTTGGATTGCAATTACATCTAATCCAACAATAAGGAGGGCTTTTTGTTCCTCACCATTTCATGTAACACTATATTTGGTGTGCAGTATGCCTGGAGATTAGAAGAAGAATGAAAATTATTGCCAATTCTAGTCAACAGGAAATGTCAGACTGCCGGACAAGTCCAGGAGCTCTTGCCAGGAGGGTTCACACCCACAAACACACCACTAAAAAGTTTACAAAAGCCAATACTCTATTGTTCGGCAACAATAAATAAACAGTCAGCTAAACCCATCAAAAGTTTGAACCAATATATTTTAAAATACCAAGAGAAGCGTCGTTAGTTGTTTAGTGAAGAGATTAGAAAGCGAAGAATTTTGAGCCGAATATATAAAAAGATATTAAAATTAACGGAACGCCAGAGAACGCTTAAATAATTTGGAAGGTGTCTAGTAGGAAAGGAGAACCATGACAGAGCGTTCGCCAAGACGAAAGTAGGAATTGGTGTCAGTATTAGTTGCTGCGGATCAGGAGCTATGGAATTCTTAAAAGAACGTCGAGACAGAATTGTTAAATTGAAACTACAACGAATCAAAATAGCGTACGGTAATGAAATGCCTGTAGATGGTATAATCACTCTACCACTTGAATAAGAAGTAGAGATATGTTATACGAAATTTTTAATAATTCCTCACTTACAGCAATGGTTCTATTTTGCTATCGATTTCTGGAAAACTTTTGGTTTGTGGCTAAACTAGGTCAGTATAAAAATTCTCATATTTTCAATGTCAGTAAACCAAACCCATGTGTGAGCATAGCTCACGAGCTTAGCATTACACACTCAAGCCTTCTAGATTTCCCCACTTTGTGATTTATCAGGACTTAGCAAAACACACTTAAAAGAACATAAACTCATCGTCACTGAAGAAAAGCTGCCTACAAAAACGAAACATTGTCCTATTTGGCCAGCTATTCAAAAATTGGTATATGATGAACTCAATCCTATGTTATCGTTAGGGGTAATTGAAGATAGCAATACCGGATGGAGCTAATACCGGTTACTTTTGTACGAAAAGGCACTCAGATCCGCTTATGTTTAGATGCTTCCGAGGTGAATAGTCGAACTATAAAAGATGCTTGTTCATTACCACATATAGAAGGTTTCTTACAAGGTATTCGTTACATCTCAGCTTTCGACTTGACGCACGCATTCTGGCAAATACCGCTGGACAAGTGTTCACGAAAGAAGACAGCGTTCACAGTATTAGGGAGACCGTTGCTTCAATAGTGCCTTTGGGTTATGTAAAGCGGCACAGGGAATGTGTAGGCTAATGTATAAAGTTATACTTGATTACTTGCGCGAAAACGTCCTAGTACGTTTGGGTGATCTGTTGATTTGTTCACCTCTTACATCTATCTATGATGGCTGGTTGTCTGAGAAATGCGAATTTAACTATCAATGTTAAGAAAAGTCGGTTTTGCTGCAGAGAGTCAAAGTGTCTTGGGTTTGTTGTGGGCGATAGAAGTTTGGGAACAGATCTGGAGAAATTAGGAGCTATGAACAGTTTTACAGTTCCGAAAAAAACTAAACACTTGAGAAGAATCCTTGGTATGACTGGTTGGTACCGTAGATTTATTCGAAATCATGCGTCAATAGCTGCACCATTACAGTTTTTCTGGGTGCCCAAGGTATAATTTAGATACGCTTCAAAATATTGACAACCGCGTAACACGTTTTGTTTACAGCGACAAACTTAGAAAACATATCTCTTGCCTCGTTCGTTCGTGCTTTTCAAAATTGTCCTTTGCCAAATATCTAAAATTAAGGTTGTTTTTCCTTCACAAAATCGTTTAAACTCTATTCCCAACCCTTCTAATTGAGCGACTGCAGTTCTCTAGCCCGAATACAAACTGTTTCATATTAGTATCACGTTTGTCTAACTCATCACTCGAATACTCTTTTATTGTGTGCGTTGCAAGATATTGGAATGCCTTTTCACTGGCTCTGAATTCCTTCGCTAATTTTTTGAACACGTTTAGAAGAAAATTGATCACACTACTAAACTTATAATGCATATTTTGTTTGGAATTGACGATTACGGAGTTTATGGATCTGGATGACTACATTAGCAGCCATCTAGCTGACTTGTCTACACACTTATGCGATACTTTTGTTTTTCAAATGAAATGTATCTAAATGACCAAGTACTAAGTGTACGGCTAGGTAGTTACTTAATAAATTAATTAGGGACAGAAAAAATTAACAATGAAATGAACTTTCGTCTTTTAAAAACAGATCACGCGTTAGTCTTTTGCCATATGAGCGGTCGGCCGCGCTAGAATTTAACAAAAGTCCTTGAGAAGATGTCTGGCTATATTTCTACTCGTTATCGTTAAAACAGCAACCAAGAAATATTTGATATGTTAGCAAGTTCTTCTGCTTGATTATATTACTCAATTTTAGCATCTCTTGGCATCACAATCGGTTAGTCAATAATGCTGTGGTTTAATTTGAATCACTAAATATAAATTCACTAGATAGTTTTTAGAGAAAGATTTCTGGGATTTTAGATATAATCAAAACTTTGAATAACAAACAATCACCAGATCATCATAGTAAACTACTGCTCAAAAGTGATTATTCTTCCAAAGGGTTCAAGAAAACTAGTTATTCGGATTAAAAAGCCTAATAAAAGCCGAAAGCCACTCTGTTACTGCCACATTCGTTTATTGTTGAGCACCAATAAAAGTCTGGGAAAGGTGGTTGACAGAGCGGTCTTTGACAGTATCTGGCATGAAAGGCTATTCTTTTATATAAAATTCAAATTTTCCTATGGAGCCTACTACCTAATTTGTCGAACTTATAAGTTATATACACCTGAATAACTTCAATCTAGCTATTGGACCCTCTCTACGACGACACAGCAATTCCTAGGTATATAATGGCAGGTGGAATTAGCTAATTTACAAAGATCCGATATAATAATAAATAATCATGTGAATGGGCACGAAAAGTCGAATATTTACATATCGTGCTTGACCACAAGATAAATTAAAAGACGGTATACAATATATTGTAGTGTGATCGCATACTATCGAATGCATCCACTTGAAGTGTGACAAAATTATGCCACAAAATTCACACTTCATAAAATAAAATTCACACTTCACTTCGCATGTAAACAGTGATAATTCTGTTTATGTAAGAATAATCTAGTGTGTGATAAGGATAATTTAGTAAGCAATTACAATCCTGTTTAGAATAAGATAAGAATAGTTTAGTGTAAAAATTTAGTATAAATAGTGCGTAAGAAAATAAAGAAAACCAGTTCTCATCAGAGTTCTCATAAAACAATTCAACCTAGCGTTTTACTCGCTAAGAGCACAAGGCGTTCAATCCGCCTGAACCATCAAGATTAGTGACCGTCTTATGCCGAGACACTTTGGCATTATAAATGACGGATAGACTTGGCGTACTGCAGCCGAGCAGCATAGGGCTTAAACAGATAACATAAACTCACGATACTACATCAACTTTATTACAATATCATGCTATCATATTTCAAGCAACTCCTTATAGGGAACTCATAATAACTTACTAAATTTAATTTGTAACCTTTCTAAGTTTTTTTTTTTCGCACGCCCTCCATGATATTGTCGGCGCGGTTTCTGAGAAGATTTATAAGTTCACTCGTAATTCGGCGTATATATACTCAGTAGTTTAGTCACCTAATGCTAATTATAAAGTACAATTAAGCGAGCTTTTGTCAATTTTTTCCTCCAATAATAGCAATGCGTATATATATTTTAAGTTTTGTAAACAGAAGTTCATTACTCAGCTGAAAAACGAACATCTTGAAATATGGGAATGTAAATAATGTAAAGAATACATATGACTGAATAAATCAGTAAATTATATATTTTTTAATAGATTTGTTCCCAGCAAAAATTGATCATCTAACAATGCAAATGCAATTCGTCTAAATTTTACCACTTCCTGGTTTCTGCTGTAAAATTTTTCATGTTCCGTGTTATTGGTGTGAGGGTTGCCTCGTTTTTTCTCTGGCTTTAGCTTTCTTCGAATTTTTCACGCACTAATTTTTCGATTGTGAATTTTATAAATTGATTGATGCGATTTTATTGCAAGTCGCCTTGTTGCAGCTTACCGCCTTTTTTCCAACTCGCTCTATATATAATATTACGCTATCAGTAACTGTAAAATTATTGTTCTGAAATAAATGGCTTTGAGTTCCTTGATTTCTCAAGTCAAATACAGTTTGTTTTGTTTGTTTCGGGAGTGTTGAAATATATTGTAATATATAAAATTTTTGAAACTCCTTTCATTTTTTAAAATAAATTTGTTCGATAAACAGATGTTCACTTAATAGGTTGTGGGCCTCCAGCAGTTAGAAAAAGATAATTAACAAATTATAGAATGGATAACACCTAATAAATACCTATAATCGTACCTCAAAAATTGAGTGTTATTAACAATGTGTAGCCTTCGCGTTTGAAGGTAGGCGTTCCGGTCTGCTTTGTCCACTGCTCTACGCCAATAGAGTAGGTAAAACCGTAGTAACGGCCTACCGTTACGTAAAAAACCTCTATTCATACCTCTCTCTCTCTCTAAACACTGTTATTATGCGAGAGAGAATTATGAAAAGAGGAAAAGTCCGAAGTCCGTCTGTAATATTTAACAATATTTCGGTTGCTTTTGATGTCTTCTAAATGTTGTGGGCAGTTGGCTGTGGCTACTAGAAGAAAGTGGTGTTTCGAACGTCAGTCAAAGTCAATCCCTACTTTATAATATATCACAGCAATTACAAGACTTTTTTTAAAAAAATTAAGAATCTCTACTAAGTATAACAACGAAATTAAGAGAAAAAAAATTTCTACAATATAATATTCAATTAAAAGTTCATATGATAAATACTAAGAGAAACATCTTTAACCCAAAAAAATATTATTATTATTATTATATTATTATTATTTTAATTTTACACTAATGAAATAAATTCTTAGACTAAAAAAAAAAAAAGAGCACTAGCAACACAGGCTATCGGCTGTAATTTAAATAAATGTACATTAGATAATGAGCTTAATAGTATTAATAAAGTAATATATTGAATTGATATTTTTTCTGAAACTGATTGTAGAATGTGCAAAGGGTTGATCGTTCCAAATGCAATACTTCTAGCCAAGGCAGTCGCAGAGAATATGCTTTATGGTGTAGTGTGATCGCATACCGTCGTATGCATCCACTTTGAAGTGCAACAGAATTGTGCTAAATTTGCATAGTTCTGTAGCTAAAAAGTAAAACAAAAATTTTGTCGCACTTCAACTGGCTGGGTATTGCATTACGAAATGCAATACGATGCCAGGCGCCCTAATTAAAATAATTGATAACGTTAGCATAAAATCACCTATAGATTTAAGTATAAATAATGCACCTCGCAAATAAAGAAGTTGATTGTTTGACAGCAATTCAAATCAAGCGTTTTATTCGCTCATGAACATAATTCGTGCAATCCGCCTAAACTTCAGATATTAGGGACCGTCTCTCGCCGAGTTCTATTGACACTATATGAGGCGGATAGACCTCGCATTCTGCAGCCGAGCAGATTAGGGACAAAACCGCAGTAGCACACTGCGATACAAATTAAATAAATCCAATACCTTCACACTTTTGAACCTACATCATTACATTGAGCTTACTTCTTTACAATAGTGAGAGTTTGTGCGCAACAGCAGATTGGGGAAGAAGACTTCTTCAGGATCCATTGGTGAGTTGCAATTGTATGACCAAGGCGAATTCTCGAAAATGTTTGGATCTTGGTTTTCTCAACATTTGTTGGATATAACGGTGGAGTTAATTGAGGGTTAATGGAAGAGTAGTGTTGATGATGGTATTGTAAATTTTCTTCTGCAATTTTCTCTTTAACTTTTCTTCCAATGTATCTTTGAAGATCCAAGTTTTCCATGACATCACTCATAATTAGAGGAGCAGAAGCAGCATACTTTGCCCCTCGATCAGCCTGCTCATTTACCAGTAAACCGATGTGACTTGGTACTCATAACATTTTAATTTTTCCGTCGGGTGTAGTAATTATATTTCTTAATTTGTTGATGGTGCTCCATCTCGAAGTCGAAGGGTTCCGAATAGCTTGTAATACAGACAAACTGTCAGTAACAATGACGGATTTGACTTTGTTTTTATGAGCAAGGTTCGCAGCGTGAAGGATAGCTCTGGCTTCGGTTGTGAAAGTTGAAGTACTTTCGTGAAATATGTGGTTGAGAAGAACCCGTCCTGTAGCATCTACCACGGCACAAACAGGAGACAGACCAGAAGATTTTGAGACGTTTGTGTACAAAAGATTCCAACCAGTACTGTCCAGTACTTGGGTTTTTTCAGCTATTATATTCCTGAAGACGTAATTTGGAGTATCTTCTTTCTTGTGCATAGACAGTGAGATGTCAAAAGAGCAGTCTTTCAAAATCCAGGGAGGTTTAACACCAAAAGAGCGGAAAATTTTTGAGGGAATGTTCAACTCCTTTGCGACGTACAAACAATAGTCGATTGCAAATGGCGACTTTCTCACGTCATCACCGAGAAAAGATTTGTTTGAATTAAGAAGCTTAGGGACTATATTGGCTTTTAACTCATAAAGCCTATTTTCTAAAGTTGGGAGACCAGTTGTGCATTTTTTGAGATTTTTGTATGGAAATTTTAGCCCCTGACGAGTTTGCCCATGCGGAGATCTTTCGTCCAATAGATTCGAAGATGTTGACTGCCTTCGTGCTATCTTTTTCTTTTGTAAAAATGTATACATCGTCTGCGTAGAGATAATATTCCATTCTTGGTACACGGCAAAGAATTTTGCTAATTTCGTTGAAGGCGATTTGGAAAAACGCGACAGAAAGAGGAAATCCTTGCGGAATGCCATTCATTAGCGGAAAGGAATCAGAGAGGTGATTGTTGATTCTAACTTTAAACCGCCGATGCAACATGAATGATTTGATGTAGTTGAGAAATTTAGATCTAACATTCCATTATTTCAAGAGTCTTAAAATAACATGAAGACCAAGTCTGTCAAATGCTTTTTCGAAATCAATTGAGAGAATTGTTACGTGATTTCGTTCGGAAATTGCTTCGCTTGTAAAATAATCAATATGTAACAGAGCGTCGATGCACCTTCTACCCCGCTCAAGAACCAAGATAATTTAGATGCCATAATCTTTTCCAATACCTTTGAGAGGCAAGATAAAAGAAAGATAAAAGAAAGATTGGGCGATAATGCGATGGGATGGAGACATTTTTAGACTTTGGAATTGGAACAACTGCTGCCAGTTTCCACATGTAAGGTATATCGCCAGTCAAAAATACCGTATTATATACGTCCAGTAATTTCTTTTTACTTGAACTAGACAGCGCTCTGATCATTTGGTATGAGATGCAGCCTAGACCAGTTGTCCTCCCCTTCGATTTAGAGAGACAACTTTCAAGTTCTAAGGTAGATATGTAATTTTCCAGGAAGGTGGCATATCTGTCAATACAATTTGAAAGAGAAATTGGAGTCCTTTTATTTTCGATCAAAGTACTGTAGAAGTTGCTGTCAGAGGAGAATTCGCACTACATTTGTCCAAAGTAATTAGAAATAGTGCATTGGCCTTTTTGTAGAATAACAAATGATCATGATCAGGACACCTCTTAAAGCGGTGCCATAGATCCATTTTATGTTTCCTCAAAAACGAAAGCGTGTTGTTCCACCAAAAACCCTCGCTCGTGTAAAAGAGCTGTTGGATTGTGGAATAGAAAGATGAGCACCCGTGCGAATCGCTTTAGGCATAATAGCAGTATCAAGTTTAAGATCGATTATGATTGGAAAGGCATCACTATTATGTAGATCATCAGAAATAGACCAGGAAACCAAAGGAAGAAGTGGAGGAGAGCAACATGTTAAATCAACTTGTGAAAAAGTATGACGAGCTGAAAAGCGCGTTGGTTTTCCATCGCTTAAAATGCAAAGATTGTTTTGAAAAAAGCCCTTTTCTAAAACAGTACCGCGAGTGTTGTTCACTGTTGAGCCCCAGATGGTATTCCTACTATTAAAGTCGCCGCATATTATTAATGGTGGGGAGAATACGGAGAATAAATTGTAGAGTTCTTGCTGAGAAAACGATTGCGAAGGTGGGATATAGAGCGAAAGCACTGTAAATTTTATGTTTAACATTATTTGTATCCCTCCGGCTTGTATATTTGAGCTTCAATTTATGCGTTTGTGAGGTATACCTGATTTTATAAAAACACCAACTCCTTGTTTGGATTATGCATTCTGATCAGCATTCGTGAATTATCCAATGTATAATTTGGGTAGAATAAGATTAAAAGAGGTTCTACAATGGATTTATTGAAGAAATATAAAGGTGAGTTTAAAATCACTTATGAATGTAAGGAGTTCGTCAAAATTATTCATAAGTCCCTTAATGTTCCATGGAAACGGGGTGATAGGTGGGTTAAGTTGACACGTCAGCGTCTCCGTCACAAAAGGTCGCTGTAAGAATTTTTCGTGAATCATTTGTTCTTATCTGAAGTGTTCTCATTTGAAGTGCAACGAGTGGACGCACGTGTATAATCTGAAATTGAAGGTTGATTAAGGGATGAAAGATTGGATTCATTACAACTTCTAATTTGTTGACTACAGTTTAGAGCTGTTGATTTTCATGGATTTAGCTTATTAGATTTTAACATACGTGTTGCTGTTTTAATTTTTCCAATATGTGCTGTTGTTTTGATTTTCTCAATATTATCTGTGCCGGGTGGTGGAAGTGGTTTCGCAAATTAATATTTGGATGATGGTAGAACGGATTTTTCGTTGGAAGGAGTTGGAGTTAAAGGCTTATTAGACTCGATTTGCGAGGCGACAGCAACGTAGGTATTACTTTTGTTAATTCTTTGGGTTCCAGATAGATTTATTTCCCGGTACCTGCGTCGCGCTTCGCCCATGCTACAATAGTTTTCTGTTTTGATTTTTAGAATATCACGCATTTAAAACGTGGGCATTGTTTGCCTAACGCCGAGTGTTGATCTTTGCAATTTTAGCAGAATCTACGAGCACAGCTTTCGGCATGTGGAGGAAGACCACAGTTAGCACAAGATGGAGCACTGGTGCATCTTTTTGCCGTATTACCCAGGCGTTGGCAGTTTTTACACCTCCTGGCATTTGAGATGTAGAGTTCCACTCTACAATTATACCAGCCGCATTCACAGTTTGCGGTAATCGATAGCGATCAACGGTCTTAATAATCCTTCCTGTAGGAGAGCGGGTTTTTCCGTCGTCATTTAGTTCAGTGAATTTATAGACTTCAGTGCTTCAAGCACTAAGCATGAAGTACACCTCTAAATGAGTTAAGTTTGTCATCTAATTTAGCGGAAATGGCACATAGATTAGCTAATGATTTCGACTTTATGAGGTTTTCGGTGGCCCTCGGGTTCCCAGCGATGACACGTGATTTCCCATCGCCTAGAATCTAGATAAGGCTTTTTTATAGCAAGAGGACTTGTTTGTAAAATTGTTATGCTAGCATCAGTTGCCCCAGGGCCATTATGCTTTATGATTGCCTATTAATTAGTAAAGGAAAATGTCATTTGTTTTCAATTCTTTTATTTTTATTTTTCTTTTTTTATTTCTTTTATTTTTTATATTATATATGAAGGAAACAAAAGCACATACGGTATACGCGATATCCGCGATAACCAGTTTTAGCAAAAACACTGAAAGGACGCGAGCTAAATGTACAAAATCACCGAAACAATTAAAAAATCACAGACGAAAAGGAAACCCGCAGTACTCAGAACACAAATCAACTACGTTGTTTTATATTATGAGAAGTAACACAGATAATGTAAACGTAATGTGTGAAAATGTAATCAATCCTAAGATTGTGGAAGAAACTTTATCATCAAGAAAACCGAAAGAATGATACGATATATGTAAGATAAATACAACTTATTAATAAAGAGTTGTACCTGACAACTCATAGATTTACGTAAAACTGTTGACACGTTTGTTTTTATAATTCGACAAACATCAATATGATGTGATATGCGTTAGGCGTGTTAAACAATTTGAAGTAAGACGTCCCAAATGCATTCTTAAATGATCTAAGCAAAATAATCTATATGAAACAGCCTGAACGCTTTATTGCAGAAAATAAGAATCATAAAGTATGTAAGTTCAATAAAGAAAGTTATAGAACGCAATGTTTCATGAAAATTGATCACGTAATTAATACAAAATTCGGGTTGACTCCGAAACCGAACCAAGACATGTTTAATGTGTTTATTACCCTAATAACGAAAATGGACTAATAATCAGTGTTCTTTGTGTTGATGATATTATTATTGCTTCAAATGATTCTTACTAGACCGAAAGATTTATAAACGCATTGAGCAAAAACAAAAAAATTCGATTTAAAAGTCTTGGGATAACCAAAACATTGTATCGGGTTGGAGGTAGAAATGACAGATTTGGTCAAAAATCTCCACAAGTCAACCGGATTGTACAAAAAACATACATAACATAGAGAGATACATTTCGAAGAGCTTCATTTTATGTACGAGAAACCTGAGGAACAAAAATCAATCATCTAAGAATATCTGCTCACTGAAGAAACGGTGTAGGAAAATGAGTAGGCGATTGATTTTTTTTGTTTGTCAATGGGGGAGTTCTCACTTTGAGTTTGAAGTGATTAGTCATTGGAATTTGGGAAGGAAAGAAAATTTTGACGTTCACAATTTTTTTTTGTAAACAAAAAAGAAAAAAAATGTTTTTTAATTTCTAATAGTAAATTTTTCCTTTAAAAAGACTTTAAAATTAATTCTTATCAATTGTTAATGAAAGAAGTGAAAAAAAATTATAAAATTTGTTAATAAATTAACTGAAAAGCAATTGTAACCTTTGTTTATAAAAGAAATAAAAAACGATTGAAAAATTTGTTAGAAACATTACGGAACCGCTGCAAACCAATGTGAAGGGGCCTATTGGATATTACAAAATCCCGTACAATTGCGTGGATCTACACAGCAGAACTCATAATAAAAATCCATGCAAACTCAAACTCAAAGACCCCCATGGGATAAAACATCCGTATCAATAAGTCTACCAGCAAACCGTCCACATCATTTCTGCAGCTTTTAATAGTTTAGTATTTTTAGAAAAAAAAAAAATTTATAATATTGTAATATTTAATCTATAATATATAGTTTTTTTGTGTAAACACGAATGTACATTCGGCGACTTTTCAATTTGGGTGAGTTTTACGTTAATGTTAATTAAATAATTTAAATTTAACTTAATTAGTATTAATTTGGAAAATAATCAATAATTATATGATTTGTTTTGTAAACATTCATATTGTTTATTTTAGTTATTAGAATGCCAGTTAACTAGATTGTTGGGTGGTTCTGGCTGGCGAAGTAAGATTACACATTACACGCTCACATACACTACACTTCCACTTACATCACTTACATATTATAAAAATTCTTTAGGGCAAATTTCTATTATGAACCCCCCCAATTTCGGCGAGCTACACACACTTCGGTAAGAGCCCTTTAGATATGCTACAGAGAATTTTTATTGGCGGTTGCTGATTCATTAACTGAACCTGTCTACAAAACTAAACACTCCTTTTGTTTTGATAAATTCGCTTTAATAATTTAATAAATTGAGGCGGCGTGCTGAAATATATTTTAACATATACGACAACTCATAATTATTAGAAAATAGTAACAAATAAAAATTTAATTTACATATTTAAAAATTCCTTTAATTTTCTTCAAAGTTGCATTCGACCGATACAACGCGCGACGACACCAAATGCTTGGAGTGCATTTCTTCCGAGCTTCGTTTTCTTAAATGAAAAAGACCATAAAGTGTGGACATTTTATATAAAAGAAAGCGCTTCATGGACAATGTAGATAATTCAAATGACATCATTTGGAGGAGACATACTCGTCGTACGTGATAACTAACGAAAATAATCAAACTTGAAGGGCAAGTTTATCACTTAGTCGGTTTAATGTTACTGTTATCAGGTGCAGCATTATCGATTTATCGTCATCTACCCATTCAATAATCATTTATGCTTAGTTCACACGTTATTATATTTCCACATAATGTAAACGTAGCTATAACCTAGTTAAGATCTGTCCTACATGTTTCCACATACTGCAAGTCAAGCTATGACCTAGTTAATATAACGGAATCTAGCTTTACATGTAACTTTAGTAATAGCCTAGCTTAATTCCACTATTTTGCTTAAGTTATCATAATAAGTTATTACATAAATTACTGACCACAGTTCAGTAAAGTTAGATAGTAAGATAGTCAGATGTAAAGTACTCATTAATAAATAATCATCAAAACGAACCTTTTGATTGTGTTTTCACTACACAGGTGAACAGGTGGCGATCCAAAAGAAGTGTATGAAGAGAAGGTTGAGGAAAGAAAATAGTGTTTGTGAACGTTCGACTTGAAAATGGAAACCTCAGGCAAAGTGGAAGGAGACCGCTCCTGGTAGCTTGACAGGGGGTTCAGCGGTACGCAAGTAATAGCAGGGGGAGTGGATCAAAACGCTGAGCAGTATAGTCCTGCTAAAGGCTTAGTAGACAAATCTCTTTTGTTTTTTTACCAAAACATCAAAATGGACAACGACGACATCACCATATATGGGAGCTCCTTTACAAATGTTCCTCACAGCGTTGTGTTAAACATGCGTTGTTTTTTACAACTCGTGATATTATTGTGCACTAAGTTATATTATTACCTTGCACCTTGCTCTGAGTATGATTTTGCCTATGTCCAATTTCAAATATTACGCATATGTTTCTTAACGTACCATATCTTTCGTTTTTTCGAAAGCTCACGGCCAAGCTTTACTCTTCAGGAATTCAACATTAAGCGATCTACCCACGACGTTTTTAAAATCCTACGGTAACACAACATCTCAAAGATTTCCAGTCTGTTCATTGAACTGGTTTATGATGTCCACGATTCTAGACTATACAAGAACACGGGCCATACAAAAAATTTCACGAAACGAAGGCGAAAGGTTCCTAAAATTATTTCATGTTTTGAGTGCGATGATATAGCCAGTTCTACTTTTCTTCCCATTTCTATGTGGCTGTTCCAGTCTTCGTGCAATATGAACGAATGTATAAAAATGTATAAAAACTTTGACCTCTTTTCTACATTTTGGTTATTAATAATAGAGTATCACTCGCATATGGAGTTTTTGATCGATTTATAATCATAAATTTGGTTTTGCTTATATATAGATTAAACCCAAAGTTACTATTTCGATTAGTTACAGCTTGAAGCATAGTCTGCGTATCCTGCTTACTATCTCCTAGGATAATTGCATCGTCCGCATAACAGATGTTATTGATGATTTTAGCCAGTCGTCACGATAAATTCTTGTGCCGTAGATTTCATTAAATAGTTTATGCAGCATATTTAGATTATTGTCTTTACGTACAGTTGATGTTAACAGTTTTATAATATCTACCGGTATTCTATTGTGTCCCATGGCCTTGTTGTTTTTGAAATATTTTTTTTTAGAACTCTTCTTAGTTCATCTTTCTTATCGATATTGTAGGCACGCTATCGCCTTTAACATAGCTAAAGTAAAGTCCGAAATATAATGGAAAGGGCGGGCTTCAAATCATCTTCAAATTAAATCAGCTTACAAACTTCGATGGTCATCAATTAACCAACCCGCAGTACTAGTTTGATTTCGAACAGAAGTGTAGAGAAAAAGAACGCAACTCTTCTTCTTTGAGGGTCGAACCTCTTCAGAGCGGCATCATTCGTGACAGTATCCGTAGAGGAATTTAAATAGGGATGATAAATTAGGAGATCTTCGCGATTCGACTAACAACCTCAGAGGACGAGGTGGTATACACAGTTTAACTACATTTTGCTCTACTCCATTCTGAGAATTTCCAGGCTTTAATGATGTTAAGAAGTGCCATGTTATGTTGGCTACGATGACTGCTATTATTATATGGAGTTTTATTATATTGAGATAATATTTAATGTTTGAGAGCGCAAAGCTTTACTATATTCCACATAACGTTCTTAGCATAAGTTAAGCTTACAGTTAGGTTAATGTTAGCATTCGTATAGAATTATAAAGATGAATTATGGCAGTAGCTGAATCCTCTAATTAATTACAGACCGATGGTTTTAGGTAAGACCAAAGTAACTACCATTTGTCATAATGTACACCTAGGAAATCCTCTGAGAATTTCCAACTCCAGTTCGTGTTTACAAAAATTTTCCGGTAGAAAAAATTACATCTTCAAAATTCTGCTCGTTAAATTCGAACTGCTATTTGTTAATATTAGTTGCGCGATATACATGCGTTATCGTTACTGATGCTTTTATGGAGTATAATCAAAAATGATCAAAATGATTATTTAGCAACTTGGAGTTACCGAATGAAAAAAATTTAGTGCGATTTCTTTATGTATCTATCTGACCCAGAAAACGCATATGTATATCTCCATGTTCCTGCATCACTTATGTTGAGCTTACGTCGTATGCTTGCAACTAAAATATAACCCGATGGTGATAAAGAGGTACCTCATCTTCTGAAAGTGGTGTTTGTGGTAGACTCTGTTAGTATTAATCCGGCTCGAAGAACCAAAAAAAGGTTAATGTTTTAAGCTAGTTTTGTTTTAATTAGGCTTTGTTTTTAAATTCATTCAAATCTATTACGACTTCGCGCTATTTAATTTTTTTCTGTCGTAAGTATCTTGTGTATTGATCGATAAACTTATTGCATTTTTCAGACAAAATCATTGCGGCATAATTATAGGACCTCCGCGGTCTTTTGATAATAGATTGAAACAAATGAGTTTCACAGCACTCCTTTCAAATCACCTCTACATGACTACGTGACTAAAAGATATTTGAGTATACTGAATACATTCGGTTTTTAACTATTAGCAGAACTATAGACCATCAAAGTTACGCCATAAATGAAACGCATTATTAGGCATTATATTATTTAGCAGGAGCAGCTCTTTCAAATCACAGAAGAAAATTAGTCGTTATGTGAACATATTATGCACTTAATATATTGTATAGACAATATTGAAAGGTATACATGCACTCTCTTATGTTTCTACCGCGCTGTATTGAAAATATCTTTACGAAACTTCCTTATTATTTTATTTAAAATAAGATATAATATAGAATAAATTCAACTTAGATATATAATGTAAATCAGGGCAATATGTGCCGTTTTACATCGGAACCGAGCTTTAGAGGGTAAAATATTGTGACAACGTTAATTTCGTTCCAAGTATACAAGCAAATGAAAAAGAAATTTTATTTAAGTTTTTATAACAAAAATAGCATGGAATGTAAGAATTGAGAACATATAATTAAAAAAGAATAATGGCGACCTCAAAGTTAATTTTCATCAAAAATTTCAGCTTTTCAAAGTTGCTTGTTATATAATTCGCAATTTTTGAACCGTGTTGTATCAAAGCTACGTTTAACATGTACGTTGTTACACATAAGACACCTGTGTACGTACTAATGGTTCACAACTATTAATTCTTCTTCTCTGGTCTATATATATAACATTAAAACGGCATACATATCAGACAATTGTAAACTAGAATCTTAGTAAAAATATTAATTGTATAAATAATTAAGGGATTAAGGTATTAAGGTGTTCTCATACACGGTGCTTTTCAATCTCTGATTGTTTTATCTCCCATAGAGAACTTTCATGCACTTGTCTTTTTTTTAACAGATTAGATCAATGGTGGCCCCTTATTATGTAAACCTATGCGGCGGTTTTTGAACACAAGTTTTTTTTAGAAGCATTAAATTAAACTTTTATTTCTTGCACGATTGTTACTTAAGAAAGACTGAACATTCTTGTAAGCGGAAATCTCTTCTTTTATTTTACTCGCATCCTTATGAATTCCTTCATACTTTTCTTTTTGCATTTTTTTCGTTGTTTACAACAGAGAAATCATGCTCACATATTAGCAAGTTTAATTAATGTGCCAATTGTGCTTCATTCAAAATCCACGGAATGGAAAATGTTCTTTTAATTACTGCAGAAACCACTAAATTTCACTCTTTTTATTTTATTTTATTCTTTTTTTGCTTTTTTTGATGATAAAATTTAGTTTTTCTAATTTTCATAGTTTTGTTTTCCTGTTAACATAATTAGTGATCTTAAACGCCTTTCCTGACAAGACAGAATTTTTTGCGAAAAATTAAAGAAAAAAATATCATGCCTCATGAAGTTCACCCAGAAACAGGAATTACGACAATGAATTTAAAGTGTGAATAATAAAGGAAAAAAAAGCAATGATCGCTTTTATAAGTAGTTTGAAGGAAGTTGACAGATTTTAAGAGAATAATCCAGCAGAAGCGATACGGAAAGTAATACCAATTGTCAAAGAAGCAATAGCGCAACAAATTAATAAAAATACAGAGGGCGGCTTTTCAAATGTAAATATGAAAATCTTTTCTACCTGTAATCCGCCATCGTAGGCAAAAGAAAAATAATTCCGAAACGTATTGGAAAAGGACTAAAACTGAAGTAGTGTTACTGTAGCGGGAGAAACAGCCGTGAGGACCAAAGTCAGAGGTTTGTATGGTTCCACAATTGATTAAATTATATCCACGTACCATACATTAATCGTTTTCCACCGTTAAATCTTCTTTTTTACGTATTGCAACTTCTCCTAATCTTTTTGCTAAAATTATAACGAAAGCAGGAGTGTTATCGCATTCGAAGACATACCAGCTAACTTTATATGTGACGGTCCATTCAAGTTTACACATACGGACCCGTCCGCCTATTCTGCCATTACTTCCCTTCTCCCTGGCAGATTTACTTCCCATAAACCGATTAGTACTACTTTTCTTTGAATATGCGTAAACATTCAGAATTCCTTAAGCTTCAAGACATGACATGTTGAAAGACGTTAACAATTTTCTGTCATGCAAGAGAATTTTAACAAAGTAAACGGTAGTTTTTAATTAGTTAATTTAAGTAAATTCTTATGTATTTAGTTTATACTTATAGCTTTGCACACATAGATTTTAATTATATTTGGTTCGTAGTTCTAAATTTTTATAGTTTTTGCATTTCTAGTTTTAATTAGATTTATACTTTTTGTATTTTTTAATTAAATTTAGTTTAAATCTATCATACAGTATTTCTTAATTAAATTTTTATGTATAGTTTTTGGCTTGTCTTTAATTTGTATAGTTACATTGGAGTCTTTTACATCTATTACTTTTAGTGGCCTTAATATGGTTTATCCAATCTTTTTCTGTTATGTTTCTTTAATAAAATTTGTTTTCCTATATTTATATCAATTGGATTTGTGTATTTTTCTTCTGACAGTTTTGTTCTTGCTACTTTTGTTTTTTCTAGAGCGTATTTTAGCTTTCTTTTTAGCTCATTTATGCAGTTTTCTGGTTTGTATGTAGAATTCGAATCTAATATTTTTTCGTCGTATGGCAATTTTCCGTATATCAGTTTAAAAGGGGTATATTGTGTTTCTACGCGAGGGGAAGTGTTATACGCAAAAGTGTAGTATAGTGTCCATTTGTCCCAATCATTGTTTGTTGCAAGGGCTAGAAAGTATTCGTTCGTGTCATTTCTTTCTATTGTAAAGTTTCGTGGTGGTAGGGTGTTGAGAACTTTTGTTTGATATTTAGCAATAGACAAATTTCTTTTATTAATTCATTGTTGAACTCTGTCGGATTTTAATGTTATTTAAGTATTACCTCTTCTGTTAATATTTTGGCAATTGATTTTGCTCTTTTATCTTCAATAGGATGTGCGATTATATATTTTGTTAGTTTTTGGCTTAATTTTTGGAATGTTTTTCTTATTCCGAAATGTCCTGAGTGTGGGCAAGTGTGGTATTCTACTATTAATTTTCTTCATCATCGTATATTCTTTCTCTTTCTTTGTATAATAGTATATTTATGCGGTTTCTTTTAATATTGTTCAATTTTTCCTTTAATATCTCTTTGGATATGTATTTAAATATATCATCTTGTAGACTTAATGCATAGTCTAAGAAATTTAACTTGTTCAGTTTTGATGTCAATTTTTCCAAGAGCGCATCGAAATGGTTTGGATACACATTGCATCTCATACGTGTGCAGTTTAATTCTTTAGCATTTTCAATTGTTGTATCTTCTATATCGCTTTCGAATTTAAATTCTAATTTTCTTGTGTTCTTAATGTCATTTATTGGCGTGCATTCCCACGTACTTAATTGTCTATTGTTTGTATTTTCTTTTGCCGATTTGCTTCTGATAATGACTAACGTCTTTTTTATCCGTTCTTGGTCTTCTTCTTTGCATATTGGAATCATCTCTTTTAATATATCAGAATTTATATTTATCCTTGATAAGGCTTCAGCGTTAGTGTTACCTGAACCTTTTTATAATTTATGTCGAAATCGTAATCCGATAATTCTTTTCTTATTCTAGTTAATTTTGAGGTGGGGTTTTTGTGGGAGAATAGTGTTACTAATGGTCTGTGATCACTTATCACTGTGAATTTTTTGCCTAATTAGTAGGGTCTGAAATGTGTTATTCCAAAGTGGATTGCGAGCAGTTCTTTTTTTATAATTGGTTCATTTTTTCATGTTTGTTTAGGGATTTGCTTGCGTATGCGATAGGTAAGTCTTTACCTATTTCTCCTTGGGATAGTACTGCTCCTAAGGCGTAATTTGATGCATCAGTTGTTAAAATAAAGGGTTCATTGAAGTTTGGATATTGTAATATGGGTGGTGACATCAGTTTGTTTTTGAGTTCTAAGAATGCTTGTTAGGTTGGTCCATTCGAAGTCTTTACCTTTTTTCAGGAGATCGTTTAGTGTCTAGTTTTATGGATTTTAGTATTTGTTGGAATCGTTGTTCTTTATGCGAATTTTTCTTTTGGTAATTTATTCTCATTACCTGTGAATTTGTTTAGGTCGCACTTTCATATCGTAGCGCAATATTAATTGCTTCGGAAAAGGTTTTTGGTTGGACCGCGAAGATAGTGGGTTTAATGTAGTCGTCGAGACCGTTTTTGAATATGGTTAAGGCGTACGTATCGTTGATATCGGTAATCACAGATTTTTGTTCGTTAGTGAGGTTGGGACCGAGTTCTTTGATTTGAAGATTATTTAGATCTGCTATTATGTTTAATATTTTGACTTTGAAACCTGTGATAGTACATTTTTGAGTTGTTTGGCTTAATATTGAAAGTAGTTGTGGTATTGTTTGGCTTGATTTATGTTTATATTCGAGTTTGGCTTTTAATTCTTGTAGTGTTCTTGGGGTATCATTTGCAAAGGCTGTTTGAACATTTGAGGACAGTTTGCAGTAGAAGAATTGTTGTTGGGCTTCTTCTTTTAGGGTTTTATATATTATTTCAACAACTTTTATGAAGCAGTTGATATCCTTATAACTACCAGAATATGTGAGTATGGACTTGGAGGCTGTTTATAGTTTGAAATCCATTTTTGTTTGTATGATACTTTCTATCTTGCTGGGATTTATGTCTTCTAGAGATTCTTTGGTCGCTCCAATTTCTAATAATTCTTTTTCTTTTTTATATTTCTGCTTAAATGTTTGTATTTTTTTTAATAATTCTGGTTGTTCTGGTCTTGTATTAGTTTCTAATATAGTATGGACTATTGTTTTGTAACTTTCTAATTCTTCTAACGTGCTTTTAATTGTTTCTTTCTTATAGGTTCTGCTGTCTAGTTTTTTAAGGTTACAAAATATGTTATGGAGGTGTTAATTTCATCTATGATTTCTTTAAAGAAGCAAAAAAATTTTTTTTTTATTTAGTAAGACATGTTAATTTTATATTTCTTTTAGATATCTATACTTATTTGTGTTTTTTTTTTTTTTTTTTTTTTTTTTTCCATATCCCCTTATTAATTTTAATGTTTTTTTTATATTTTTTAAATATTTTTTTTATATTTTTTTCCTTTAATTTTTTTTTAAAATATCCTTTTAAAATTTTTTTTTTTTTTTTTTTGTATCTTTTCTATATTCTTCATATATATTTGTGAATAACCATTTAAAATACTGATATGATCAATTACACTCGAAATATTTTATATAGGAGCAAAGTCCCATACAATTTTGGGTCTCAGCGTCCTAATATCCACTCTGTGATAATTGTAAAATTCCGAAGATGTGTCCACCTTACGCAAGCAAGAGCCACGTAGCCGAAGGCGTGGTCAGAGATACTTGCCAACTGGAATTTTCCAAAATCTGATATTTCTATATTAGCTATTAAAGAAAAGCCAAGAACCTTGACAATTCAGATGGCCAATCGTATAAGTGTCGGCAGTGTTGTTTAACAGGGAACGAAAGATGTTATTTTCATTTATGCTATGACCTAAATTATTAATTGTATTCATCGAAGGCAGTTTATAATAATACAATGCAGGATATTAGGAAGATAGGATACGAAACAAAGAAACGAATTAGCTTAATTAAGAAAATAGTACAAACGAGTTCCTAATATATAATAGCTTAGCTTAAACAACGTAGAACTTATCGAGCAAGAGGAACACCAAGTAAATCAGACGCTTCAGGAAGACTCGAGCCACTTCATACATTATGGCACTTGCATTGTCATTATGGAATCATCTAACTGGACTATCTTCGCCTAAGCGATGTCGGCTAAATCTTTCAATAATCTTCCTTTTTTGTAAAGCACGGCAAATCGTTACTAATTTGTATGACGCAGTTGTTAGGCGATCGTCCAAATAGATTCGTGCACGACATACGCAAAACGTCAGTCAACCGAACAGAAGGGTCTTTGGATTGCCCTACCACAGCCGCATGGCGCACGTACATTGAACTACATTTAATTAAAACCTTCTACCCATTGGCAAATAGAAGCAGTGCTGTAAATACGCATATGTTGCCTTAATTTTGCACCGCTCGGCAATCTTCTATAAAAGCTGTCTCAAATTTTTAATGCCATCTGACAAGACACTCACTATAACAGTTCAAGCGGCGAAGCTGCACGTTGTGTTGGTACACCATTTTAACCAATTTGGCCTTTACATTATTCAGCCAGTTGAGCGACGGGTATATCGTTCCGCAATCCAGAAATGTTCACACCAACTTACTCATTGTGCTGCAAAACCTTGAGTAGCAATTCACTAATTTCCTGGATTCCTCGATTATGTTGCTCCAGCCCTAACGAGGATCGCTAAGATGAAGTACCCGCTCGCAAAAAGCAAAATTGATGCCGCTACGGTCAACAGTTATATTTTTAGTACACATCAAGCAGCCGCTCTCAGTAGACACCATGAATAAATTTTCCGAAGAAAAAATGAGGCGACAAATGCAAGCACCAATAAAAACATACACTTTGCGAAGCTACTAAACGAAGAAGTTCTATGACGTCAAGTAATATGTTTATAATGTATACTTATATATTTCCCATAAAAAAAATTGTAATTCATATATTTCAATCCTCTGGTTTTAATTTAACTCAATTTCTCTTAAACTGCAACAACACGGAATTATGCAGAACAGTTTTTCATTTGTTGTAAAAGAACTTTATTTTAGATGAAATAATTTGACTTATAAACACGTGGAGCACTAGCTCTCTGTTGTCTACACTTTTTATTGTTATCATTATTGTTATATGCTCTCCCGAATACTTTAGGCTAAATTTTCTTAATATATTTTCGACAAAATCCTTTATTTTATATAAATTTTGTCGCAGAAGGCAAATTGTACTTCTTCTATACACTAAAAGAATCGTTTTTGAGATTTTAAGCAAGACGTTGCGAAATTATAGGAAAGTTAATAAAATGACCCTTCATAAGGCAATCTAAAACCGAATTTAATGTTGTTGTTTTTTTTGTCACTGTTATAAACAAAGCAGAGACTCCTCGCGCTACAAACGTAAGTAGTTTATTCAGGGTCGCTGAAATTGCAACGCACCAAGGTTTTTTTTATCCACTCTATTGAAAACACAATGAGACAGTTTAAAAGTTGAACACTAACTAATTAAAATTTTTTTAAAAAAGACTGAAGAACACTTAAAAGACCACAACCGAATGACAATGGTTGCTTAGAGTTTCACATAGCGTTTTCTATGCAATTACAAATATAGCAACGCTTATTCGAGAAAAAAATTCAAAAAGTTGAACTGAAAGTATTTTTTATAAATATATCTAATTAAAGGCGTAATAAAGCAATTGAACATTTTCTAGTTTTGCTCATGCCGTAAAAATATGGCGTATATGACTTCTGCAATGTAGGCTGTGTTATAAATGTAGATAAACATACGCAAAAATCTGGAATGGATAAAAACTTTTTCAAGAATTATTATAATATTAAAGTGAAAAGAAAAATAATCCACTGAGAAAAATGAAATTTCGTCAAAATTCGTCCACAGACATGGTCACAATAAAAACATATATGTAATTTCTAACAACAACGCTAAACGCTAAAGATAATATAAACTATAGATTACTCAAAAGAAAAAAGCGCAAATGACTTAAATGTGGTATAAAAAATATTAAACAAAGAAAGTAATAATACATAAAATGATCGTGCTTGCTTCCATATGAAACAACGAAAAGCCATGAGCTATTTATTGCAATGATTGTGATAATACAACTGGCGTGAAGATACCCCACTGTACATAGGAGCAATTAGCATATATTTGCTAAAATATTGGCTATCTTCACACTTGCTTCGCGACTCTGCTGAGGTAATTGTTAATTGACTCTAGAAAATGGTTGAAAAAATTGAACAAAAATAGATATACAAACTCAAATAAAACAAAAAATTATACAGATATATTATAAAAAATTAAAAAAAAATTTTTTTGCTACTATTTACCATTGGCGAAAAGTTACAACGAACAAAGTGTGTATAAAAAATTTTAACGAATTTCGCCATGTGCAGAATTTTGATATGGTTTAAAGGAAACTAGAACGTATCAGAAAAACCTAATTTCCTTACCCTGCTCCCGGTCCATCACCGCGAAATTCCTCAAAAACCTGCCCTCTCCGTCTACAAAAGACACTAGACGCAAAATGTTGCTAATGAATGTTGCTAGTGAAATGTTCGATCTTTTATACAAAATGTTTCTGTTTTTGTTGGTAATGAAATGTTAGATTTTATACACTAAATGTTTTTGTCTTTATTCAACATGTATGTTTAAGATTACACATTACGGGCCTATGTTTGCAATAGCAGCGGAAAGAGTGGTCGTTTTCTTTTACGTTTTTTGTATATCGCTTCCTCAAATCCTCGAGGTCGTCGCTAAATTAATTATTCACTCTAATAATTTCGTTTCTAATTTTCCTATAGACGCCTTCTGACTTAACTTCACCTAAATTGGAGGTTTCGAAGTCGTTATTACCTAACTTGTTTAAAAAATTTATTCGAGCTTGCTTTGGAAGAATATCTTTCATTTCTTCACGGAAAAGTGTGCGATTATATGCTCTCACTTGAGAGGTTTTATAAAAGCTGTTATTGAAAACACTCCTAGTTATAAAATGGCATTGTAATGACTGATCCCACTTTGGCTTTTTTACCACGAATATATATATCATATATATTAGTTACAATATATCATATTGTAAATAAATTTTATCGTTTTCGGAATTCCTACAGCAATAAGCTCTTATATGAGCAAAATTGTTTTTTTGATATTAAATGTCGTTAATTTCTAAAATACATTTCACTACAATACTAACGAAGGTTTTGCTCGAGTCGTAATATTGTCATTCAATTGCCTCGGCCAAGTAATATTTTATAAAATAGGAATAATTTTTATTAAATTTTCCAGTATTGTCTATAAAACTTTTCGCAGCGTTGAAAAGCAAAAATAAAAAGGTGTAAGGAAGCAATTTGCTTCCTTACCAATAACCGGTCCGTCCGCTCAAAATGTCTACCCGTACTCTTTAGCAACTTTCAGTCCAGTTCCTCCGTCCGCGCGAGAACCTAAATACCTCTGGGTAGGGCACACGATCATCCGCCTCCGGTCCTAGCGCAAGGTAAGGAACAGTTAACCGCAGAAACGGCAAAACTTATATAACATTAACATGACACAAAGGCTGTATAAATACACACACACGAGTATAAAACGTGGATAAAAGGGTCATAATGTATAAAATCTGTATAAAACCATTACAATATATGAACACATACACGAGTATAAAATATGCATAGAATCGATACAAGATCTGTATAAAATCATTACACACACACACGAGTATAAAATATGCACAGAATCTGTAGAAAATCTGTATAAAATCATTACACACACACGAGTATAAAATATGTACAGAATCTGCATAAATCTGTATAAGATCACTATAATATATGAACACTCACACGAGTTTAAAAGGATATATGGAAACTGTATATAAGCTGTAGAAAATCACTACAATATATCAACATACAGAAAGCTGAATGCTTCAGAAGGCATAAACACACACACGATGGATAAAAGCGTAAAAGATAGAAACACATATAACCGTACACATTACTGTATAAACGCCGTTGGGTCATACAAAGCACACACGCAGGGATAAACACTTAGGTAGGAAAATAAGGGATCAGCACACCCGATCATGCAAAACACATGAACCAGAATCACATATGTATATCAACATACAGTAACCTGTATGCGCAAAATGTGTAAGCACATACTGCAGAAATGCACAACATTATGCAATACTGTGTAAACACCGTTAGGCCATATAAAATCTTTAAGCAATGTGCAAAAATGTATAACCCCGTTAGGGCATACAAAAACATATACACAGGGATAAACAACTTAGGTATAAAAATGTATAGCACATACGAACGTATGACAATGCATACTCTGAATAAACACACACGAGCTTAGGAGTAGGTAGGAAATGGATTACAATGTACAAAGGCGTAGGATCACACATACCAAAAACGCAAACACACATATATGAACATGGATAAACACGCATGAACAGAAAATACACATAAACCCACATAAGCGTATGCGAACGGCGAAAAATTACGCGATTTGGTACCTAGGTGCGTGTTGAGTAGGCACTTGAAGAAACATAGCAATAAGCTAGATGTAAGTTGGTATTAAGTTATGTACAAGTCGTTTCATGCAGGTTGTAATTAAGGTTGCGACAGCAGCCTACCTTGGTTAAGCATACACATAAGTATAGTACCTTAAGGCATATATAAACGCATAGAAAATGTTGGCCATGGGACAAGCGAGCGAGACTGCAGCTATAAAAGAGCAGCCCATCACACAAAATCGTTCAATTTATGTCATAGCCGCCTAGGGTAAGTGTGTACGGACAATTTGGCAAGTGGACCTTCATGAAGAGTTTTATTGACTTTACGGATAGGGGATGTGCTGACTTAGCTGTTAGTCGCCATCCCTGAAGGACCGATGATTTTTTTTTTTTGACATACGCCAACCAGAAACGGTGAGGGACAAACCATTGGCCCAGGGAGCCAAGGCAGCTACGACACGAACAACGCATCCGTTTGTTTTTTTGTAGTAAACCGCGATTGCCAACGACGTGTGCAACAAACCGGTCACAGACGCTTCAAATGAGCCATAACCGCCTAAGTAATCCGCGATAGTACGAGAAAAGTAACAAACCGCTAACCCCATGAGCATCAAACCGGTCGTGAACGCTCCAATTGAGACATAAATCGCCTGAGTAATCCGCGATAGTACATGAAAGGGGAACAGAACCCTCAAGCCACGTGTACGCCAAATCGCTCGTCGGGTCACCTCGCTGGTTCCTTTCCTTGCCAACCCTCTACAAAACCACTTGTAATCTCGCATACCAATAAAAAAATATATAAGAACATCCCTGAAGATCCAGAACATTTTTGTTTCATATAAATTGTCTTGCAACGAACCTTGGAGTGGCTGAGTTTCTACCCTGCCCAAGAAGACCCGTTACAAAGGCTTGGAGGAATCTTTATAGATTTGATGATTATTTTTAGAAAGATTTGAGTCATTGATAACATTTTCTAACTTGTCGCGAACAGCTGTCTCGGGCATTTTAATTTCGATATTTATGGACCTTTCTTCTGATAATTTTGAAGCAAAACCTGATAATGGCAGATTCTATGCTACAAAACTTTTTATAAATTTTAAAAGTATTATATTCCTATTTTCCGAATGCCCTAAATCTTCTTGTGTTCTAACATCCATTTTCATTGATTTCAATGGAACTGGCTTTTCACAAACTATTTCATTTATCACAGAAAGTTTTGGCGGAGAAACCGTCAATTTAGTGGAGGAATGTCAACATCAATTCATGTAAAATGTTTATCAGAGTGTTTTTCCTTTAACTTTTCTAAGATTTTTTCGATATTTTCACGGTAAAAACATATTAAACGTACATGATTCTTTAGATAGGGTTTTTTCTTTTAAATCCTACACAATGATTTTAGTAGCGAATTTTTGCTATTCTTCTTCACATATAAAGAATTTTTATTGAATTCAATGCCCCTATTATTAATTTCTAGGCGAGGAATTTCAAGAAATTCATCAATATCTATAGGTTTATATTTCAGCCTTCTTCCACCAATTTCGATACTAGCGAAAATTAGAATTAAAGCTCCAAATAAAAAGTTTAACAAATTTGCATCAATGGTCATATATGTTTTATATTGTTTGCTTAACAAAGTTATCAATAAAATGCAAATTCATCATTTATGAATATATAAAACAAATTAAAAAAAAACTGGAAATTCTAGTCCCATAACCCAAGTTTAAAAATTGTTATTTGCTTCCTCTACTATTTTCTCTACAAAAGCTTCGGTTTAATAGAACAACTTACAAATTATTTGATTTACTCTTTGTAATTATATTGGAACTAACTTTTGGTACCATTTTGCCTTTAAATAAAATAAGTTATCGGGCATAGGCTTAGAATGTGCGACGTCATATCAGCAAGTCATAAAGAGAATTTTTGCCAATATCAGTAATGAGAAGGAAAAAGCAGACTGTCAAGCGTATGTAGCAATAGTATGCCTATTCAAAACATTTGTACGTGAGTGTACTACTAGAAATATATGTGTGCGGTTGTCCGTACGTTTGCTTAAACAGTTATTTGTAGGTTATATGTAGGGTCCTGAACTTATAGAAGATAATTTTGTAGAAAGAGAGGTTATAATTGCGGATCCTATACGAGCTTGTGGACCCGTCTTGAAGAATGCTGAAGAGCAAAAATTGTTATAGCTGAGTAGTCCAATCAGCAGGAGTCTTAGCCCTAATAGTCTGTGATAATCCACCTGGTTTTCCGGGTGAATTCCAACCCATGTTTGCCATGTCTGGTGATGGCGTTAATGATGTTCATATTCCAGTTATTTTCATGTTCTCTCAGGAGTTTAATAAGCTCTCTGCTGCAATGCATAGCAAACCATAAATGCATGTGCGCATCATGCAGATGATTGAATTTAAAAGCTGGCAAATGACCAAAGAAAGCAAAGCCAAAAACGAAACAATAACTTTAAAAGCGACAGAAAGCACTGAAGAAACGACAAGCCCAACTTCAACTACAACGCATACTACGGAGAAAACAGAGCCGGACAAAGAATTGTAGTAGTTTATTTCGCAGAGGGAAAATGAACTTTCACTACGAATTTTAAAGGTCCGGCTATTTCAATTTTTATAGTTTTTTTCCTAAAACTATGAATTCTTTACATTTTTTAATTATACGAATTGTAATGGAGAATGAAAAATGTTCATAATTGATGCTGTTGCGTAAATTTCTCCCTTTTAAATGCCACATAAAACATTAGATCATTCGTAGCATGACATTTTTTTTTCCGCTGTATAGAATTATTTCTCTCTCTTGTAAAAGGAAGTAATATTATTATAATTATAATTTTTTTAGGCTGTGGAAATAAATTCTTAGACAAAAATAAAAACAAATTGAGCGCTAGCTATATTGGTTCTATTTGTGGAAAGACAATTAGTGAAATAATATGTAGGTTTAAAAAAAATTGTAATGAATAATTATACCGTTATTAAAAGATTGAGAGGAAATAACAATAAAGAACTGTTAATTCCCTGAACCGCTTCGTTCCCAAAATGAAACCGAGGAAAAATCAAAAAAAAAAAAACAATCGTACGTTTCCATGGTTACTTTGGACGTAAAAATTTCAATAATACCCTTATTAATATGAATATGAAATTGAAACAGCGCACACTATAGAAGAAACTTTAGAAAGTAAAAGATAAAAGATATATCTATTAAAGTATATGTTCGAGCTGTAAAGCCTCTTTAAGCCAATAAATGAAATTTGTATAATATTACGGTTTTTTAGGCAGCTGAAATCTCCTCGTGAACGGTTATTTCTCAAACGATAAAGATCGCAAATTAAAACTGATCGTCAAAGCCCATCAAATGTCGATTTTTGAATATGAACGAAATAAATAATGCTATTTATAAATTTGTGTATTTATATGACAATTTGCGCAAACACAAGATATTCTTGAAAAACAAAAAGGGAATAAAATAAGAAAAGAGGAAAAGAAAAAATCTTTACCTAAATATACAACAATAAGAATTGTTATTAATGTAATTAACGTGTGAATATAGAATATTAATAAATAAATCTTGCTATTGCATATAGGTCTACAAACAAGCAACAAGAAAAGCCATTTCATACTTCGGCATCGTCTGAAGGGTAAGTGGTTTGTAAAGGATCCTCTTCGGTCGGTGTAAATATACACTTTCGTCGTCTTCGGTCATCGTTTATGAAAGGTATCAACGAGTGTGAAGTTGAGCCGGCTGTAACAGTATTCGGTGTTACAACGTTAACAAAAAAACATTTGCCATCTTTGAAAATCCGGAAGGGAAACAAGGACGCTGTACAAAATAAGCAATCTTAAAAAATTTTCGTGAGAATAGAATTAAAAAATTTACATATTCACTAAGTACTTTACAGGAGGGGTTTAAATCTGCTAGTCGTCCTGTAGGCTTCCTCCTTAATCCGAATCTATGTCTGAAAGGTTTATGAAGGTCATGAAAATTAAAGTAGAACTAATTTTCGCACACATTGTTATACTTCTTCTGCTTTACAGGAAGTGTCGATTGTGATGAAAAAAAAGATATATGGACGTATAAGCCACAAATTTTATTGGCTTGTTCCCTCTTAACATCAAAAAAAAAAAAAGATAAAAAGCACTAGTCATATTTATAGATAACAAAAAATGCTCTAAGCTTGCTAATAACATCTCCCGTAACTACCCACTTTCAGATGCAATAAGCCCTCTGGCAAACACACCCTAATTGGCACTAAACTAACTTTTGAAGATCAACAATCTACCCCAAAATTGAGAAAAAATAAGTGAAAACTCTTTTACATCTTAACTGCAAGATCATGAGTAAATCGATGGTGATTGATCAAAAGTGTATTGATCAAAAGTGTATGTTTTTCTCTTTTGCGATCTCCAGGGAAAAGTTCTATGGTATTTATCAAATCTAATAATGCCTTTAAAGTTGGCATTAAAAATTATGATATATGAGTATTTTTAAAAATAATATAAAAAGTATTTATTACAATATAGAGAGATGAAAAAAAGATATTTCGAATGTTTTATTCCCCGGTACGCCGTATTAAACATGATTTGCCATGGGCTAACTCCTTTCGTAATCTCAAAACCTGGGGAAATATAAGGCCATTTAAACATTGCATGGCAACGTTCCAGATGAGGCATCATAGCCAAATGTCGACCTTCTCGAGAGCAAAGACCTGCGATACCTTCAGCGGCGCCGTTAGGATTCATAGGATACACATCTGTAGGCTTCGCATTGTCATCTACAAAGTGCAAAGTTACACACTGTTTTTCTTTAAATTTCAGGTGTACGGAAAGAAAAACGGCCCTCACCAAGTGCAACCCAGCACCCGAGTACTGAACCATTCAATTTGCTTAACATCATGGCTTTGCTACTCGCAATGCATAAAGTTGCCCAGCGGCATTCAAACCATTCCGATTTATTGTGCAATAAAGCAACGTCAGGCACATCTACTATTTGTTTAACAGTACTTTCATCAAACGAACCAACCCAACCGATTAAACTCATTAATTGATACCCATTGCAAATCCCTAATGAAAAAGTATCCTTGCGTTTGCTTGAAAGTTTGAAATTGCGGAGCTAGCGTCTCGCTGAGCATTATGTTTGCAGCCCATCCTTTAGCGGATCCTAAAGTATCAGCTTGGCTAAAACCACGAGGGAATATCACTGCACGATAGTGATCCAAACTAGTTTTAACTGAAGGGAACGTGTTAGTGAAAAATACGCACTCTTTTTCTACAAAACTTACCTTCAAGCAAATCACACATAGTAACATCGTGTACTTCAAAATTCGCCTTTAATAAGCTAGCCATCATTTCCCGATGGCTACTAACACTTTCTTCCCGTAATACTGCCAAACAGATCCTACGAGTGGCGCGTTTTAGTATCAATTCTAGATTGAGATGTACGTCACAATGGTTAGGCCGTGTGCGATAATCCAAAGTGTTGAATTCTTCTATGGCATAATCCGCGTTTGTTTGCAACTTCTCCAATTCAAAACTAATACGCTCCCAGTGTTTGAAAAGTGTTTACACGTTACTGTGAAGTAGAGTTCTTCCTTTGGCTGAAAAGCTTATCGTCGAATCTAGCCCGTATCCTTTAGCACAACCTATCACATAGTTAGGAACAGAAGCCGCGCTAAGACATATCAAAAATCTGCACTAGAGAAAATTCGTTAAAGTTTTTTATAACTAATTAAGTGTTTTGTGTGTAGGGAGAACGCCGGTTTTTGGCGAATTTCGAGGTGATGCACCGGGACCACGACGGGTATTGTCTGTGAAAATGGTTATAACACGATTTTGACGTGAGATTTACTAGCAATAACTTCCCATTTTTGGTTTTGTGTTCGTAGTTAGCGGCTTAGTAAGATTTATATGTGCACGTTTGCTAATATTATTTAATATTAATATTTATTTTATATGTTTGGTGTTTATTTCGCAATAAATTGTAACTTAGCAAAGACATTTTTAGTGAAGAAACGGACCATAAAAATGTGACTTATCTTGGTAGGCCATCTTCATTTCAGTAAAATTTTAGCCTTCTATCTCTTATAGTTTGAGAGTAATAAGAAAACAGCATACATTTTTGTTTAGAAAAACGAAATTCCGTTAAGTTTACGCTTCACTGCCGGCTTACGCACTGACCAACTTGGCGCATTTTCAATACAAATCTGCTTGCAAAGACTTCGAATGTTTCTACCAAATTGTCTTTGGCTTCATTTTTGTGACCAGCAAATTGCCAACAACACACAAAACACAGGAGGTGAAAAGCATGTATAATATAGAAAAAGTTATTATAACTCCCATCATGATTACTTGTCTTGCCAAAGTGACGTTATAAATAAATCACGAAAGTATCAACAGAAAATTGTAAAACAGCTGAGCCCACCATTTGTTGTAACACATCTCGGATGGATGAATTTCCCGCCCTAAGCTGAGGAATGCTGAAACTCCATAATAATAATGATAATTATAATACCAACACGAGTAAAACAATAATAAGAAAAAAATATTTATGGTAATTTTTTTAGCTATTACTAAATTATAGCTGAATTTTTTAATTTTGGAATGCGCAAAGTAGTTCGTGGCTATACTTTTAGATATGCATAGATATGGATTGGTCATAAAGCAGAACAAATTGTTCGAAACAAAAAATAATAAAACAAACGTAAATTAGGTATAAGGAAGCCTCTTGGAAACATAACTAAAGCGGACTTGGATGTTTAAATTATACTTTACATAAAAACAACTACAATATCTTATTATGTGAAACATATACACCTTTGTGACAAATTTTATTTTTTTGTCTTATGCAAATAAAATGTACGATTCAGACGTTCTTAATGGATTATGAGTCTTCCGCGGATTCATTTTTTAATTGCTTGTAATTGTGATTATCGTAATGTGTAATCATTAACTTTTTTCAGATTGAAAAGTTAAAACTATGATGGACGGCATACGAAGGGCGATTTAGCGGTCTACGGATATAAGCAAGTGATCAAAAAATCTTGATCCAACTTCCTCTGAAAAAGATAAGTCAAAATGGGCATGCAGCTCTGATGAGCATTATGTTGGGCGTTAAAGGTACACAGTAGAGCTATACAAAGATATGTGCCACAGATGCGTAACATATTAAAGGTGTCGAAACGATGTGGTCTAACCCGAAAGAATTGGTTTATATATATGTTTGAAGGCTCTCAAAATGAAGGAAGGTGATAAAGTATCAAATAATCTCAACTGATATTGTTTAGAAATTACCAGAAATCGGTATGGGAATAAATGATAGCTGAAGTTTTTGGAGGAAGGTGAGTGAAGATATGTCAAAATGCCATTACAAACGAAACAAAAAAAAAAAAAACAGCTCGCTTTCGTTAGATGAACGCGCCAAAAGGTTACACTCGAAAAGAGTAAAATGCCGCAACCAGTCACCCAAAAAATACCTGGGGAAGCTACTCATGTGGTCAGAAGAGATACTATGCCAATAATTGTCCATGGAAGTTTTACTAAAAAAGAAAAACATTCATTATTTACATTATTAGTAGCGGCAGAAGTTTTGTCCCATTCTTCACGTATTTTGACCAGGACCAACCTGCCATATTTAAGACGGGAGCCAGGAAAGTTTCATTCTGTAGACGAGAATCAAGTAAAGATTGAAATAGCGCGTGACACTGTTGCAAGTGAGCTGAAAATAATAATAGTAATAATCCCATAAGAAATGTGATTATCCGCCCACTCAAAAAAATTCTGTAAAAATCTTGAAGGAAAAAATTTTTCATATGTTTTCTTTTGAATCCGCTATATCTCTCTTTGATTTGTAAACAATTTCATATGTTTTCTTTTGAATTCGCTATACCTCTCTTTGATTTGTAAACAAATTTGCCATATGTGTAGACATTGGCCAACGTTGAGAATTTCAAAACAACAATTTATTTTAAATATTTAAATCCAATATTTTTCAGTCAATGCAAGCTTCTTAACATTAAATATAAAGATGCAGGCGAAATTATTAGTAACAAGGAGATTGAACTAAACATAGCAAAAAATTTGCAAAAATTACGTTTGACTCAATTCGTGGCGTAATTAATTCATAAAGTCTTCACCAGTTTTACAAAAGTACATAATTTCTACATTGAATTGAATTGGGCGAAATGCGTCCCCACTGACGCTGCTTCATCCTTTCCAATTGTCGGTTTTGTCGGTCAAGTCAACTGTGTCTAAACGTTTTTGTGCGAAGGGGAAGAAGAGGGAAAATGGCTGCCATATGAATTGACCGAAGATGCCATTTCGAACCAAGTCAGCATCACAGTTTAATTACTTGACAAGCAAAAAAAGTTCCGTATTGCGACTGGTAATCAAAAGTTCATCTACTACGGCGATCCTACGGCAGCCATCCACATCTACATCGAATCTAAATATTCATACCCACAAAGTTTTCCTGTGCCTGCCACGAGATCAGCAAGGTGTAATGTATTGCCAGGTGCTAAGACGGACTGAAGCTGAGACTGTAGATATCTGCTGACGTCAATTGAACAAACTGAACGAGGTATTGTTGCAAAAACCACCTGCAATAGCGCGAAATGATAACGCTCGGCTACACGTTTCAAGAGTTGTCAAGGATACACTTTTCACTTCGAATGGGAAATTTTGAGGTACCCAGTGGGTTCATCAAACATGGCGCCTTCTCACTAGCAGATTCAGGGATTCTCAACAAATTCAGGCTGGCACGCGGTTCCGAAATGCTGAAGAAATGCGAAAACGGGTCGATGATTGGATCGCTGCAACCCAATATCGTTTTTATGGGAAGCTATCTCCATGTTCCCGGTAAGATGGGAAAGAGTTGTGGGAAATGGTGGAAAATATTTTTATTAATATACATTTTACAAACTTATCTCAACAAATGCCTTTTTTAAGTAAGAAATGATCAAAACACATGCAAGCACGGAATATATAGATAATTCCCCTGCTATTTTCGTTTATCAAATTCGCTCCCACATTGCATTAAGAATAAACAACGTTTCCTTGCCTCTTCTTCTCATTTATAAAATATTGGCTCCCAAAGCCAGTCACAAAAAGAAATAATGTTTAACTTTACAATTTATGCAATTACAGTACCTTACTTGAAAGAAATAGTTCCAAATAAAAATCTGCCAATTACACAAACTTCGTTTGAATTAACTATAGAAAATAGCCCAAGAATTGTTAACAGTAAAAGGCTGTATACACTTCCAGGCTTTTGCTGCCGCTGTTACAAATAACAATGTTAGCTTTGTTAAACAGCACTCATGTGATTACTTGCTCTTTCAAGCTCGTTATCTTTGTAGGTAAAACTTCTCTTAAATCTTTCCTGCTATGACGTCACACTATAAAAAGCCAGGTACATACAATCGTGTATTTTTAAGAGCGTAAGCGCTAAGGTATTAACATACATTGTATTTGCGAAAGATGCGAAAGCACTTCATTATTTTGTAATAGTTGTATCATCCAGGAAAAATCTTCTAGAGGATATTTTTTGTGTGTATTTGGAGGTAATTCCTAATTTTCTCGTAAATTAGGATAACTTCGAAAAATTTTCACAATCTTCGTTAGGAAATAACGTGTTTAACTAAGTCAGTGCACGAGGTAAAGTATTTTATAAAAAGATCATTGTCGGTGGAGATTCTTCGTTCAAACTTCGACAAGATGAACTCGAGCTCTGCATGGCACGCCAATCCTTTTCCGGATGTGACTGTCGATTTGACTATCGATTAACGAACAGAAAGTGATGCGTGAAGAAGCGTTTCGCGGTGTTAACGACAATGCTTGCGTCCAGAAAAACGATCTTAGTATAATAACACAAACGGAAAACGGACATAGAGATGTTCTCCACGGCATACCTATGACGCAAATATTTTGAAAACAACGCTGTGATATGGGTTGTAGCGTATAAATGGTATATCAGCAGAAACTTAGAGAGTACTGGTATCAATATGGAATTGTGTAGCGGAATGTTATAGAAACAAACACAATTTAGATTTTATGAAACTTATTTGTAAGAGATTAGTTGTAAAATAAATCTAATTTGCAAAGCAAATTGCAGCGAGCACATATTGAAGTTTATGTTAAGTGCTTTATATAAAGCCAAATAAATCTTGACCCGACAGCATTGCATGTAGAGTATACTAATCCGAAAAATGAACCATTAAGGACGTGGCATTCGTCTTGGGTCCAATCTTGTATACTCAGAGCCATTCATTTTATCATGCTGTAATCGTCTATCTCCATTTTTAAGGTTAAAATTTTACACAACGTACGAGGCTCTTTTGTCTGAAACCTAACAGTAATGAGCAAAAAAGAAGAAATGGAATACTAAACCAACTAAGTTTTGGTGTTTTGTAATAATGAGTATGCGTGTTCAATGTTTCCCAATTATCTTCATGTGTTGAAGGCACAGAATAATTTTCAAGATTCTCTGTCGTAATAAGTAGAAAATTAAAAAAAGTAAGAAGTTGAACTATGTGAGGAAGCGGCCAATTTTTTTATTTTCGGACGTGGAATATAAAGTGCTCCTTTAAAAAAATTTAAAAAAGTTTCAGTTTTAATAACTAATGAGTAACAACCCACAAACTTTTCTTAGAGAGGCAATCGCGCCAAACTATGCGCAGAGACTTCCATGGCACCTGCGAAATTTGAATATTTTATTATGAGTTTTATGGGCATTTATATTGTAATTGTTTTGAGCACTGTATTGTATTTATACAAAAAAAAATATGAGTTTTGTATTTTGGGAAGTCACCGAGGTGCAATTAGCTTCCGTGCATTGAAATGTGTGCTATGAAATGTATTAAATATATATAGCAAGCAAAGATATATTACTTCTCCAATATAACTTTTTTAACTGCAAAAATTTTCACTGATACTTATCGAAATATTTGGTGACGATAACACTTGGAAACCTGCAATGTGAGCCGATACAAACGATAAAAGGAAGAAGAAGTGCATTTGCGAGCTCATTTCCGAGTTGCTTTGCCTATACAATTATGTACAGCGCATGTGCGCTGGAAAACGGAGGGACTGATTTATGGCTGACGATATCGAGTGGACACTCGACTCAGCCACCTTTTTGGGCAGTGTTTTTTTGTGAACTTGTATGCGCCGACTGTTGTGGTTGTACGTGTAGTGTCGTGGGGGTGAATAACACTATAAATGCAAATAAACAAAAACGGGATGCGAATATATAATCAGCAAAGCAATAATCCAAATAATTTATGTTTAATTTATGTACGCGTAGCCTAAAGTCAATAAGTGCAATTAAAAGTTTAAGTTAACTATTAGAAAAATACAAATCATATCACGATAGTAAGTTTGCATAATGTTCTCATTCCATATGGTCGTCCTTATATATGAAATAAAACCTTCAGAGCTCCAAATTGAACAATAATATAAGAGAAAATGAAGGATCCTTATCCATCGCTATTCTCTTCATTTTACAACTGTGTTGCACTTTATTATATTTAGGATATAAAGGGAGTCCCATTGTGTTTTTTTACTCGACAAAGTAGACGTTTGTTAAACCTAGTTCACTGTTCAAACACAAAATTTTTTTTTACTATTTTGTATTACTAGGGAATACATATTAAATTATAAAAGAAAAAAACAAGCAAAACATTATTGGAGCAGATAGTGCAGTGCAACTTCATAAACATAGCGTCATTAATATTGGGTTTTTTTCATATCAGGAAGGACGCCAACAAAAAAAATAATATATTATTAAAAATTAATATTTGAAGAGGTATCTTTTTCGCTTAATAACGTCATTTAATCGTTTTGACACATTTTGCATAATTTTTTTTGTGTGGGCAACAGGGATCTTACTCCATTCCTCCTATAATCTGTTTTTCAGATCTTGGACGGAAGGCATTAAGTATTTTCGCACATGGTTTAATAAGCGTCTGCTTTTTGTCGTTTACTTGTCGAGCACAATATTAATGAGACTCACTGTATGTGTTTTCTAAATTTATTTCTGATAACATTATTATTTTATGATATCAGAAACATTGTAGTTAATGGCTATTCTCACCATTTTGGAAATTCTGAATAATATTTTGCTCTATTTCCTTTTTGGACATGCGTTTCGGCCCAAATTCATCGTCGAATGAAGTTTCATACTGACAGAAATTGTATACATTGATTGTCGATATCTACAAATACGCTAGTCGGCGCGTCGAGTTCATTCGCCATCGACGGCTATAAACTGAACCCACATTTGTTATATTTTATTGTTATTGGAAATAGAAACATTAAACATAATTTTTCAACAATTCTTAAATGTTCTTTTTATCTCTGCTTATGTACCAATTTTTAAATAAGCGTAAACACAAATATTCCAATAAAGATCTACTTATGGCAAATGTGTTCGATTTTGCACAAAGAAACATTATTTTAAGAAAGCTTTGTCGATTCATTTAGGTTGTTCATCCATTATCTCCAGTGGTATACTCATTCAAAATATTTTAGGTACTTTCTTTATAAGAAAAGGAAGAACACAGCAAATGCACAGCAAATTTCATACCTATAATATATCTATGATTAGTTTGAACGCTTACCATCAGGAGGTAAAGAATCTTGGCATAGACCGCAACCTGGTGTAACCTAAAATAAACGAAGTTAATAGAAATTTAACGAATTAATAAAAATAAAGGAATTCGTCATACAAAAATATTAATAGCGAATTATTGATTAAAAATATTGCGATGTGGAATTAACGCAGCATTAAATGATGTAATTAGCGTGATTGCTTTTATATGTAAAGCAAAAACTTGTTATAATTTACACAGCTCTGAGCGTTTAAATTTTCTATAAATATATATAGAATTGATTAAACTGAAGCAAGTATATAGAGAATTGACTAAAATTTTCATAGATTTGCTTTCATAGCGAGAAAATTTTTACGGACCTTTTATGTTTCTCATGATGTATGTTATCAATAACAGTAGTAACTGTCAAACCGCAGCCATTTGACTGACGTTTTAAGAAAAAGTGCACGTCCTTAAGAACGGGTTCCACAAAGATCTGTCATAACGAAAAACACCTCCACTATGTACCAATTGTTGGTTTTGGTTTCGAAGGTTAGCGTGCTTCTCTCCCTGGGTGTTGGGATCTGTCTGCTGGTCACCATGTTGGGCAAGTCGCACAAGCTGCACGTGCAAGTGTGGCCATCCCCTTTATATTCTCGACAACTTCAAACTCTGGACCTGTGAATCCTATCATTCGTAGCAGGAAACGTTTGCTTGACAGCAGTATCGCGTCCACACTGGCGTCTGATACGTCTGAGAATAATATGAACAGTTGTATGATTACAAGAGTCCCATCCGTCAATTTGAAGCGTGTAAGTGTATTCAAATTGGCTTCATCTCAACTTAGAGCAATTTCGTCTTTTAAAGTGTTTGTTCCGACTGAAAATTTGGCTAAACAAACTGTTGTCGCCAGTCAAATCCTTAATTGAGGAGTTGATCCATCAGGCTCGTCCCCGTAGTACTAATTCGTTAGCTCTTTCACTCTCAAAAAACTAAATGATTCTTCAAGCCCAGTAACTTTCACTTGGCCTAAACTCAACTACTCCCTCTGCTTTCCTAAATTCAATGAGCACAGAGTTTTCCTGTTTGGCTTTCACCGAGACTTGATCGAAGCCTCATTGACATTCGTCGCGACTTTTTCACAATTCTTTTCAGGTTTGCAAAAATAGCCGATTTGATCGCACTGGTGGTTCAATTTGGCACAAGTCACTGGGCGTTATAGAGATAACTCTGGCTATATGATCCCCACTTTAACATCTGATAGAACTATTGTGTTTTTCTAATTGTAATGGCAGACTGGTAGATCTTTGCTTTGCCAACTTAGTGGAGATAGTTGTAAATTGCAATCTACCTCTTAGTTTACCTGAGGAACCGTGTCATCCAGGCAATGTGCCAAATCCAATTTCCTCCAATAAACGTTAAGATTTTAATGAAACTAATATTTTATTGCCTAAATCTTATCTTTCATACATTATGCTTGATTTCTGTGAAGGAAATATTGCAACCTCACTGTCTTCTTACTGTAAGATATTAAACCTAGCTATTTCTGAGTCTATTCCAATCAAACAATCTCGTGTTTTAGCTTAATTTTTTTTAACGAATTGTCACTTAGCATTTAGCTTTTGCAGTCAAACATTATATTTTTCCATTTCAGCATGGCTTTCGGAAAGGAAGATTTACTGCCACGAATCTCTTAGAGTTTACTTGTTATATTTTCAAGGCTTTTTCTACTGGCTCTCGCACGGATGTCGTATATTCTGATTTTAGTAAAGCGTTTGACTTAGTTAACCATAAATTATTGGTCTTCAGAGTCTATGCCGCTGTCTTCACTCTTCACTTAACCTCTATTTAACTTCATAATCTTGGATGAATTTTCAATAACTTCTCCTTCTCAAGGCAGCCACTTATGAACTTTTATTTATTCTGCACTTTGATGATCTCCCTTTGGTGATTAAATGCGTTGACGATGTTCAACAGTGTTCGTCCTTCTTCCTGGAACCATTATCACACCAGCTTCAAATTGCATTGTTTAATTTTATGAAATCAAATTTTAAAAAATGCAAGAAACTTCCTCTATCATTCAATACTGAATATTTCATCGATTCATACAACTTGGAAAACGTACATTCTTCCATTGATTTAGGGATTCTATTCGACCAAAGATTATCTTTTAATTTTGACCGCGCTTGATTTCATTAAGTGTTATGTAGATTCAATTGAATCAGTTCAAAAGCAAAATCCTGCTGTTTGCCATTAGGAATTTCATTTGGAACCGGCGTGACTCTTTGCTTCCTTATGGAAATAGGTAGATTTATTGTTGGTGTTTCCTGCTTAATTAAGTTAATTAATGACACCATTGATTCGCCCGCAGTATTTTGTGAGATAAACTTTAATGTCCCTAACCGTTTCTTTAGGCACTTTATTTTCATTATACTAAGCCAATGTAAACATAATTAGGAGCTGTTTACGTTTAATAGCTATCGCTTAATATCATTATCGGATTCTCTAAAGTCTATCAAAAAAGCCTTGCTTAATACGCGCAATTTGTCTATGTCGTATTTAAAGTGACTTGCAACCGTAACACCTCATTACGATTCGAAAATTCACTGCTATGTTACTGTTATCGATTGCGAAGCTTTTGCATGTTTGCAATGGTTTAGGAGTTCGTTTACTTCTGTACCGGTTGTGGGTGTGCTAGCTGCGTGCATGCTTATTTTTTTCTCTTTTCTTTATACATTTTTTTATTTTTACATGCATGGTCATTTAATTGTCTGTAGTTATTTTTTTCCTTTTCCTTACATCTCCTTATATACCTTATATTACTTTGAATTTGATTGTTAATTTATTGAAATTTATTTGTAAGTAAATAATTTTCTTCTTCCAAAAAAAAGAGGCGACATGAATTGACTGAAAATGCTATTTTTTCCTCTCGTTGTAAGAGTTGTCCACGATACGCTGTTGCAGCTCGAATGGGAAGTTCTGACACACCCAGCGCACTTACCAGATGTGTTACCCGCTGATTTGCACATTTTCAGATTGGTGCAGTAGGGCTTGGCTGGCACGCGGGCCCGAAAAGAAAAAAGGAATGCGAAAATTAGTTGGTGGATGGATCGCTGCCAAACCAATATAAGTTCTTCCGCCATGATACCGCTATATTGTCAGAATATGGTAAAATGTAGCAGAAAACAAGCAAAACCGTTTTTAATAATATATATTGTACCACTTTTCCACAACAAATGCTTTTTCCTAGTGCAAAAAATTATCAACATTTTTGCAAGCACCTGTTAAGATGGAACATTTCGCCGGTAACATTTGCTTAACAAATTCAGCATGTCGCAATACCGAATCCGTCATGCAAACCACCGCTATGAGAAAGGGAAAGAGAGAGTAAAAAAAACTGAAACTGAAATTTGTACAACAAGTACGCATGAGCGTACGCACTATGAATATGCATGTACGATAGTGTAATGCATTGAAAAGTTTTGGGCGTGAGTGCATACGCTCTACGATAGAAATATTTGTGTGCGATTGTACGCACCTTTGCTTAACCAATTGGGTTTTTCTGTGCTTGGACGTTTACTTTTGGTAACTTCATTTGAACATTTTTCTCAGATTTCCTTTTTTTAGAAACTCATTTTTTATTGCGGGTTTTCTATATACATGTCTACATATTGCCTCTGGTCATCATTATCCTACTTTATTTATAATACCTACTTTATACAAAATTTATGGTAGATAAATATATTAAATAAAATCGTAAGACTATTTCTAAGTTAATTAATGCTTAATTAAAAAAACATAGTTATACCAGTAATCCTTAATGTCACATCCAATCTTTTTCAGAATAGCCCATCCGCAAAGAACTCATCACTATAATAAAAGCCGCAGTAGCGATATTGTAGTCAATTGACAAAGGACAGTCTTAACCCCAACTCGTCTAAGTCAGGCATAGATCAGGGAATAAATATACGATTATAATAATTTTGATTTCGATGAAAGTGTATAATATCTCATTTATGGGAAGATTCCCTATGAATCTTTCCCAAATGTGATCAATTTGGAGTTGTAGAATATTTCCTAAACTGTTCGGCTTCAGAACGACAAGTCAATTTGCTTCTTTAGAGATCGGCATGAAGCAATCCCTATCTATGGTATTATGCGGGTGGAACGCCTTTTATTATACTAGCGGATTGATACGCTTCTTGAATTGCTTTTAGACAATTGACTTTATTCAATTCTTACCTGACTATTTATACACAAATTATTACACTAAATTATGCTAACATCATCGAAATAATAATAGTTTTAAATGGAGCGGTGAAGTGCGACACCATTTTTATTTTTGTTTTAGCAAATGAATTATGCTGAATTTGCATAATTCTGTCGCACTTCAAAGTGGATACATATAACGGTAGGCGATCACACTACACGATATTCAGGAAACTTTACGGACTCAGGCAAAGTGTCAGAAGTTAAGGCACTTCCGTCATAGTTCAGTTTTTGTAAAAAACGTGGCGGCCGCGTCCTAAGACTGTATGAACAAAGTGAAAGAACACCAACGCATGCGGTATTGTTAATGTAGTGAGGACTATTTGCAGCACACGCCGCACTCAAATTTGACAATTCGCCTTTTACTGGATATCGCGTTGCCTCACTCGTCATTATGTACACAAAAGAGACTTCGGTGCATTAGATTATCAGATGATAAAGTTCTTCCAAGTAATACATTCCCAACTCTCTACAATAATGAATAAATTGGCCTGTATAGATGTCACTACAGATGCCATGAATCTTATAACGCAAACATACAGGGACAAAGTTTTGTATAGCTTTAGCCGTGGACTCAGAGGAAGCCTTCTACGTTTACTAGGAAACCGCAAACCTGCCACAAACATTTCAGTTGTGTTTTAAGCTGAAGAACCAGGACTACAGGTCTCACCACGTATGCTCACATAATCCAATTAGAAACCAATCGCCCCGCCATTGAGAAGTCATAGACTGAATGTATAAACAGAGTATTGACCTTTTATTTTTACAGCGAATCCTGTGTCGGATATAACCATAACAGTGATGAGCAATTTTTTACCAATAGTTAAAGCTCACGCCGGCAATATTTGCAAAAACTGAGCAATTTCATTACTGTAAGCAAACACGATCACAATGTAGAACTTAACTTGTGGAAAGAATCACAATGTAGATCTTAATTTGTGGAAGCAATCACAATATAGAACTTAATTTGGAAAGAATAACAATGTAGAACTTACTTTGTGGAAAGAATCACAATGTAGAATTTAAGGTTTTATGCTTTTCTTTTCTCCATCTAATCAAAGTGACAAAGCGTATTCCCAATAGATATCGTTTTTATATGTTTTCTTTTTAAGGGTTCGAGAATTCGTAGAATTCCATCAGGTTGGTGTGTCGAAAAGCTCCTTTAAACGTTCCCTTATTAATTGATTGTTATTGTTATTATTTGTAACTAAAAGATACCCAACCCTTTGAGACAACGTTTAGAGGAGTATTTTCAACATGCTTTGACCTATACGAACGGCATAGATGTGAATTCGGTATTAAAAGGTTTTCCCGAATGCTTTCAAGCAGACATATGCTTACACCTCAATCGTAAACTATTAACAACATGTCCGACGTTTTCAGAAGCTAGTCCAGGGTGGTAAATTTATTACTATGTAATGCTCAGAATTAATTAAATTGAAGGTTTGGCTTGCTAGACATATATATGTCATAGCCATACAACGCTTGCCATACATTCTGGAAATGCGCATAAAAGTCCAAAACATCGGCTAGGAGCCACAGGCAAGATTTCGAATTACTGTCGAAGTTTTGTCAGATAAAGACAGCGTAAATACGCGTGTACTGGCAGCGGTGAAAGTTGGTTTGAAATAGTCAGCGTCTTTAACTGCTTCGTTGTAAAGTCTGCGTGTATTAATGGATAATTTGTGTTTACCATTTGACCGTCGTAAAGGGGTTGTCACCTATAACATAGCGGGACATAGCCAAACTTCTCATCTCTATAATTCTTCTCGTTGGGTGGAAATTTTAATAACCAACATAAAAAAAAGAATTATAAAAAGAGCAAAAGTCCGAAGTCCGTCAGCATATTATAGCGCTAGGTTTTGCTTTATGTAATCGATGCTTGCATTATATGTTGTGCTTGGCTCACAATCTGTTAATATAAAATTGATTGTCTGTATTTAAATGCACTTAAAGGTGTAGCTTGCATAGCGTTGCACGTGAACCTATATTTTCGGAACATTTGTATAATTTCTGCTTGCATTGTTTCTGACAAGCAAAAAAATGATGCATTACTGAAAACAAAACCAAATCGCACGGGTATTCAGGTTTCAAGCACAATACGATTATAAAGGTTAAATAAAACAAAATATTTATTATTATTTTAAAAATTTCATTTATTTTCCCACGAGAAGCAGCATTCTTAACAGGTATCTGAATGCATATGATGATCAAGAATTTTAGCATGAAGGCGTTGTCTCTCATGGAAAGGGCTGTCCAAAAAAATAATCGGGACGTCGCGGCAATAACAATAGTTCTCGTGTTCATACTAAAAAGAGATAATATATATTACTGGGAATGGTAATGTCAAGCTTCTGGTATTTTTAAAAGAGTGATTGCCATCAATCGTCTTCGATCCAAAATGATTCTGTCCAATGGTAGTGGAATACCAACGTTAATATCATTAGGGATATCTGCTTTTTGGAACTTTTTCAAGATCTTTAAGAAAAGGCAGAGTATGATGTTTACAGTGAAAAGCGCTATCGTCTTCGATCCAAAATGATTCCATTGGACAGGTAGTGGAATATCAACGTTAATATCCTTAGGGATATCTACTTTTTGGAACTTTTTCAATATCTTTAAGAAAAGGCAGAGTATGATGCTTACAGTGAAAAGCGCTAATATGTAGCAAATAATATCATTCAATTTACTTTCAATATTTAAAAGCGCAATTGGCTTGGTGTTGTTCAAGTGCATTTCTCTGATCAATTCCAGAGTGAGAGTTTCCTCGATAAGAGGATATTCAAATCGTGGTTGTACCACCGCGGGTTGGGAAATGGAAAGGATGGTTTCCGAAAGTGAGAAAGATTTGCCATGTCCGTTTCATTGCCGAATTTGATAAGGTAAATACCGGTTAAATTATAAGGTTCTCGCCTAAGAGGACCGTGCCATTGAGTTGGTTCAGTAGTAGGGTACCAGCTAGTACAGTGTTCACATGGAAGAAGCTTACTAGGGTACAATTCGGAGGACATTGAGACTTGCTTATGTCCACAATATGTCATTTTTATGAATTGCAATTTTGTTAACATTTTTGAGTTTATTTTTAATGCCGAATATGTTTTTCTTACACACAAGTAACACATTATGTTTGATTTTATTGACAAAGTTTTTAGGTGTTACTGGTTTTACTGTAAGTTGTTCACTTGGCTCTTTATCGTCTGTAGGGATAGTTATGACATAAAAGAAGGAGTTGATTAGTAGCTGTTTTGAATTCGCTAAACTCGAAAGATTCTCTTATATTCGAGGAAGTTACATTTGTGGTTTCGTAAAGACCACATTCATTTCGTTACTGGGTAGAATAAAGGAGTTTACGACTCCTACTTTTGCCCAATATATGGCATATTGAAGGTTAACGATTTCATCCTTTGGAATATTTAGCTTATATTTCAATTTAGTTATCTATCTTTCTCGTCTTGGCTTTTAACAGATCTCAGAATCTCATTAGTTCTTATTATTAATTCGCTAATTTTCTTTAATGATAATAATCTAATAATTATATTCATAACTACTTGTCTATTGTTGTTTTGTAATCCTTTTTTTATTTTTTATGCCAATATCATGAAGTCATTATGGTCCGGATTTCCGGCAATCCATTTCCAAGCTTTCCCAACAAATTTTGAGATCTTTTGTTTTGTTTGTTGTTCCAGGTAGTCTAACTGTATTTCCATCTGTTTAGGTTGATGGATTAGGAATGGGTGGAGAGGATGGAAAGTACTAAAGTAGCGCTAAATTTAACGGTTCAAGTGGCTTTTCATCACGAACATGACTGCTTTAGGGTTGAATAATCCTTTGTTATCCACAACAACACTTTCGGGCATACCGAATTTCATGAATATTTCTTTTAAAAGTTGTTTGATGTACTCGGCAGCTCTTGATGTCATTATTTTTGCCTGGGCATATTTAGTTAACATATCTATTGCTGTTAAAATAGACTTTCTTTCTGTAATACAAATGTCGATCTGTCCTGGGTGCTGTGGAATCAGTGCCTCTTATTTGAAGATATTATTAGGGTGACGGTCATATTTGTTCTCTTTTTCCACAATTTTGTTGTTATCTTTGCTATTCTCTCTGCCATTTGAGGAAAATAGCATCTAGTAACCAGTTGGGCTTTATTCTTCTCTACACTTCTGTGTACCCTTTTTAGTATTTCCACTTCCTGCTCTAACTCTGCGCTAATGTCACTGACCATGTGCCTGGTATAGAGCGTCTTGTACTTGTGAAACCTTCTGAAATATAAATCTTGGATTTTTTCCAGACTTTAAGTGCCCATACGATAACAAACATCTCCTTCTCATTTGTGGCAAAATGTTCTTCCGCCTTGTTCAGACTCCTGGATATAAATGTTATTGGTCTGCCATCCTGTTCTAGCACAGGTCGAAACGCTTATTTTGAGGAGTCTGCCGTTTTCGAAGTTAGCAAGACATATACTGACGGTAATATTTTCTTTATTTTAAACAAATTCAGGAACCGTTGAAAATTACCATGAGATTGCAGGCTGCCCCGTAAGTTGTTGGCTTTCGTTTCGTGGTGTTTATCGGTATTTCATATATTCACTACTTCAGAATTTTTCAATGCTTTGAATTGTCCCTACTAGAGTGATTTTCTTTTTTAGCTACTCTAGTGGGTTGTTAATTTTCATTACTTTAATCTTTTTTTTTTTGGATTTCTTTTCACCGCATCAAAGTTTTCTAATTTTCTACTGCTCTGTTGCTTTTTCGAATTTTCATAAGCTCGGTGAACTAGCGAAGCTTTCACTTCGTCGTTGTTTTCGATATTTCGAATATTCACTACTTCAGCATTTTTCAATATTTTAAGTTTTACTACGTGAGTGATTTTTGTTTCTTTTTAGCTAGTTTAGTGGATTTTTAACTTGGTTTGCGTCCTGTTTAGGGATTTTTTTCCAAGCGAACTACTTTAGTCCTTTCGCCCTTTTGCGTTGGGCGCCAGTTAAATAAAACGAAATATTTATTGTTTGAGTACTTGCAGCTGCTATTTTATGAATGATAAATTTTGCTCAAAAGTAAACGACTATTACATAAATTGCTTATTAATTAGACTTATTTTCCCACGCGAAACAGCAGGCTTAACAGATATTTTAATGCTTGTAACTATCAAGAATTTTGGCATGAAGACGTTGTTTCCCATGGAAAGTGCTATATAAGCAGATTGTCAGGACATCGCGACAGTAACAATAGCTATCGTATTCATACAAGAAGGAGATAATATTTATTACCGGGAATGGTAATTTCAAGAGTCTGGTATTTGTAGATGAAATTGCAATAAAGTAACATTGTGATAGGCGTGAGACCAGAAAACGAAAAGCATTATAAAAGAGATGTAGAAAAAATTATCGTTAACTTATATATTAAATTCAAATATATTGCTATCTAATTCTCTAAGGAAAAAATTTCAAAAAATTAATTTTTCAAGCAGATGTTTCCTTATTTGCTTTGCATTCCATTAAAATTGATGCCAAACAACCATATGATTTAGCTCTAGCAGCACACGCAGGCTATGTGTGCAGTCGATTTTGCAGCAATGAGCTTTGTGTTTCTCTTTAGACATAATATAGGAAAGCAGAGTAAAAATGTATTAGCAAAATTGAGGGGGCTGGTTTTTGGTTTGGTGTCGAGGACAGTTTACGTTTGGTGTCCATAGATTCGAGTGGTGTGATAATGAAGTTGAGGCGTACTGTAAAAAGAGCATCTTAAAAACTATTAAAAATTACTCTGAAAATGTATTAAAATTATATAAATCTAACAGTCACTGTCAAGCTAGCTTGGAGATAACGGACATTTCGTTTTTCAGCAAACACTCGACAGACTTTTCTCTTTCAATAAATGCACGCCCTTATGGCACGGGAACTTTCTTCCCGATCGAACTCTAAGCTATTCTGCACTCTGCCCTACTTATAGTCTTCTTCGGACCATAATTTTTGTATAGCACACTACAAAGATGGATGCGAAGATCCGTGTTTCTATTTTCCTCTTATGACAAAAAAATGTGTATAGCAAAATTTTAGGATATGATACAAAAATTGAAAATTATAGTAATTAAACATTTCCGGTAAGGTATCAGCGTTGAAGCACAAATAAAAAAATGTACGCAAATGAAAATAATGCATGAGAGTAAATAAAGAATTAAGCTGGGGCTATAATACTATAATACTTCGCTCGGAGTTTTAGCAAACTGCCAACTCTGTGTTATGAGGTTGTGGTTCCTCTTATGTTCGTCAGTTTTTTGCGAGAGATTAATTTTTATTTAACTAATATTCCACATTAGATCCTCTTCATTATGTTGTAAATAAAAGCGCTTCGGATTTTGAGCGATCTCTAATAAGCCTAATAATTCACTTGCATATGGAGCGCTAGAGCTCTCAGCTTTATTATAAGAATAAAAACCTCCCTCTCTTTAATCAATTTATTATACATTCATTTATAAATATGACAGGTATACATCTAATTTTTATAGATCAACAAATCGATTTTTATTATACCCACCATTGGTGTATGCTTCCCATAATGTATTGTTACGGAAATCCCAAATCTAGTCATTTTCTACAACCAAATGTACATTCGCAAGGCGTTATGCAGCTGCAGATCGATGAAAGCGACTAGCGGAAAAACAGACAGGTAAAAGCAAAGTGCATATTCGCAGGCGCCTCATGCAGCTGCAGGCCGATGAACACGGTGCCCAACAAAAGCAGGATAACAAATTAAAAATCAAGTCATAAAATTAGGTGCTAGTAATATGATGGTAAAAATGTATATAAATAGAATATTTATGAAAGACAACAGAGTAGAAAAAGGATATTTGAGTTAAGCAGTCGAAAGTATTGACAAAAATAATTTGTAAATAATCCTACATTAAAAGAAATATAATTGTAAATAAAAGAACTTTGAAGTGTATTTCTCTTGATCAAATATCTGCGATCTAGTGATACGGACTGTATCTTATAAAAGCGAATTTCAAAACAGTAGTTCAGCAGTTCAACATAAGCTTCAAAAGGAAGCAAAAGGAAGCTTCAGAAACCCTTTAAAGTATATATATTCTTGATTAGCGTGAAATTCTGAGTTAATTTAGCCATGTCTGTCCATCTGTGTGTCTGTGTGTTGTGGGCACTCTCCTGGTCGCAAAAATGTAGATATCGACTTCCAATTTGGTTAAAACATGGGAAGTTTCTGCACGCAGATTGGTATTGCAAACGAGACAAATTGTTCAGAGCAGAAGCACGCAACATTGTTTTTTTAAACAAAAGTGTTTGGATTATTGGTTCACTTTTCCAGTCGTAATTTCTATCTTTTCTGCCTGACTCCAACCTAAAAGGAAGAAGATAAAAACAAACCAAAACAGTTATTTTTAAAAAGTGCTTACTTCTGTCTGAAAAGCTAACGAAGCAAGGACAGGCACCATTCTGATCGAACTCGCACGACGGAGACGACGCAAAAGAATGTTTACGTTTATTTCTATATAATAACGAAAATAAATGATAATGAACAAAATCTGAAAAATAAAATAAATAAAAACAATAATAAATATCAAATACCAAAGAGTAACGTATAAACGAAAAGGTTGCATTAAGTTCAGTGCGCGATAAAGAAAGAGTCTTGGGCAGCACCAATTCATTGACAGCTTCAAAATCTGGAAAAGATTATCTAACGCCCGCTCATCTGTTATTGCAAAGTGACAGAGGAATAGCGAAAGAGCTTTTCTAATTATCAGTATCGACAACAACAACGTCGTCGCTGAATAAGTACGAATTGTGGACAGGGAAAGCCCAACCGCTGTTACATTTTGACTCTAACATCAACAGCACGAACTGCAACAATAACTTCAATAACAACAGCAAGCCGTGTTAACTTATGCAAGAAAAAAGAGAAAAGGAAGTTGAAAATTCTCAAAACCTTTTCAATATATTATAAGACGAACTTCCATTATTTAATCTCAATTTTGTTTTTTATTTATTTATTTATTTATTTATTTATTCTACTTATACTAGAAACTCAACTAAACAAATAACAGTCGAGTTCAATTGGCTCTTAATGCAAAACTTATATCAATTAAAATAAAATTTAGTATAAGTATAATAAAACAAATAAGAAGAAAAAAAAGAAAAAGAAAAAAAAGCATGTACACTATCAGCATAGGGACCCACTTACAACCGGTACAGGACCAAATTGCAAATGAACCCCTAAACCATCGCAAACATGCATAAGCCTGGCAACCGATAATAAATTGTCAATAATTCATTTTCGAAACGTAACGATTTTTTAGGATAAAAGCCGATAGCCTGTGTTGCTAGTGCTCAATGCTCTTTTTTTAGTATAAGAATTCAATTCATTAGTCTAAAATTAACATAATAATAATAATAGGATAAAAGCTAATTTCAATACGGCATAGGTAAATCGCGCGTATTAAGCAATGTTGCTTTAACGGACTTTAAAGAGTCCGATAACGAGAATAAGTGGTAGACGTCATTTAGGTTCTTGCAAACGACTCTGAGCGGATTGAACAGCTCATAATTAAACTTACACCGACTAAGCTTAACCAAGATAAAGTGCCTGGAGGAGCGGTTAGGGACATTAAAGCTTATTTCACCAAGTAATGAAGGCGAGTCAATGGCACCATTTATTACTTTAATTAGAAAGGAAACGCCAAGAACAAATCTACGTTTCTCAAGAGACGGTAGGGACAGCAGAAGCAAGCTATTTTCATACGGAGGAAGAGAAGCAATCGGATCCCAACCCAAATTTCTAAGGGCAAACAGCAAGAATTGCTTTTGAACAGATTCGATTGAATCTACGTAGCACCTATGTGAAGGAGACCACACAACTGAGGCATACTCGAGTATGGGCCTAACCAAACACATGTACAGCCTTTTCGTAATGTAGGGATCATCAAGCTCTTTGGACCACCTTTTTATAAAACCAAGCACGGACCTAGCTTTGCTAATCGAGAGCTCAATATGCAAGTTAAAACGTAACCTATGGTCAAATAGAACGCCTAAATCTGTGATCGAATCGACATCCTCCAACTTATGCGAATCTATGAAATACTGAGTAATGAATGACTTTCTTCTTGAGAATGAAAGCTTCTTACATTTACTCAGATTTAGTTTCAGCAAATTCAAAGAGCACCATGCAACAAAATTATCCAAATCACCTTGAATCTGATGTGATCGCAATTCAACAGAGAAGGAAGAAAACAGCTTCACATCATCAGCATACATTAAGATCTGGCTGGAATTAACCACCGATGGGAGATAGTTAATGTAATAAAATGGGACCTAAGGGACTTCCTTGAGGTACGCCAGACGTAACGGGGAATTCATCCGAGGTGATGAAGTTAAACAAAACCCTGAAGGATCTATTGTGCAGATAAGAGCTTATCCATTTCACTAAGTAGGGTGAGAAACCAGAGGCTTGGAGTTTAAAGATAAGTAGTCTATGGTTAACCATATCAAATGCTTTGCTTAAATCAGTTTAAATAACATCTGTGCGAGAGCCACTAGAAAAAGCCTTGAAAACATGACAGGTAAACCCTAACAAGTTGGTGACTGTAGATCGCCCTTTCCGAAAGCCGTGCTGGTGCGGAGAAATATACAAATTAATGGCAAAGGCCAAATGCTGAGTCACAATACGCTCGAACAACTTGTGCAAGACACTCAACTTGGCTATGCCTCTGTAGTTCTCAACAAATTGTTTACTTCCACTCTTGTGGATAGGAATAAAAAAACTACTTTTCCAACATGAAGGGAAAACACCTGAATACAAGGACATGTTAAAAATATTTGAGATCACACCACATAATTCGACAGCGCAAGATTTAAGTACATGATGGAATTCCATCAGATCCAGGCGAACAACTGTATTTTAGAGAACTCAACCCTTAAAAACGTCATCTTCCGAAATAACCAAGTTAGGTATTGAAACCGAGTTAGTTATAGGATATGGGTAGTTTGCTGATAAATCGAAATTAGCAATCGAAAAGTTACGTCGGAAATACTCAGCAAATAGATTTGAGATTTCAAAATCATCCGACGAATCAGAGCCATTAAAAGAAACATGAGAGGGATATGTAGAAATTTTTCTTTTAGAGTTAACAAATTTAAAGAAGAATTTAGGATTAGCAAACAGAGAGGATTTAATGAACTGAAGGTATCTGCAGTAATAATGATGGTTGAGGGAGTTAAATCTATGCCTCGCCACCGAGTAAGCGACATAGTCGAGCGCAGAGCCACTTTTCGGATATTTTTTGAATAGCGAGTTTTTTTCTATTCTTGTGATATTTAATTGTCTGATTAAACCACGGAGGACACCTGCTTCGAGGTCGACAATGCTTGATCGGAACAGATGCAGCAATAGCTAGATTTAATGTATTGTAGAACGATGAAAATAAGCTTTCAATACTACCGGTTGAGAAATCAAGCGTCAAATGTGAAAGACGATGCTTTAGTAATACAATATTGATTTTATGAAAATCATTATAATTATTTAAAAAAGTTTGATTTGGCACATTAAGGCAATTCAACAAACCATCATTCATATGATGAAAGGAAATGCATATTGATGGATGATAAGGATCCTCAGGTAAACTAAAAGGTGGACAACGACTTACGTAAATCTCGGGAAAATTGGCAAAGCAGAGATCAAGCAGTCTATAATTACAATTAGGGGTACGATTATATTGACGCAAATTATGATCAAACAATTCACTAAAGAACACAACAGCCCTATCAGACGTTGAAGTAGGAACCAAACAGCCAGAATTATCAGTGTTACACCAAGTGACTTGAGGCAAATTGAAGTCACCCAATGCAACGACCAAATCGGTGGGTCTAGACCGCTTGGCCACTTCACAAATGAGGGCAGCGTGTTTCCTGTAAATGGAGATATCGGAATTTGGGGGAATATAGGAGCAGGTTATAAATAGATGTTTATCAGGCATATTCGCACGAATAGCGATAGATTCAACGGCAGGAGAAGTGGGAAATTCAATTAAATTGGACTGGACTGACGCAGATATGGCAATTAATACACCACCACCAATGCGATTCACTCGATCATTTCTAAAGACTTGGAAAGAAGTATGAAAAAGTTCCGACGAATGAAGATCGGCTTTTAGCCAAGTTTCAGTAAAGTCCAAACAGAAAAATTCCGTGCTCACTGAATTTAGAAAACTGGAACGAATTTTCGAATTTAGGCCCCTATCATTTTGATAAATGAGAGATAGTGGGCCTGAAGAAACAATTAGTTTTTTGAAGGCGACAAGACTATTGCCTTGGTATTACGGGGACGATCTCGAGGGATAAATTCCTTAATTAAGGATCCTACTGGCCACAGTGATTTGTTTAACAACATATCACTGTTTTCAGTCGGAACTAATATTTTAAAAGAGGAGATTGCCCTAGCTTGAGAAGGAGCCATTTTGAAGATGCTAACACGCTTTAAGTTGACTGAGGGGACTTTCGTCGCCAGATAACTTTTTATGTTATCCACCGAAGTTTCAGGGGCCAGTCTTGACACAAATATTGCTTTTCTGGGAGGAACTGCAGTCAAGCAAATGTCATTACTTGGAACAGGAGGGTGTTCACGGTAGGAGAGTTTCGAGTTGAGGACAATATAGATGGGGCTATCGCCCTTGTACCTGCAGTTTGTGAGACTTGCCCAGTCTGGTGACCAATATTCACACGCGAACAGCCAGGAGGAGAGGATGATTTATTTTTCTCTTCATTACTTTTAGGCGATGGCGCTTGATTAGAGTGAGTGGGGGCTCTGGGCCCTTGCCACTTCAGCGTAGCTTAAAACAGAAGGACTTGCCGGCTGGTTTGTAACTGTTTTGCTACCAACCGACTCAGCAATATCGGAAACATTATTGTTCATTTTAGAGTTAGAGAGAGCGGTAACTTGTACCAACGAATCAGATTTGGAGAAAGCCAGAGGTTACGTCCCACACGCTACGCTACGAGTAGAAGATGAGTATCCAATAAAACGACACTCATCAAACCTAGACTTAATGAGCTCAAACTTTTCCCACAAGGAGCCGAGATTTCTACTCAATTCCGAGAAACCATAACGGGTCTCCGTGGAAAGTTTATAAAAATCAATGTCCCGCTGCCTACAGACAGGACATGACCATCTTAAGCCTTTAGACGGGTCAGCGACTGCGTCAGCAGCACGGCCGAGAATACCGGCACACTTTGCATGACCAAAGCGCTCGCAGAACCAACAAGAAACGAATCTATCAGAATCTGGGCCAGATTTCGCCCGACAAGGTGTATATAAACACTCCATGTCCAATCAATAAGCCAGTTGTGGATTATGCAGAACGGACAAAAAAATCACGAAAACAAATCCTGAACATAAAAATTTATCAACCAAATTTGTGCAAAACTTCTCTGTTACGTTGACACTGTAACGAGAGATCAATAGCAACACAAACTTCAAACAGCGAAAAAATAACAGAGAACAAGGAAAAATATTTCATTTACTTTGAATTCACTCACTTTCTTCTCAAAGTATATTGTAAATTCACACACTATAAGGCAGAATAGCCACGAAATTCAACAAAAAATTAAAATATTAATTGCCGAAACAAAATATAGACCACTATACCGCGCGACAGAGTTGCCAGACTGGATTTTATTGAATTTAATTGAATTTAATTTAGTTTCAATTTAATCAGTCCATATTTCAAAAATTGTCAAAGTCCTGAAGCGTGGTTCGTCTACGCCGACATACTATTCAACAATAAATACATTACAGCGGAAGATAGGAAGTATGACTACGTCGTAGTAGCTCTCTCATAGGATATAATCCTCTGTTTAAATTCAATGAAGCTATTATTACAGACGTCTACAGACTTCAATTGAACAAATTGAACGAATTGTTGTTGCAAAAACAATGAATAAACGAATATCGGTTTATAGGTGCAAAGTAATACTCTTGCAAGCCAAAGCTCGGCCGCACGTTGCAAGGATTGTCAAGGATGCACTTTTCCATCACAAATGGAAAGCTCTATCGTAATCAGAGTACTCACCAGCCACAGCGTCGATGTCGCAGATTCAGGCTGACACGCAATCTCAAAATTGTTAAGAGGTGCCAAAATGTGTTTATAGTTGGAAAGATGGAAAAGAGTTGTGCAAAATGATGGAAAATTTTTTGATTACCTTAAAGGAGCTCGGACTATCGAAAAAATCATATGGATGGACTCAAGCATGTTCTTAGATATCTAGCTGATACTGTTAATTTGAAGTTATCTTATCAGCTGGAAGGAGGCAATCTGATGCTGACTGTTGAAGCTGATTGGGAAGAAAACCAAGTTGATAGGAATATACCGGCTTCGTATCGTTACAGAATTCTCAACTCCTGTTCATTCCAGCTAAGTCATAAAATTCCTAAAGAGGGAAAAACCAAATGCACGTTCTCAGCGCGTCATGCATCTGCCGGCCGATGAAAACGAGTACCAGAAAAGCAGGTTAACGATTTAAAAATGAAACTATGAAATTAGGTACTAGTAATATGATGGTAAAAATATATATAAATAGAACATTTGTGGAAGGGAGGATCGGCAGAAAAAGAACATTTGAGTTAAGCAGTCGAAAATATTGCCAAAAATAAATTGTGATTAATCCTACATTTAAAGAAATATAATGTAAATAAAAGAACTTTGAAGTGTATTTTTCTTGAACAACATATCCACGATCCAGTGATACGGACTGTATCTTAGAAAAACGAATTTTATAACAGTATTCTTATTTGGGGAATCTTCCATTATATGGGATTGTAAAAAGCAGATATGGGTCGAAATAAGTAATATGAAGTATGGCATGTATGTATGAAATGTATGGCAGCTTCAGAGGCTTCTAATGAACCAAGTTGTGTAAAGCGGTTTTGAAGCACATGTTTGGAATGGGAAATTTGTCATATTTCAATTAATTCTCATAATTCTCAATTAATTATCAATTAATTATTTAATCTGTTAATATAATCAGAACCATCAGAACTCTGATCAGATATATAGAATAATCGTTAAATATATTGACATAGTACACACAAATAGAATGTGCAGAGTACGTGTAATATTATAGACATATACAGTCTAGATAGCCTTTATAAATATATGTGTTATCGTTCAAATCAAAAAATCCTTATATAATTGATAGTTAACATGATTGGAAAATGGATAATATTTGTAATTTTGTAGAAATATATTTTATTTATTTATATTATTTATATTATTTATTTATTTCTTTATTTATTTTGTTTGCTTACACACGAAACTCAATTAAGATAAATTAACAGTCGAATTAAGTTGACTCTTAGAAATAAATCTTATACTCATTAATACTAAGAACTTACATAAAGTAAATAAGGAGAAATAAGTGAAAAGAAAAATGTATATGTAATAACTATTAAATAACAATTTATAAATAAATAAGAGAAAAAGAAAAGCATGTACAAAAGTAGCGCAGACAAAAGTTTGGCAACCGATATAGTAAACAACACCAGTTAATTTTCGAATCATAATGAGATATTAAGATTAAAAGTTAGTTCAAATACGTCATATGCAAATCGCGCGCATTAAATATAGGTGTTTTGATAGACTTTATAGAATCCGATATTGAGATTAAGTGTTAGACGTCATTTAGGTTTCTGCAAACAACTCTAAAAAGGTTAAACAGGTCGTAATTATATTTACGTTGACTCAGCTTAATGAAAATGAAGTGCCTAGAGAGTCGGTTAGGGACATTAAAGACTATCTCACCAATCAATATGAACGAATCGATAGTACCATTAATTAACTTAATGAAAAAAGAGACACCCAAAGAGCAAGAAGAATTTTGAACGCATTCAATACATAGGAGGGAGATCACATATCCGAAGCGTGCTCAAGTATTGGTGTAATGCAAGCACATAATTTTTGTAATGTAACGATCCTTTAGCTCTTTGAAGTACCTGAAGAAACCAAGAGCGGACCTAGCGCCATTTAAAGAGAGCTTAATATGCAAATTAAAACGTAATCTTTGGGCGAGCAGAGTTCCTAGATCAATGAACGAATCTATATTTTCCAGCTTATGTGAGTCAATGCAATACTTATTATTAAATGGTAGAGGGAGCTTCTTGCATTTGTTTAAATTTAACGTTATAAAATTTAGCAAGCACCATATAACCAAATTATTTAAGTTGAAGCTGATGCGGTAGCTATTCCAAGAAGAAGGAAGAAAACAGTTGATCATCGTCAGTGCATATTAATGTTTTTTCGCATTTAATCACCGAGAGGAGATTTTCGATGTGCAAGTTAAATAAAAGAGCCATAAGTGGGTGCCTTGAGGGGCGCCAGACGTTGCTGGAAATTTGTCCAAGATGATGAAGTTAAACAGAACCCTGCATAAAGTTTGTGACATTGGATTCTTTAGCAAAATATCTACACATTCAGTCGGAACTAATACTTTAAAGGACGCGACATCTTGGGATGGAGCCAATTTAAGAATGCTTACACGCTTCAAATTGACAGATGGGACTTTTGCAGTTAGATTCTTATGTTATCCACAGAGGTGCCAGGCAGTCTTGACACAAACATTGTCTTTCTGGGGTGTACTGTCTATAAGGAGACTTTCATTGCTACGAACGATAGGATTCACAGGTAGGGAGTTTCGAATTGGCAAGAATATAGAGAGATTGGCCACATTTGCACGTTTAGCTTGTCCGACCTATCTAGCAGGGTGACCAGCTGTAGCGTATTCAACTCATCGCATTTTATCTGTTTATTAATTTTATGATAAGTATACACTTTTATATATTCTCACCCATGGATTATTAAGTACACATTTTCACATATTTTCACACAATGTAATTTTAGTAATGACTTAGTTTGCGTAAGCCAACATATTTACTTACTATATAAGGCACTGGCTACTTCAGAGTTAAGTCCGCGTTAAGCCAGAGTTATGTCAGAGGACCATACCATTAAATAAACTTTAAATTGTTTTTAAATTATATGTGTTTCACTACACAGCAAACACAGAGTACGTAGAGATAAGTGCTAGAATAATTTAGCGATTCAGGAGGATAAGAGTAGGCTACGATGGACTAAGACTAGGCCGTGATGGACTAAGACTAGGCCATGATAGACTAAGAGTAGGCTATGATAGACTAACATGAGGCTACAATAGGCTAAGAGTAAGCTGAGGTAGACTAAGTAAATCTAGGTTAGTGAGTTAAGTTTAAGGGGAGTTGAGTTTAGGCTCTAGAGGGAATCGGTCGTGAGCGACGAGACGTCTCGCTAGATTTCAGGGTAAATCCGAATTTTTTTTATTATTTGGAATGAGAGTGATCTATTAAAACAATAAAGCATATTATAGAGAATAAAAAAATATAAATTTTCTTGTGATCGATAACCTGGCCCGCTGAGCTACCTCAGCACCAGGTTTGGGCAATTTAAGCTCTCACTGTACACGTATTACCATTCAAATACACAAGTTAGTATCGATTGTGATTTAATAGATGCCTACTAGCTAGTGCTAAAAAATGTGAGCGTATCGATACTATAATCGGGAAAAGGTATAATTGACTCTGTGGATGAAATGCTAGTCCTGATCAAACTATGGGTATGAAACATTATATAATTTGAAATGAGCACGTAGAAGTTGACGTAATTCCTAAATTGCGCTGCTTAATCAGGAAAATTTTTGTTGTAGCTAATCTACTAAGCCGATCATAATTAATTAATGAAATAAAATTCTTAAGAGCCGATAGCCTGTGTTGCTAGTGCTCAATGTCTCTTTTTTTAGTCTAAGAATTCAATTCATTAGTCTAAAATTAAAACAATAATAATAATAATAATAAAATTCTTAAGATGAAGGAGACCCAATTTTTTAAATAGCTTTAGTGTTGCACTAAGTTTGGCTTTTCCTCAATTGTTGTCTTCAAGATCTCTGGACCTTTCTTCATAAAGAAGTATCATAATATTGTCTTTTCATATAGCTGGAAACGTATTTTCTTTGAGGCTTTCTTTAAAACTAAATTTAACCGGATGGTGTAGGTTGGAGGGCATAATGTTTAATCAGGTATGTAGGAATACCTTCAGCAACCGAAGAACGAGAGGTTTTTCAGTTTATCATTTCAATGGGGACCTTCTTTTCGCTTACAACAACTGGAACAAAAACATTGATTTTATAGGGACAGTTAACCATATATACATTGCTGTCCCTATACCACATTTCAAAAAACTCTGCAAAAAATGGGTAATAACAAAGCTTTCCGACGACTTACACTTCTCATGCGAGATGACATACCCGTCATCTTACGTTTAGCATTTACGGACTTGTGGGAGCATCAGTAGGATTGGTAAAGAATTTATCCTTAACATCTTTTAAATATTCTGATTAGCATACACATTTTAAAGAATCGAAGTCTCGTCTTATATTTGATTACTTTATATCATCAAGCGTACAAACAGTCTGCCTGAATTTTTTAAACACCATTGTTTTTTACTACAAAACATTTTTAGATGTTTATTGAACCACCGGCGACGCGTATATTAATTTTAACGGTACAGATCTATTAACGGCAGACCGTAAGTTATCATATATAGCGCAGTGAAAAAGCCAATTACTATCATCATATGTCGTTGAGTATATTGTAGTTCGCCTAATTAGAGTCTAGACTTATAAAACTCCTCCTCCTAACCTCTACAACCTCATATCCTCATAAAGCAATCCCATGAGCTATAGCAGAATGATTGGGTGCAATGGATCTTCGGGTAATGCAAAACGATCTGCATGAAAGATGTTAATATCCTAGTGAGATACGGGGTCCAAGCTCCATTAGAATCGCGGTGATAATTGAACTGATAGAAAGCGAGGTCTTATAAAACATCCGGAAAACTTTATTGTATCACATCGTCAGAGATAGACAACAGGTAGATGCGATCATTAACCATATTCCACACGGCACTGGATAAGAAGAAATTCCCCTGTACCAAAAACTCTTCGTTGGACCCCGTGAGATTAGAAAGTGTTTGGATATCAACCGCAAAAGACATATAATACTTAAATTATAAATGTGAGAAAATATATGCGCAAGAAAGAAATTTTCACTTTGTCACAAATGACTTTGAATACAACCTGAGCAGGTGTCGAACCGTAGTAAGCACACCGCCCCCTTTCTTGTGAAATCTGTAATACTTTAACACCTGAAAGTTGAGATGAGGCTTAAGCCCCGTTTTAGTAAAGCGAAAATATGATAGCTACATTCAGAAGTGCACAAGAAGTGTCCTACTTAACTTGTTGCACATTCTGCACATTACAATACATCAGAAACTCTATCATTCTCTAATTGTCGGAGCCATGAAAAACTAGTCTTTTGACACAGAACGAGGATTACATGTAGATGTGGATGGCTTAGCCGAAGTAGCGAATCCTGCCAGCAAGGGTTTTGTAGGCTTTTTCCTAGGATTGAATTCTTTAAGTAGAACTCCGTCAGGCCGTAGGGGCTTGTCAGTTGCACACTCAAATTGTTCTGAAGGAACAGTAATTTTAAATGACGAAATTCTGTGCGGTTGCGTTACGTTGATCTTGAAGACAATGAATTTATTAAATTCTAAAAATGGAAGCTTTGAGGTAACTCTCTGTTGTTTGTTTCATGAAGGGGTCAGATCATACTCTAAAGAGAAAACTGACTTACAAGGAAGAACTAGTACTAGTTCACGCTCTGCAAAATCAGTTGCAGAGGACTGGAAAACTGTAGTTAGCAACGATACGGCTGTTGATATCCCTTATGGGCTCTTATGTTGTCGTCTAGAACCAGCACAAATTGTCGGTCATAAACGTATTGCTAAAATTTTTCTATGCCAAAATAAATGCATGTGCTTTATGATCATTTTGATTATATCATTATCACAATGTCTGCGAAGCATTCTGCTGCTAATAGTAATGGTAACTTAAGATTCTAGTGCGGCAGTATGACATCTGATTGCATTTGTTTTAAACGCTTTTTTGCAATCTCTAGCCTATCCAAACTGTACGTTTTTTTTAACGGGATATTAATTGGAAATAAGACTGTACCCTAATTAGGAAAAAATCTGTCATGCTACGGCATAAACTTTGTCTTTATTATGCTGTCTGCGCATATTTTGTATGGCGGTAACCTTTTGTATATGGCATATTATACGCGCCAATGTTGGTCAGTTATACAGCAACAGTATTTGTTTTTATCCATTAAAAGCCCGCTTTTTCTCAAATTAACTCCCATGTTTCATCCATCTAAACGTTTTCGTACTTCTTCTAAACCGTTCAAACACATAACATCGTCCGGACACGATTGATATTATCAATGAAAATTGTCATAATAGTGTAATAATTTGCCGTGCTGCGGTCTAGCTGAACCATTCGCAATTCCACAGACTTGTATAAATCAAAGCGCATATTTGTTACTACCAGCCTTATTTGTGAATATTTCATCAATGGCTGGTAAATGGTACTCGTCGAAAATTAAATAAGGATTTACGGTTACTTTATATTTATAAATGCCTCGTATTTTGACGTTTCTATTGCTTTGCCTTATGAGCACGATCGATGTGGCCCAATCATTTAAATCAACTTTTTGTAGAATGGCTTCATTTACCTTCAAGAGCCGATTTGTACGCGAATTGTGCTTGGCGCGCTTTTGAGAACACCATTGTACTTTTATTTTTAAATCTAATTTTAGTTTCTGCATTGTTTATTTTTCCAGCAGATTTTACCAAAATATTTTTGTTCAGTGTACATGTTTGGCGAACCTACTACATTCAAGTGTTATCAGCTTTATAGGGCTTAAAAATATCAATTCAATTCCGATCAGGTAGAGTTGTCTATCTTATCGGACGAGGTACAAACCCGAACGCTTTTATTCTCATATTACAATGACTAACAAATTCTCGATTATATTTGTGTTACTGAAATTAAGGAAAATACTATTTCACTTCTGCTGCATTAACCAGAATTACGGGAAATTCTATATCAACTTTAAAGCTAAGAGTTACAGATATAACACAATTAAAACTGTTGAAGGTAAAGAGTAGCAACTCACATTTTACGGTAGTCCAATGTTTATTTGCCGTGCATGTGCAAGCAAAAACCTTTAAAAAAGAGGAAAAAATAAAATTTTATCATCTATAACTTTGTTCTAGAAAAAGTTATAGATCTACAGATTACTTTCTTTTTATACTTTCAAATTAATTCAGTGTTAGTACTGTTGCATGTAGGCCCGGCCATCATTGCCCACTCAACATTGGACATACTCGGGAAAAACATTCTTTAAGTTCATAGTACAAAAGTACTATAGTTATGCATTCGTTTTTTGAATCTTAATAATAAGAGTTATTAGAACCACTTTCCTAAAACATTACTGGTTCAAATTTCGTCGAGATTGTAATTATTTCGTCATGATATTTATTTCTTTACCAATTTTAACAATTAAAACTAATGTCTAAAATTTATTAATTCTTATAAATATACTAATTATTTTATTACATCCTTTTCAATTATCTTCACAACACTTTCTAAGTATATATTTACAGTAATAGATCCTTAGTGCGCGTAAAGATTAGGTCCTCATAGATGTTGTTTTGTATTCACAAAAAGTCCATCGATATGGATCCACTTAAGTTTTTTGACGAGCAGGTCTTGTTTCTTTCAAATACTTTGATATACTATAAAGCATCACTTCGTGTTAATTCTAAACATTTTTATAAGGGAAAGGTTTCTATTCTTTTGTAATGAAAAATTTGCTTGGCACGGATTATCGTGTTTATTAGAAAGATTCTCTAGCTATCTTTCCAAAGTGTGATGAAGTGTATCGCAGTTTAGCCCTATGCTGATCGGATTCATAAGCGCCAAGTCTTCTATCTCTTTGTAAATACCAATGAAGCTCGGCATGAGATAGTCCCTATGCTAATTTAGGCGGATGGAACGCCTGATTAATAATTGAAGCCGCTTGATACGCTAGCATTGAATTGCGTAAAAATACTTGCTTTATTGAACTTTTTCGTCGGCTATTTATACATAATTTTTAAATTGTGCTTTCCTTAACAAAAATGATAATTGTTTAATTGCAGCGCCTGGCATCGTATTGCATTACGAAATGCAAATGAGTATTGCAAATGAGAATTGCCAGGTGAAGTGCGACAAAATTTTTGTTTTTCTTTTTTTTTGCTACAGAATTATGCAAATTCAGCATAATTCAGTCGCACTTCAAAGTGGATGCATACGACGGTATGCGATCACACTACACTTTCTTCGTCGATGTCGTACAATGGCAATGATTCTTCTGAAGATCTTGCAATCACAAATCTTTTCGGCGCATTTTAACTTTGCTACTGATAGTTTTGAGTCCACAACGATTAGCCATTCCGAATAAATGATTTTATTGTGATTCTAAATGTTCTGCGCAGAATGTACTTTAATAGTTAACGTCATAAGACTATACTTGAGTGGCTAGACCGAATGGCATAATGTCAGACATTCTCACGTCGCGAGCGAAAGACATTTACGGTGCAGTTTCAGTAATTTTTAATCTCTCTCTGCGATATGACGTTTTTCAACTATGTTCGAATAGTACATTTTCTCTACCACTGCAAAAGCAATTTGATTTTGAATGTTCTATCAAAACTTTTTGAGTGGATTGATACTAAAGAAACATGTATCTCTGCTTTGCATGGTGCCTTTCTTAAGGGCTTATAAAGAGCCGTAACGAACTTTCTATAATTTACTTGCCATGTTTTAGTGGCGTTCTCATATGCCTCACAAACGAATGTGGAGGGGTGCAGGCGTACAATGGCAAGAAAAGTACAAAACTAACAGATGCTGCATGGCGTCATTTCAACGACCGCAGAATAGATACGTAGCTGAAGACACTTCAGAAGCGCTAGGGTTACTGTCAATAATTACAACTCTTGGAATAAGACTTTGATATTAATCGTCAATTCGGTTTCAGATTTTGTTTTTTTGAATTTTGTTGCCATATCGTCTTTCATTTCATTTACAGCGGTTGACTCTCCTCAGCCCAATAAGCTTCTGACTAAGTCAATAAATGTCTGATATGTGTTATAGGAACCCATATTGTACAAGTTAGAAAAAATTAGAGAAAGACTTTAGTAGAAATTATGGTGCTCAAAAATCAAATGTTTATTCGGCCATTAATATACAACGACGTTACGTACTGTTTAAACAACAGTTGATTACGAATGCAACGCTTACCGTCTGCTAGAGCTAATGAACTGTTTTCATTAAAATATGGACTAAGATATTTATTTATTTATTTATTTGTACATAAAACTGAGATAAAATAAATTAAGATTCGAATTCAATTGACTTATCTTTTACTAATTATTAGTAAGAACTAATACAAAGTACATAAAGAAAAGTAAAGAGAAAATATTAATGCATGTATAAATGAATAAGATAGAAAGAAACAAGTTAGAAAGCTATGTTCGACGGGGGCTGAATGTCGCATACCCACCACTATGCTTTTCGCATTCTACTCTCCAAGTTCTTTTATTTATTTGGAATTAAGAAAAAATTAATCGCTGTGTCTATTTTTAGACAGATAATATATCTTCATTTGAGGAGTGTACAAAATAGTTTTAAACATTCTATCTTGTTTGTCTTATGATAAATAGGAATAAAACTTCAAAAAGTAAAATAAATAAAATTTAATTACCCGTAACTCTATGTGGGCAAGGCCGATTATTTCCATTTTGCGCGTACAGAGTAGAGCATCTTGTAAAGTAAATGTAAAAAATTTTAGCCTTCTAACTTTTATACTTTCTGACTAAAGAGTAAGAACCTACAAATGAAATGGGTGCGTCCAGTTTATGCTCCACTGCGGGCTTCCGCTTTCACCAATTTCAATTCAATGCCCGCGCGTGCAAGAACTTCCAATGATTCTACAAAATTTGAAGGGGATGTCTTAATTTTTGCGATTAGAAGAATGCCAACAACACACAGACAACTAGAGGGACAGACAATTTCACATTGATCAAGAATATGTATATATACTTTATAGCGTCTCTGAAGTTTCCTTTTGGGTGTTACATTTACATGAATATACCCCCATCTTCCAGTGTTGGAATATTTTTATTCAATTTTTCGTATTCATAATTTGGCTGATTCACATCCAAACGTGGAGTTTTGTCACTAGTTAGTCTAGCTGTATTTGCAGATTTATCGGATGTTGGGCGACTGACTTTTTCCATTTTTGGTAGAATCAAGTGTCTACTTAGCGAAGCCGGTGAACCAATATCGGATAAAGACAAGTAACCACAAACTCCCAGCTTTGAAGCTAAGATTAAAGGCTTTGCATTCTTAGCATTATTTAATGGATAATAAGGTGCAAGCGGTGGCCATATTAAGATTGGACACTCTAAACGAAAATAATCTCCGCATTTCAAAGTGACTTCGAACGGTTTAAAATTACTTTCGCATAGTTTTTCAAACATTTCAAACATGGTAAAGTAGCCATCATTTTGTATGCCCATACAAATGAAATTCCACTTAACTGTTTTTAAAGGCTTCAACCAATTAAACTCTGCATCAAGTTCTTTACCAGTGTAGTTTTGCAGAAAAGTGCGTATCGAACTTTTCCCAAAGCCTAATCCGCAATCAGAAAAAACGACCGCTTGACTCGGCGATTGAGTTCTCCAATTCGAAGTTAATATATTAGACACGGTTTTTATTAAAGTTAATAAACACAATTTATCGCCGTGTTCCCCAAAAAAAAGCGAAATCATAAAGGTAAGCAGTGCCATAAAATTTTTTCTTTTCCTTTCTTTTCGCCTAACAATGAAGAATTTCCAAAAATTTTTTACATCTTTTCCTAAATAATTTAATCTTTCTTTTTGGGAAAATAACTCATTATGGTATTGCGCAACCAAATGGTTGTTTACATATTGAAAATAAACCGAAACGCAACTAAATAGTTGTGTATAAATTGAAAATAAACCGACACGCAACTAAATGGTTGTGTATAAATTGAAAATAAACCGACACGTAACTAAATAGTTGTTTACATACAACTTCAGGAAATGAACATAAATGATTGCATGTATGCAGGTGTGCTTTGTGTGTTTTGTTCTTATAAACTAAGGCATAAAACCCTAAGGAAATGATATTTTCATATATATTGGGTCAAGCTTAAAGCAAAAATATAAAAGCTGAAGAAATTGCTTCTTGTAGGTAATATTGAGTGCGAGTTCCAACCACCGGGTTGTTGCGGATGATTCCACCAGCTTAGAGAAGCTTATAGAAGATGTGCGAACTGAGGAACTTACTTCGGAAATTCGTGATAATTTAAATTGTATGTACCTATCCGTATATTTAGCGAGATCACTGACGCATACTCTCTCTCTATATTTTAATTGTAGCCGTAAGAGAAAAGTGTTTTCAAAAAACCCTCAACACGTAATCGATATATATATATAGATATGTATGCACATATATACATATAGATATATATATATATATATATATATATAGATATGTATGCACATATATACATATAGATATTTATATAGAAAAAAAGTCTTGGATCTTCGTATTTTCTTCCAACTTATCTTCTTATTATTCACAGGGATTTTGATAGGTGTTTTCCGATTGCTTATCTTATTTATAATTGTGATATACAGTATGCGACAAGTGATTTTCCTAAGCGGAAGAGAGAAACCAGCGTGATGATTGGCAACCTGACTCTTGTTCGTAGTTATTTTATCCGATATTACATTCCGCGTAACGTACGCCCCAAAGTTCTGCAAAATACGCGAGAGATGATACAGCAGCCAACCTTGGGCCAATATGGCCACTCATCCGTTACTAACTGTGTTTTAGTTGCGTCTATAGATAAATAATAATAATTATAATCATAATTATCGTAATAATCGTAATAATAATTATTATTTAGATTATTAATATTTAGATAATAAACACTACACGCAATATTTCACGTCGTTTTCCCACTCTAGGTGGATCAATAAACGTTAGCCTATACAGATGAGGCTCTAAATCAGAAGCCCCTCCTGGGTCTCTTAGAATAAGGAACAAACAATTTCGTTTCAATTCAATCAAATCAGTGACATCTGTAAGCCACCGAAGAGTATTTCAATATTTGTATTACAAGAACAGTACATAAATTTTTAATAATATTGGTGCCAAAGTTCTTTTAAGCACCTTTTCACGAAACCCGATATGGCCTTATTAACGAATGATTCTGTAAGTAAATTTGATTCTAAGATAACTCAAAAGTGAGAGAAAAAAAATTTTTTTCCGGCCTATTTTAAAGGATGTGTCAACCTTCGTTTCCGTTACCGAAAACCCAAAGAGCTTGAGCGGAGCGCTTACCTTCGTTATATAGTAACACAATTACTTCCCCATTTTTGCGATGCGCGATAAATTACAATAGTCTCATTTCCAGTTGAAGTGACATGGTACAAGTGTAAAGATGAACCATGTATCTTACACCCTGTGGGATGAAAAACGTCTGTCCGTTAGAACACGAATTCATGGCTATTAAAGTTAACCGGCGACCGCCTTCTTCATCTTGTAGATCTTATGTGAGTACCGCGCAGTTTTTTTACTATCTTTCCTCTCAAAAACAGAGAAAATTGCACCATCTACAACATTTTCATATCTTGAAATAATTGAAGAACCACAACCGAAATGTATATACAATAGCAGCTGACTCTGCAGTGCGCATATAGCCAAGGCAATGTCCGAGAAAAGTCATTCTTTAAATAATTCTTTAAATTGAAAGAAGTTTCCACATCCATATGCATTTCCGAACCGCCCTAAACTGTAAAGAATTAGCCGAAGTTTACCAATTTCATCATATTTTGTGCCAATTTAAAATCTTTGCCTTCTAATTTTTGTTGATTGTTCTCTATCAGATGTTTTACTATTTTGATTAAAGATTCAAATTAATAATATACGGTGTTTGTGGAACTTGGGAGGTTTATATAAACTAATGCTTTAAGTCAAATTCAAAGCAAAAACAATTATTCAATCACTATTTTGTTTATCTTTATAATGTCGGGTATGAAAAACGTCGTACACATCTAGCAGAGAGGGATACTCACAACCGATACAGGTCGGAGTTGCGAGTGAACCCCTAAGTCATTGCAAACATGCAAAAGCTTGGCAACCGATAACAGTAAACAACACTAGTTAATTTTCGAATCATAATGAGATGTTGAGATTACTACTTAGTTTGAGTTCGACATAGAAAAATCGGGCATATTAAGGATAATTGTTTTAATAGACTTTGAAGACTCCGATATTGAGATTAAGTGGTAGACATTAATTAGTTTTTTGCGAGCAACTTTGAGCGGAGTTAAAAGCTCATAATTATATTTACATTGACTAAGCTTTATAAAAATAAAATTCCTAAAAAAGCGATTCGGGACAATAAAGTTTATCTGACCAAGTAAGGTGGGTGTGTCGATAGTACCATTTATTATTTTAACTAAAAAGGAAACACCAAGATTAAATTTACCTCTCTCAAGTGACGATAAGACTAACAGAGGAAGCAGAGAGACAACGGCGTCCCAGCCCGAATTCGTAAGGTCCAACGGTAATAATTGCTTTTGAACGGATTCAGTTGAGTGTCCATTAACCCCTTTGGACCGGTTGTTAGTCGAATTAAGCGCCGACCTAGCTTTACTGAAAGAGAGTTCAATTTCAAAACTAAAAGGTAATCTTTGCTCGAACAAAACCTATCCAACTTATGTGCATCAATGAAATATTCAGTTTTGAATACCGTGGTCCTTGAGAAAGAAAGCTTCTTCCATTTTTTTCAGGTTTAGCTTCATAAGTTTTAATGAGCGCCATATATCCAAATTATTTAAGTCAGTTTGAAGCTGATACAAATCTCCAACGAGAAAGAAGAAAAAGTTTAATGTCGTCAGCATATATTAAGATGTGGCTGAATTTAATTACTCAGGGGAGATTATTAATGTACAGAATAAATAAAAGGCGCCCTAAGACTTGAGGTAAGCCAAACGTTACGGGAAATTCATCCGAGATCATAAAGTTAAACATAACCCTGAATGAAGATAAGAGCTTATCCATATCAAGCAAGTCTGGAGTTTGAAGGTCAATAAATTATGGTTAACTAAGTCAAAAGCTTTACTAAAATCAGTATATAAATTGATAATTACCTTTATTTGTTAAAATTGTACTAACTGCTTATAAAGTTATGCATACGGCACTATCTATTTTTGTACAATGAATCCAAGATAACAATGGTTTCCGAATGGATACTCAATGAGACACATTTTTGACACTATTTATGAAAGTTCTATAGTGTCCTATTCATATGCTCTCTCAAGACATTTTATATTTTCGATTTTAAAAAGTGTGCCCACGATTATTCAAGGCCTCAATTAATATTTAACGGACTTTCGGGGACGTCCCGTTGCAACAATGCATGTTTGAGTGCCAGACATGTAAGACCGCGACAAGGTAGTAGGCAGCATCATCAATTAGATTTGACCATATAAGCAAAATTGCTGACGGTTTTCGGCAAATGGTCTGTTTGAGTTACGACAAATCAAAATACAGCAAAATTGTTGTCGCTAGGAATAAGTGATAGACGATACTTAGGTTCTTGCAAACAACTGTGAGCAGATTAAACAGCTCATAATTGTATTTACACTGACTAAGCTTAACCAAGATAAAGTGCCTAGAGAAGCGGTTAGGGACATTAAAGCTTATTTTACCAAGTAATGAAGGCGAGCCAATAGCACCAATTATTACTTTGATTAAAAAGGAAACCCCAAGAACAATCCTACGTTTTTCAAGCGACGGTAAAGACGGCAGAAGCAACCTATGTTCATAGATAGGAAGAGAGGCACTCGGATCCCAACCCAAATTTCTAAGGGCAAACAGAAAGAATTGCTTTAGAACAGATTCAGTCAAATCTACATAGCACCTATATGAAGTAGACCACACAACAGAGGCATTCTCAAGTATGGGTCTAACCAAACACATGTACAGTCTTTTCGTAATGTAAGGATCATCAAGCTGTTTGGATCACCTTTTTGTAAAACCAAGCGCAGACCTAGCTTTGCTTAAGGAGAGTTCAATATGCAAGTTAAAACGTAACCTATGACCAAATAGAACGCCTAAATCTGTGAAGGAATCGACGTCCCCCAACTTGTGTGAATCAATGAAAGACGGAGTAATGACTGACTTTCTTCTTAAGAAAGGAAGCTTATTACATTTACTCAGACTTAGTTTCAGAAGATTCAAAGAGCACCATGCAACAAAATTATCCAAGTCACCTTGAAGCTGATGTGATTGCGATTCAACAGAGAAGGAAGAAAACAGTTTCACATCATTAGCATACATTAAGATCTGGCTTAACCACCGATGGAAGATCGTTAGCGTATAAACTAAATAAAATGAGACCTAAGTGACTTCCTTGAGGTACGCCAGACATAACGGGGAATTCGTCCTAGGTAATGAAGTTAAACAAAGCCCTAAAGGAACGATTGTGCAGATAAGAGCTTATGCGTTTCACTAAATATACAGGGAAACCAGAGGCTTGGAGTTGAAAGATAAATAAGTTATGGTTAACCAACTCAAACAGTTTGCTTAAATCAGTGTATATAACATCAGGGGGAGAGTCACGGAAAAAAGCCTTGAAAACATGAAAAGTAAACTCAAACAGATTGGTTACCGTAGCTCTTTCTTTTCGAAAGCCATAATTGTTGAAGAGAAATATACGATTTGATGGCAAAAGCCATATGCTGAGTAATAATTCGTTAAAGAAATGTAGGTAAAACACTTAATTTGGTAATGCGTCTATCGTTCTCAGCGTGATGCCTGCTTCCACATTTGTGAAACGGAACAAGGACACTACTCTTTCAACGTAAAGAGACAACACCTGACTTCAAGGTCTGGTTAAAAATATTTGAAGCGGCACCACATAGTTTGTGAAAGCATGATTTAAGTGTTCATAATGGAATGTCGTCAGGCCAAGGCGCACAACTGTATTTTAGAGACCTCAAACTATGTACAACGCCGTTTTCTGAAGTTATCACGTTAGGAATTGAAACCAAGTGAGGTATCGGATACCGATAGAGTTAACAGTTAAATCGGAATCAGCAGTTGAAAAATTTTGTCCGAAGTATCCAGCAAAGAGATTTGAGGTTTCAATATCATCAGTGGACCCGGAGCCATTGAAAAAAACCTGCGAGAGATATATGGAAAAATTTCTTTTGGAGTTAACAAACTTAAAAAAATACTTATGACTCGCACCACAATAGGCGAAATAATTGCAAGCAGAAACACTTCTCATAAATTATTTGAAAAGCTTGTTTTTCCTATTTTTATAATTTGTTCTGTTAAACTGTGGTCGACACTTGCTTCGAGGGCGAGGTTGCTTGACCAATACGGATGCAGAAATATCTAGGTTTAAGACATTGTAAAACGACGACGGCAAGGTTTCAATATTTCAGCAGTAAAATATTGGTTTTATTAAAACCGTGTTGTTTACTTGAGGAAGTTGGATTTGGCGCATTAAAATGCTTAAACGGACCATCATGCCTGTAATGAAAGGAAATACAAATTGCTGGGTGATACGGATTCTCAGGTAAACTAAGCGGTGAACAGCGATTTACAACTACCTCTTGGAAACTTGCAAACCAGAGAACAAGCAGTCTGCCAGTTAGGATTACAGTTGAATTGAAGTAAATTACGATCAAATAATTCATTGAAAAACATAATAGCTTTATCAAATATTAAAATGAGGACCATACACGCAGAATTATCGCCCCAACACCAAGTGACTTGTGGCAAATTGCACTCCTCCAACGTTATGTTTATATTAGTAGGCCGACCAAGTCACAAATGAGACCTGCATGTTTCCAATAAATACAGGTATCCGCATTTGTGGGAATATAGGAGTAGGTTACATATAATTGTTTACTGCCAATTTTCACCCATGTGATAATAAATTCAACGTCAGGAAAAGTAGGAAATTCAAATGAATAGGGCTGAACTGAGACTATTGCAGGAAGATAACTTTATATATTATCCTCGGAGGTGTCAGGCGCCAGTTTTGAAACGAATATTGCCGTCAAGCAGTCGTTATCCGTATTAGGAACGATAAGAATCGCAGGTACAGAATTTGTTTAGAAAATGTGTATTATTTTCGAATGAGTTCTTTCACATTGACATATATTCAAATTCATATGTAATGAAGTAAAAATCAAGCTGAAAACACTCATCCGAAAATATAACATATTTACTTGAGACAACGCGATTGAGAATAAATAAAATAATTAGAACGTGAAAGGGAATAATGGTACCAGCCTCATCAATCGAGATAATTTTGTATAAACCACGTTAAATGGAAAATGAAAAATGAATTTGCCAAGAAATAGTCATTAATAATAGCCCAGTGTAATGCACGAACTATGCCGAGCAGCAACTTCAAAGAACGAAACATCCTGAGTTAGATAAGAACTAGAAGAAGTTGTTTTAAATAACTTTTTAAATAACAGACTACTTTGTTTATTTAATATATTGACTTATTTACTTTATTATTGCTAGTGCTCAATGTCTTTTTTTTAGTCTAAGAATTCAATTCATTAGTCTAAAATTAAAATAATAATAATAATAATTACTTTATTATTGATTAGAATATCATTGGAAGCACATTGGCTTTTACTGCAAAATATTTTTAAAGTTTATTACACCAAAAGCGGCACTTGAAATAATACAGTAATAATTCTGAGTCTGAATAATAAAAATTATTGGAAATAATTAAGGTGAATTTAACTACAAGTTATTTCCCAAATTCATTATACTGAAGATAATAACCCATTAAAATTTTTTAGTTACTATTTGACATTTTTATTGACAATAATAACTGTAATTAAAAGATCTTAAATTTTTCTTTGATTATATAATCTATCTATCCTAATACGATACTTAAAAATTGTAATTTTTAATTTATTAATTTTGTTTTCTTCTAATTTCAATAATCGATATTACTGTCGAAATTTTGTTAATTGTTATAAATGAACTAATTATTTCCTCAACTTTCTTGCAATCATTTCTATGTAAATCTTAGTAATCGTATGATAGACGGTGACCAGTGAACTAGTTTACGAAATTGTACATTTTTTATATTTAAATTCGATATGATAGCTTTTTAATCCACCCTATTTTTGAAGGAGCAGGTCTTGTCTGTTTTGATTAGCCTTTAATACATTACGCGCTTTTGGAATGAAGTCTCCCTTTGTGAACTAGCGCGTAGCTAAGTAAAATGTGAAAAATATATTCTTTATACAAAAAACATTGCTAAATTTCAACGAAGTTCAGTCTTCGTTTGCACATCTGGTGAAATATGCGCAAGAACTTGAAAAAAATACGTTTTAGGTCTTGAACAAATGAACAAATGAGTTGAAGTGAAATAACTAGCACACTTTGAATATTTTGTTCCACGAAGTTATTAAAAATTACCCTTAGGGTAAACAACACATAAAAGTAAAAACGAAATAAATCGTAACAATGAATGAAATATACTAGTCTACGCACAACATCTATAATTAACAAATAAACATTTGAAGGACTTTTGAGAGATATTAAAGCAAGAAAACCTATCAGGTGACAATAACGCCAACTTTTTTTACAATGTTCATTTACAAGAAAATTACAAGTTTTTGTACATATTTATAGTGTATTCAAATTTTACGTTCGGTATTTGATAGGTGACACGAACGCTTGCTCAATTGGACGATAACTAAGTCTCAATTCGTTAGCAACTCCTAACAGAAATTTTCGTAAGTGTTTTTCACCACTTACCTGAAGCACATTTATTTTATGCTGCACAGAATTTAACAAGTATATAAATAAGAAGCTACATTAGTGAAACTTCATACCCACAACTTGAGAAATATGAATTGTGTCAAACTTGGTCAATTAAAACACCCTACTAATTAATTTTACTATTTTAATATCATATCAATAACGAGGATAAAACATTTATTTGCTCTTAGAAACATGTTAGCCTTGCTGATATCTTGTGTATAAACTAATACGTGCTTGCGCAGCAATGAAGGTAACAAAATCGTAAAAATTATCTTTTTTTTTGTTTATTTTATCATATTATTATTATATGGTTAATTTGCCCAGTAAAATAAATTCAAAGCCTAAAGTTTTAAAGCACTAGCATCTGAGGCTATCGGCTGAAAATTTTAATTTGAAATTTGAACCCACAAGTTGACTTTTGTATTCGTGTTAGTGCTAAGCTAGCTTTTAAATAAAATAGCCATATGGCTCCTAAATTGTCTACTATTTCGATTTTCAACCGTTCTGCATAGGTACTCAAAACTAAACTAAAAGTATTATTATTATTATTATTATTATTTTAATTTTAGACTAATAAAATGAATTCTTAGACTAAAAAAAGACATTGAGCACTAGCAACACAGGCTATCGGCTCAAACTAAAAGTAAATACATATTTTTTACAGGAAGTACGCTAAATTATGCTGACGTTAACTTGCCCACTGTATTTTTTTTCTATTATATTCTATATTTTTGTCTATGCTAACAAACGGGCTATTTGCAAACGTGGTTCGCGCCTGTGCTAAGGTAGTGGTTAAGCGAACGCTACTGAGAAAATAACAAAATAATTAGAAAAACTAAATAAAAATGGAAATATAAATATAAATAAAAGAAGAAATCATTTATTAATTTCTATAAATGTTATACGAAATTAAAACAAAAATTTTTGCTACTATTTACCATACGGCACTTGTATAGTATTTGCGAAACGTATATATAAAAAATTTTAACGAATTTCGCCATGTACAGATTTTTGATATGTCGCAAAGGACGTTAAAACCTATTAGAAAAACCTAATTTCATTACCCTGTGCCCGGCCCATCACCACCGAAATCTCCCCAAAATCTGCCCTCACCATATACCCAAGACACGAAATGTATAATGTTGCAATAATGCTGCTAATGAATGTTGCTAACGAAATGTCCGATCTTATTTACACGATGTTTTTATTTTTGTTTCTAATGAAATGTTCCATTTTATATACATAATGTGTTTGTCTATACCCAACATGTATGTTTAAAATTACACATTAAGAGCATATGTTGCAGTAATAGGATGTGTTGAAAAAAAGCTAAACATGGATGCGCTAGCGCGCTTGCCCATCTACTTGCTAAACAAGTTATAAGCATGTGTTGCCCTATCTCCATTTTGTTAAGTATGAATCAACACCCGCGTACAATTTTGTTTAAAAAATTTTATAGGCATGTAGAATGTATACTGTGGCGAAAATGTTTGTGTGCGCATGCTGATTAGCAGCCACTTTACTGCCTGCTTTTTCTTTCTCTATGTTTATATAAAATTTATATAAAATTCAGTTTATGACTTTTTGGTAGGATCGTGTATTTGCCTATGCCATATAACATACTTTAGTTAGAGACAATATGGTACAATATAATTACGACGAGTAAATCAAATAATTAATAAAGTAGTTCTCTTAAACCGGAGATTTTAGAAAATAGTAAAGGAAGCACATAGCGATTTTTAAACATGAGAGAAATTTTAATGAATTTAAGTACACTTACATGTTTTCGTTCAATTACAAGCGCTATTGAAAATCGTCCGAGGAGATTTTTTGAAGTTTAGTAATAGTATTTTGGCAATCAAATTTATGTGAAAACGATGTGCATGACGGGCCAATGTTTTGAGCCACTTGTCACACAATCGTCCCAGGGTCTTCTTTCTCTTTATATGGTAAAAAGACTTATTTGCTACTACTTGATCAAACGTCGTTCATAATAACATATAACCTTATCCAACTTCGACTGCGTAGGTTCATAAGGTTTCTGATGGAAACGCGTCCTTATATGTCCAAAAGGCAAAATATGCGACATTTTGTGGTGAAAATTGGTCCCTAGTAAATTCACTATAGATAATTCGGATCACATACGTCTCTTTTTTAGACGCCGCTAATATAAAGGCTCTGATGAAGCCAGCTCTTCTATGACGACCAACTCGAATTTGTGATTTGTTAAGAAGAAAACATGGAAAATAATAAGATTTTTGGCAAACAAATTAAGATTGCTAAATTTGAACCACGTTAGTGGACCTTTTGAGTAGCCTCCAATATGAGGGCTTTTATAAAAAGTATCAGTCTACATGATAATAGTACATAATTTCTGGTGTATTATTATTATTGTTATTATTTTAATTTTAGACTAATGAAATGAATTCTTAGACTAAAAAAAGACATTGAGCACTAGCAACACAGGCCATCGGCCCAATTTCTGGTGTAGTGTTGAGGGAATGAGTGAATATCTGTATTAAGCGAAGTGAGGTAGAGTAGTAATATCGTACAGCATTTACACTTGTTAGGATTTGATTTCTTAGAGAATCGGTTAGTTTTCATAAAGGCCCATTTTATTTCGATCGATATCTAAAAAGATACAACTTAGAGAAATAAGGAGGTAAGTGCAAAGCAAAGTGAAGTAGAAACGATGCCAACCCTCGTGATTATTGCGGAAAACAAACATGGCTGGTGATGAATCAGACTTCCATTCAGCTGTTTCCGATAGTGATAACAATGGTGACGTGCAAAAGCAAAACGAATCAACTCAAAAAGCTCTTGGTATTCCCCATATTATTGAAATGGCCAAAAAGAAATGCGAAAAAATAATTTATTTGTAGTTAATGACTATCAAAGTGTTAATGTGCGACATTCAATCATAAAAGCGTGTAAATGGGAATGCAATAATTTGGAACAGGCACTGTAGTGGGGAGAGAGAAAAAAAAGGAAAGAAAAAGGCAAACTTTGGCAACTTTGAAAAAGCGACAAGCGGCGCGTAGGAAAAAAAAAAAAAAACTTGGGGAGCTTTGGAAAAAAAAAGGGTTTTTTTTTTCGTCTGGATAATGGGGTAGAGTCGGTTGTTTTTTTTTTACTTTTCCGTGGATTTTTAGCAAAATTTTCAAAAGACATCTTTAACAGTGTTACTAAGAAATTATAATAATATTTAAAGGAAAAAATTTCACTTCCCTGCAATTCATATATCGATGGAATTATTCCAATTAATTTAATGAATTCTTGGCGAAAATGGCATGTGCATAAAAACTTGTGACTTTGGTGTAAAACAACAACAAAGTCTACAAATCATTTTTGGTTGCTGTATGATCGTTTTGGCTCTACATGACACACTTTTGAGAAGAAGAAAAAAAAGATGGCGCTCCGCGGATTCTTTTAGCGTGCAAATTCTTTTTTCGTTGGTAGAAATTAAAATCATCCTAGTTGTGCTGTGCCATCGCGACTAGTAACGAAAGGATAGCTATTTTGTTTTGTCGTTCGAGGAAACGATAAAAGGATTTTCCAAATCTTTTGATAACGAGGTAAAAAAGAGGCCTGAAGCAAAAACGAAAAAAAAAAATATAAGAAGTAAAAGTAGGAAGGAAGGAAGTTAAATCGTCCGGCGTAACGTCCGGAGCACACCGTGTCTATGAGGGAAGCAATCCTTGGCTTATCTTTCGAGTATTAGTACCTTATTATTAATCCTAGTCTTTTTTGCGATAATTCTAGCACTAGTAATTAAAGCACCTTTCAGCTATGGCGATGCGCATCGGCGTGGTTGGCGGGGTCCGTAAGTCGTTTTGTGAAATTAATTATTAACCCTTGCCCAGAGCGAAAATTTTGTATCGGTAATATTGTACTAAGTCGTGTAAGATTTGATAAGATTGTTAAACAACCATTGTTTATTGTGAACATTTTTGGTTTTGCAATGTCGAATTAAATCATTGCAATATATCGTTAAAATTGTTTACTAACCTTTGTTCCTTATGAACATTTTGGTTACGAAATATTGTACTAAGCCGTTGTAAGTTGCGATGAGATTGTTCAATAATCATTGTTCATTTGGAACATTTCAGGTCTTGCAATATTGAATTAAAACATTGCAAGATTCTGATAAATTGAGTAATAACCTGTGTCCCTTATGAACAATTCGGTTACGAAATATTGTGCTAAGTCGTTTTAAGTTTTGAAAAGATTGTCTAACAACCAATGTATCTTGTGTGCATTATAGGTTTTGCAAAATTGAATTAACTCATCGCAAGATATCGATAAAACGGTTCCTTGTGAACATTTTGGTTCCGAAATATTGTACTAATTCCTATTAAGTTTGTGATAAGATTGGATGCTAACTATTCTTCCTTTTTTTTGGAAAATTGTGATTTGTACGTATGGAATTAAAACATTGTAATACATTCATTGAAATGGAGAGTAAAGAAATGTGTTCTTATTAGAAGGTAACATACTGGTAAGACTTCCGGTGGGTGGCGGAGAGGCGAGGTAGAAGCAATGTGGTCAGGGCATGGATTAGATCAGTCAAAAACCTTTTTTCAGATTTCATAGTAAGCATGTTTTATTTTAAAATAATGGAATATCGTAGCAAGGCAAGTACCTATCACGTTCTGCATATCCTATACTTGGACAACCCCCATCCGACGAGCCAGGCCGGAAAACATGCGAAAAATGATAAGAATTAGACGAGAACATCCGTGTATAGGTTGAGTTTCCGAAACGTTAAAAATTTTTGAGGAAATAGTGTTCATATGAATACTTACAAAACATTAAGATGGGGACATATCAGACTTGCCACCCTACCGAAAGGCCATAAGAAAAAATTGTATTACTGAAATATAATGAACATGGCAATAATAGGGGGCTTACGGCTTAGCAGTTATCCAAAGGTTGTACCTTTCTTTGCAAAGGAATATTTTAAATATTAGTTCAGTTTATATAGAGCATGCTTAAATAAAAATGGTTAGAAGTGTATAAAAACAAAAGATTTTCACAGGTTCCATATCGCTGGTTATCGTAAAGAAAAACATTTTATTCACATAGAAATAACACAAGTGAGACATAAGCACTATGTGAAAAACAAACAGAAGTAGAGGCGCATAACGATTTTTAAACAATGGTTAGGGATTAGAATTTCTAGATCTATTTCTAGATCTATTTGTGCGTAAGTTCATAAATTATGAGGGATTGTAAAATTTAGAAATTATATTAATTTATTTATATTAAATTCATTTTGCTTGTGACAATCAACCGAATATAATCAAAAGCAGAGAAAAACAATTGAAGTGGTTTTCTAATATTTAATCGCCCTGCAAAGGAACAAACATCATCGTCTTACAATGGAACGAATTTCCTTACAAGTGGAACTCCGAAATTGTGAAAAGAATTTTTAATTACATAATATTATATCAAATTTGGGACTTGGCCGATTTGGGCAACGTTTTTTTCAAAGTTTTTAAGAATTGAAATTAAGTATGTAATTTTTCCATTTTATTAATAATATTGTTAAACGAACAATATAAAGCAGATGTGGCCATTGATGCAAATTTGTTGAACTTTTTACTTGTAACTGTAAATCTAATTTTCGGTAGTATCCAAATCGTTGGAAGAAGGTTAAAATAGAAACCTACAGATTTCGTACATTTCATTAGCAAGATTCAATAGCAACATTATTTCAAGATTATGCATTTTATTTAATTTTATTACTCATTTCGCAACGAATCATAACTTATTAAAGACATTTCCAGTGAAGACACGAACCTTACATATGTGCGTTATCGAAAATTAATTTTCTCTTAAACTTTAATGCATGCCTACAATATTGTGACTATATTGACAAATCCTCAAATACACTGTTTAATTAATAGTAGCTGATGTCGACGCATTTTACGCTGACAGCACAGTTATAACTTGATATGTAATGGCCCAAACGTGTTTAGGTTGTACTTAAAATATTATTAAATGTTAAGTGAACCTGTGCGGTCAACCACTATAAACTTCGAAATTTCTTTGACATGACTGGGAACTTTATTGGCGTTAGCCGACACGATCTGACTGTAATTATCGATAAGCAAGTAAGAAATCAACCAAGCGCAAGTAAGGCAAATAGAGGTTGATAACTTTTTGAAGGAGTGAACGATGATCGTCAAAAACAAAGAAAAACAAAATAATGCACCCATCCATATTTTGAAGTCCAATGTACGCAAATTGTTGCGTATCGGCGTGACGTTTTCTTTTTTCATTTTCATTACAAACGGCAAATTTAAGTATTGTAAACTGATGCATATAAAAAAGGAAAGCTATCAAGCAGCTTCTAAATACGTGGCAGGTAAGCAAGATTCTGTTAGCAAAAACGACAGATAAATACATAGTTTTTTGGAGATGCAAGCTTTTAGGGTTTATAACTTTTGCAGTTTAAAGGTGCCTTTTACAAATCAAAAAAAGGAAGGCAAGTTATTGCGAATATGGAGGATAGCGGAAGGAAAGGAAGAACATGGATAGCAAAACAGCTATACAATTCTCTCATGCAATACATGAATAAATAATCATTTTTCATATGTATATAACTTTGATAGCTTCTATGCCTTATCTTATGCCCTATGTTGTTTTCATACTCCACGCCACTTGTGGCTCAGAATGTATATTAAAATTGAACTGATATGTGCGATATTCAGAAGGAACGCGGTCTAATTTGCAGCTTTTTATAAGGAAAGCTGGCGATAAATAAAACAAGCAAGATAATATTCATATAATATAAATTATAAATTTGCATATTTTATAAAATATAAATTTGCATATTTCATGATATTGGGCGGGCGTGGTTGGTTTTTGATAATCTTGTGGAATAGTTTTGTTTTTGAGAGACGAGGAAAGGGAGAGCAAAGATGTTGCCAATTTTGGTTGTATGGATGGGTAGGCGACATAAGCATGTACTTTGACGTGTTTGCGTCATTTGCAAACTCGGTTGCAAGCACGGACAAATGGACCAATTGACAGGCGGGCAGAGGGACATGCTGAGGTGCACTTTGAATTTAAAACTTGCCACTTTATGGGGTTTGTAATGTGATGGTTAAGTTCGCGCACAGAATGACTTGGCAGAAGGATATTGTTGTTTGACAGAGTTTTTTTTGTGTTTTTTTGTCTTGCGACGGTGAAAAGAAAAGCAAAACAAATATTTTTCACATTAAGCGAAGGCTTATTGGTTAGATAAGAAGAGATTGCTGTGCTGTATATACGGGTGGGGCGTGCGCATTGTTGCAATGTCGAGGATTTTGACGGAATTTGTGTAACATTAATATAATTAATTTCGAAATATTAAAACGCTACAATTGCAATCATACCGTTAATCCGCAGAGCGTTACCTTATTGGAATATATATTGAGGCCTTGAAGAATTTATGTAGCTTAAAATTTTGATGTAAAACTGTTTATATCAAAAGTGAATGAGAGAATAATGCTCCGAAACTGAAAAGAACAAAAGAGAAGAAAAGAGAAAGTTTGTTTGCAAAATGGTCGGAATTGGATAATACATGAATAGACAAGAACAATAGCTAATCAATGAACTATATATATTAAGCGGCCGTAAAAGTTTTCAAGAACGAAATAAAGTTCCTTCTTGTGTACGCACATAAAATCGGCGGTACTTTATAACGATTTCATAAGTAAAAGAATCGTCAAATTATCTGCTACAAATTCAGTAAAGTTTACAGTAGAAATATGAATCAAATATCTCTTTCTGTTGGAGTAGAATCATTTCCTCATTAAGTTTGCATGCTTTGAAATTATTTAAAATTCTACTTGCTGGAAGTAACGTCATGCAATTGAAGAACGCTTATTTTCAATGACGACGATTTTCGTGCTGCTAAGTTTATGCCAATTGATTTTGGTCCTTCTTTTCTATTATGTTAACGGTTGGTCGGTGCACGTCATTATATATAAAAGTTTATATTCATATGCATATTTACTGAGATATATGCTTACATCCGTACATACATACATATTTACAAATAATAAATTAAACTATAACCTTTGTGCATTTTAATAAACAAATTCTGTATCAAATGCAAAAGAAAAAAAATGGAATAAAAATAGTTTTTTGGGAATAGGAATTTATACCCACCCTTGTAAGATGGGGGCGTACCCATTTTGTTTCTTTCCATAATGTATGTAACACCTACAAGGAAGCTTCAAAGACTCTACAAATTATTCTTCATCAGAGTGAAATTCTGAATTGTGTGTCTTTGTGATTTTTGTTGTTGGCACTCTCCTGCTCGCAATAAAGGAAATGTCAATTTGAAATATGTTAGAAATATTGGAAGTTTTTTCGGGGTATTGAATTGAAATTAGACAGAGCAGAAGCCCACAGTGGAGCATAAACTGAAAGCAACTTCATTTTTTTTAACAAAAATATGCGAGTTTTGCTCGTTATTCAGAAATTATAAAAGTTAAAAGGATGAAATTTTCTACATTTACGCGCAAAAACGGAAACAATCGGCTATGCCCACATATAATTACTAGTAATTAAATGTTATTTTTTCCCCTTTTTAGAGGTTTTATGCTTATTTATCATAAACCAAACGAGACAGAATGTTTAAAATTCTTTTGTACACTCAAATGAAGTTATATTACCTGTCCAAAAATGGATTAATTTTAAAATGAACCGATTAATTTTTGCTTAATAATACCAGGAAAGAAAGAACTTGCAGAGTAGAATGCGAAAAGCAAAGTGGTGGATAAGCGAGAATAGAACTTTCTTACTTGTTTTTATATAGGATTTAAAAGGGATGATGCTGTAGTGCCTACAAGAAAATGGGAAAAATTGACCACGCCTCCTTATAGTATACCAAAATTTAATTTTTTTTAATACCTTTACAAGCAAGCTTCAACAACACCATAAAGCATATAAATTTTTGGCCTGTTTCAAATTTGAATACACCTAAAAATGTCCGTCTACCCACTTATGCAGTAATCGCCTACAAGCTTGCAAAATCATTTGAAAATTGGTCGAGCAGGTCAAAGAACCTGCCCACAACGCTTAAACGTCTGTACAACTAAAATTGAAACCACCTTTGCTTTCCGTGTCTTTTGCTCTACAAAAATAGAGAAAATCATCCATTTTATGGAGCATACAAATTTATGTTTTTTTTATTCAAGCTTTTATGAAATGACGGAGACATGTATGAAAGATTCGGTAGCAACCGAATACAATTTAGTTCCTTTTTGTAGTTAGAAAATTTTTACATCAGCATGAAACAAGAATAAACCTTAAATAAGGACATTATGATCATATAATTTATAAACTTATAATCTCTTTGAAGCAGACTAGCAAAAGCTACACGCTGAGTAATAATTCGTTAAAGAAATGTAGGTAAAACACTCAACATTTGTGAAACGGAACAAGGACACTACTCTTTCAACGTAAAGAGAAAACACCTGACTTCAAGGTCTGGTTAAAAATATGTGAAGCGGCACTACATAGTTTGTGAAAGCATGATTTAAGTGTTCATAATGGAATGTCGTCAGGCCAAGGCGCACAACTGTATTTTAGAAACCTCAAACTATGTATAACGTCGTTTTCTGAAATGATCACGTTAGGAATTGAAACCGAGTGAGGTATCGGATACCGATAGAGTTAACAGTTAAATCGGAAGCAGCAGTTGAAAAATTTCGTCGGAAGTATCCAGCAAAGAGATTTGAGATTTCAATATCACCAGAGGACTCGGAGCCATTGAAATAAACCTGCGAGAGATATATGGAGTTTAATTTGGAGTTGACAACCTTAAAAAATACTTATGGCTCGCAGCGCAGTAGACGATGTAGTTGTAAGCAGAAACACTTTTCATATATTATTTGAAAAGTTTGTTTTTCCTATTTTTATAAGATTTAATTGTTCTGTTAAACCGTGGTTGGCACTTGCTTCGAGGGCGAGGTTGCTTGACCAGTACGTATGCAGAAATATCTAGATTAAAGACATTATAGAACGATGACGGCAAGTTTTCAATATTTCTAGCCTAAAAATCCGGATTAAGGTGTAAAAAATGAGGTTTAGCAGTAAAATATTGTTTACTTGAGGAAGTTGGATTTGGCACATTAAAATGCTTAAACGGACCATCATGCTTGTAATGAAAGGAAATAGAAATTGCTGGGTGACACGGATTCTCAGGTAAACTAAGCGGTGAACAGCGATTTACAACTACCTCTTGGAAACTTGCAAACCAGAGAACAAGCAGTCTGCCAGTTAGGATTACAGTTGAATTGAAGTAAATTACGATCAATTAATTCATTGAAAAACATAATAGCTCTATCAGATGTTAAGGTGGGGACCGTACAGACAGAATTATTGCCCCAACACCAAGTGACTTGTGGCAAATTGCACTCCTCCAACGTTATGATTTTATTAGTAGATCGGCCAAGTCACAAACGAGACATGCATGTTTTTAATTAATGGAGATATCCGCACTTGTAGGAATATAGGAGTAGGTTACATATAATTGTTTACTGCCAAATTTCACCAATTTGGTAATAAATTAAACGTCAGGAGGAGTAGGAAATTCAAATCACTAGGACTGAACTGCAGCAGATATGGCAATTAAAACCCCACTACACATTACTGCGATCCAATCGACCCTTTCTGAAAACTTGAAATGAATTGTGAAAAACTTCCGGTGAATATATCAGGCATTAACCAGCTTAAAATGAAAGCCTAACAGAAAAATTCGGTGCTTACTGAATATAGGAAAGTACAAGGAATTTTTGAGTTCACGGCCCTAACATTTTGCTAGTGAAAGCTAGTGGTCTTGAAGAAACATTTAGTTTTTTGAGCCAACTTGTCTTATGCAAACTGGGAAAGAAGACGAGTGGTCTAGATAGCGACCCTCATCGCACATACAGTGTAAAAAAATGTTGATTTAATTCAGAAAACCGATTCCTTGTCTTCGGGAATAGCTTATAAAAGTCAATAACTCGCTTTCTACTGTCGGCACATATACATCGTAATCCTTTCTGTACATCTGTACATTTCGCGTGACAAAATCGTTCACAACGCCAACATTAACATTTCATGTCATTTCATGTCAGAAAGCAACAGGCAAAATAAAGTTTGTGAAAAAAGAAAAAACAAAAAAGTTGGTTACGTCATCAAAAATGCTCCTAAATTACACGCAAATTTCATATTACCAAAAACAAGGTGACAAAGGAGGAAAACTGTAAACGCCACAAGCCAACGCTGATCATTGGAAGTAACAACACAAAAAACAAGGAAGACGGGAGCACCAAATATTGATCGAAAAACCAAAACGAAAATCAACACAAATAATTCAATTAATTTTGAGGTATTATTATTATTATTATTATAATTTTAGACTAATGAAATAAATTCTTAGACTAAAAAAAAGACATTGAGCACTAGCAACACAGGCTATCGGCTCTAATTTAAATAAATGGATATTAGATAATAAGCTTAGTAGTACTAATAAAGTAATATGTAGAATTGATATTCGGAAGCTGATTTTAGAATTTCCAAAGGGTTAATCGTTCCAAATGCAATACTTCTAGCCAAGGAAAAGTTATGGCAGTCGCAGAGAATGTGCTTTATAGTGAGAGTTTGTCCACAACTGCAGATTTGGGAGGAAGACTTCTTCAAGATCCATTGGTGAGTTGCAATTGTATGACCAAGGCGAATTCTCGAAAACGTTTGGAGCTTGGTCTTGATGGTATTGTAAATTTTCTTCTGCAATTTTCTCTTTAACTTCTTTTCGAATGTATTATTAAGGATCCAACTTTTCCAGCAGCATACTTTGCCGCTCGATCAGCCTGTTCATTTCCCAATAAACCGATGTGGCTTGGTACCCATAACATTTCAATTTTTCCAATGGGGGTAGTAATCATATTTCTTAATTTGCTGATGGTGCTCCATCTCGAAGTCGAAGGGTTCCGAATAGCTTGTAATACAGACAAACTCTCGGTAACAATGACAGTTTTGAGTTTGCTTTTACGGGCAAGGCTCGCAGCGTGAAGGATAGCTCTGGCTTCGGTTGTGAACGTTGAAGTACTTTCGTGAAATATGTGATTGAGAAGAAGTTGTCCTGAAGCATCTACCACGGCACAAGCAGGAGGCAGGCCAAAAAATTTTGAGCCGTCTGCGTATAAAAGATTCTAACCAGTACTCTCCAATACTTGGGTTTTTTCAGCTATTAGATTCCTGAAGACGTAATTTGGAGTATCTTCTTTTTTGTGCATAGACATCGAGATGTCAAAAGAGCAGTCTTTCAAAATCCATGGGGGTTTAACACCAAAAGAGCGGAAAATTTTTAAGGGAATATTTGATTCCTCTGCGACGATGGTCAATTGCAGATGGTGACTTTGGAATTTTCTTCGCAATAATAATCTTTCTCACGTCATCACCGGAAATAGATTTGTTTGAATTAAGAAGCCTGGGGACTATTTTAGCTTTTAACTCATACAGTCTATATTCTAAAGTTGGGACACCAGTTTCAAATTTAATATTATTTATGGGCGTGGTCCGAAAAGCATAACAACTTGCTCTGACGGCTTGGTAATAGACCGGTTTAAGGATGTTGATATTAGATTTGCAGCTATTGCCATAAATTATCAAAGCATAGTCAATCTTGCTTAACACAAGCATTTTGGTAAGATAAACAACAGGCAACTATGCAAAATATTCAATTATTTGTAGTTATTTTCGTCATTTGCAATTTTAATTTTTTAATTATTTCATTTGAAACAACTTTTTGGAATCCGTATCAACTACGGTGTTCTGCTCTGAATTAAATAAAACAGGTAAAGTTTAATAAATTGTAATTAATTTTTCATTATAAATTTAAAAAAAAATTTACAAGAAAAAATATGTGTATATAAACATTATTATTATTATTATTATTATAATTTTAGTCTAATGAAATAAATTCTTAGACTAAAAGAAAAAAATTTCAATCGTTGATGGGCGTCGTGCGAAAAGCATAGCAACTTGTTCTGAGAGCTTGGTGATAGACCGGTTCAAGGATATTTATATTAGATTTGCAGCTATTTTCATAACTTACCAAGTCAATCCTGCTTAAAACAATCATTTTGGTAAGATGTTAATATGCGCATGGCTTCTCCAAGCAACGTACTGTATGAAATTCACCCTTGTTAAAATAGAATTTTTTAACCGAAGACAATGTACTTTCCAACGATATTTGTTGGAAAAAGTGAGCCCGAGAATATGCAAAATTTTGTTAACTTCGTTGAAGGCGATCTGGAAAAGCATGAGAGAAAAAGGAGATTCTTGTTGAATGCCATTCATTAGCGGAAAGGATTCAGAGAGATGATTATTGATTCTAACTTTAAACCGCCGATGCAACATGAATGATTTGATGTAGGTGAGAAATTTGGATCCAACATTCCATTATTTCAAGAGTCTTAAAATAACAACTTTGTCAAATGCTTTTTCGAAATCAATTGACAGAATTGTTACGTGATTTCGTTCGGAAATTGCTTTGCTTGTAAAATAATCAATATGTAACAGAGCGTCGATGCACCTTCTACCCCGCTTGAAACCAACTTGTTGCTTTGTTATCATGTTCTTGATCTTAAGAAACCAAGATAATCTAGATGCCATAATCTTTTCCAGTACTTTTGAGAGGCAAGATAAAAAGTTGCTGTCAGAGGAGTATTCGCACGCACATTTGTCCAAAGTAATTAGAAATATCATGTGCGTCAGTTAAAGTTCGATTGGGAGTGCAGATGGCAGAAATTTCGTTCAGGTTTGAAGTCCCATTGAGTCTGTTGATTTTGTTCCAGACAACTTTCATTGATGTATATCTGTGAATTCTTTTCGAAAAAATTCAAAGCTGAATGCCTTTGATTTTCGTAATTCCTTCCTGAATAGACGATTGGCCTTTTTATATAATAATAAATGATCATGATCAGGACGTCTTTTAAAGCGGTTCCATAAATCCATTTTGTTTTTCCTCAATAACGAAAGCATGTTGTTTCACCAAGGAAGCCTAGCTTTTTTTAAAAAAGCTGTTGGACTGAGGAATAGAGAGATAAGAGAATGAAGGCCTTTCCTAAAACAGTACCACGACTTTTGTTCCTTTTTTGTTGAGCCCCAGATGGTGTTCTACCTAATAAAGCCGCTGCGTATGATTAATAAAGGGAAAAGCACGGAGAATATATTATAGAGTTCTTGCTAAAAAACCGATGGCGTAGGATATAAAGCGAAAAAACTATAAATTCTATGTTTAAGATTATTTGTATCGCTATGGCGTTGATTTTTTCAATATTTTACTTTTGGCAGGTGATGGATCTGGTTTCTCAATATAGCTTTTGGTTGATGATAGAACAGGTTTGTCATTGGAAGGAGTAGCAGTTAAATGTTTAGCAGGCTTGTTTTGCGACGTTTGAAAAAGCTGTTTGATTGTGGAATAGAAAGATGAGCACCCGTGCGAATCGCTTTAGACATAATAGCAGCATGATGGTTGCAGTTCCCGTTAAATCGTTTTGAATTCAGAAATGACTCGGCCTGTTTGGAGTAATTGATCTAATCCGCTTTATCTAGGAGGAATTTGGCCTGTTTTGCTGGAGTAACAGAGGACATTGAAAGTTTAAGATCGATTATGATTGGAAAGTGATCGCTATTATGCAGATCATCAGAAATAGACCAGAAATAGACCAGAGGGAGAGCAACATGTTAAAATACTGTGTGAAAAAGTGTGATGAGTTGAAAAGAGCGTTGGTTTTCCATCTTTTAAATTGCAGAGGTTGCTTTGAATGAAGGCCTTTTCCAAAACAGTACCACGAGTGTTGTTCGCTGTTGATGGTATTCCATCGCCGCATTTAATGAATGGGGGGGAAAGTACGGAGAATAAATTGTAGAGTTCTTGCTGAGAAAACGATTGCGAAGGTAGGATATAGAACAAAAGCACTGTACACTTTATGTTTAACATTATTTGTATCGCTATGGCTTGTATATTTGAGCTTAAATTTATGCATTTGTGAGGTATACTTGATTTTATAAAAACACCTACTCCTTGTTTGGAATATAAATTTTGATCAGCATTCGTGAAGTATCCAGTATATGATTTGGGTGGAATAGGATTAAAAGAACTTCTTCTAGACGTCTCCTGAAGCGATGTAAAGGATAGATTAAAATCACTTATGAGTATGCGGAGTTCATCAAAATTATGAAGAAGTCCCTTAATGTTCCTTTGTAGAATTTTAAAAGCTTTATTTAATTGTAATGACATGGAGGCAGAGTGGAAGGAGGGTTGGATTCGTTACAGCTTGTAATTTGTTGAGCAGAGTTGCGAACTGGTGATTCTGGGGGATTTAGTTTATTAGATTTTGGCATATGTGTTGTTGTTTTAATTTTTTCAATATATGCTGTTGTTTTAATTTTTTCAATATTATCTTTGGCGGGCAGTGGAACTTATTTGGCAATGCAATTTTTGGTTGACGGTAGAACAGGTTTTTTATTGGAAGAATATGGAGTTAAAGGCTTATTAGGCACAACTTGCGAGGCGACAACATCGTAGGTATTGCTTTTGCTAGTTCTTTGGTTTCCAGATGGATTAATTTCCCGGTATTTGCGTCGCGCTTCACCCATGCTACAGTAATTTTCTGTTTTGATTTTAGAATTTCACGCGTTTGTATTAAAGGTGGGCATTGTTTGTCTAATGCTGAGTGTTAATCGTTGCAATTTACGCAGATGCTTCGTGTACAGTTTTCAGCATGTAGAAGCACACTACATTTAGCACAGGATGGAGGACTGGCGCATCTTTTTGCTGTATGACCCAGGCGTTGGCTGTTTTTACACCTCATTGGATTTGGAATGTAGAATTCTACTTTACATTTGTACCAAGATACATCAACCGTTGCCGGTAGCCGATAGCGGTCAAAAGTCAAAATAATTCTTCCTGTAGGAGAGCGGGTTTTTCCATTGTCATTTAATTTGGTGAATTTGTAGACTTCAGTCACTCCTTGACTGCCCATTTCGCGAACAATTTCATTTTCCGGCACATGCTTTAAGCATGGGGCACAAACCACGCCTTTAACCGAGTTCAGTTCGGCATGCAGTTAAGCGGATGTAGCACATAAACTAGCTAATAATTTTGATTTTACGAGGTTTTCGGCTGCGCCCTGGTTCCTAGCGAGAACAAGTAAATTCCCATCGCGTAAAATCGATATAGAGTCTATATATGTTGTAATGCTATCTAGTGTTATGGAGCGATCAGTTGAAGAAATCACAACATATTTTTTGTCAATAGGAATGATGGTACTGGTTGGCAACACCGGAAAGTCGGAATTTTTATTTTTTTTCCTTTGGGGGTATACGTCTGCTAATAGATGAAATCTATTTGAGTTTTTATCTGGCGGCCCCGGGGCCATTATGCCTTATGGTTGTCTATTATTTAGTGAATTGTGAAATAACCACTCATTTGAAGAGGTTTGGGAACTGCTGAGGATAATGACGATAGTTTTCAATATTTTATTTTTATTTTTCTTTCATGTTTTTTTGTTTTTTTTGATTTTTTTATTATATTTACAAAAAACGAAAGCAAATATCGTATCTGCGATAGTCAATTTTTCCAAAACCACAGAAAACACACGAGTTAAACACACAAAAACATCGAAAACAATTAAAAAATCGCAGACGGAAAACAAAACACGCACTACTCAGAACACAAGTCTGACTGCATATAAACATATTTACGTTCGTTATAAAGAAAAAAATTTTATATACAAGCGCATAATGATTAAAATTTTGATCAAAAGATTTAGTGCAAGTGGAATAAAGCAATTTTTTTATGTGTTCTTTGTCTTACATTTATTCATGTATGGTCATTTCACTCGTATTCACTATATTGATTTCAGTTTTTTTTTTATTAAAATTTAATTAAAATTTTTAATATTGATTTTCCCATTTTTACATAAAAAACCGAATGCGACGAAAGAGCCTTCATTTTTTGAGTGTTTTAGTTAAATAACATTTTAAGAAAATTTGTACATTGCTTTTAAATAATTATTCGCACATATCATCACTTTTATTCCTAATCCATTCAAAAATTTGTTCTTATAGATATAGATTGATTATTATTCTTTTACAAAAAAGTAATATTATTAAAAGGAAAACAGACATGTTCGTAGTCGATTTGTATTCAGAGCGTATTTTCTTTTCGTCTGCGATTTTTTGATTGTTTCGTATTTGACTGGTGTCTTTTCAGTGGTTATCGCGGATACCGTGTGTGCTTTCGCTTTCTCTAGACATAAAAAAAAAGAATTGAAGACAATTGCCAATTGACATTTTCCATTATTTAATAGTTCCCAATTTTTTTCCAGTGAATGGTTTGTCTCTAAACTACTAAATAATGAACTGAAAAAAAGGCGTAAAAGGCCCCGGGGCCGCCAGTTAAACTATGTTTCATCTATTAGCGTGCAAATCACCGCAGAGAAAAAAGTTAAAATTTCGCGTTTTCCAGTATTACCAATCACTGCAATCATTCTAATTGACCTTGGTTATTTTCTCAACAGATGCTAGAACGACAATTTCCCAAATCAGTTCTTTCGATATAAAAAAAGCTACAATTTCGATTTTACGCGGTGGTAATTTACTTGCCCTCAATATCCTCCGCTGACGGAAAACGTCTTAAAGTCAAAATCACTAGCAAATTAATGTCCGATTTCCGCTAAACTACAGGACAAACCTAACTCAGTTAAAAGCGAAATAGTTTACGAAATGAGCAATCAAGGCGTGACTGAAGTTTATGAATTTACTAAATTAAGCATAAGAACTCACAGGAAGGACAATTATGACATTTGACCGCTGTCGGTTACCGCACACAGTTAATGTGGCTTGGTATAAGTGTAAAGTACAACTCTACATTCCAAACGCCTTGAGATGCAAAAATGCCAACGCCTGGATCATAGTGCAAACAGATATATCAGCAGTCCATATTGTGCTAACTGTGGTCTTCCTCCACATGTTGAAAGCTCTATGCATAGTTTCTACATAAATTGCAATGATTAGCAATCGGCCCACGTTATGTAAAACCGCGCGAAATTCTGAAAACGAAAACAGAAAATTACTGTAGCATGGGTGAAGTACGACGCAAGTACCGGGAAATAAATCCAACTGGAACCCAGAGAATTAACAAAAGTAATACCTAAGCTGCCGTCGCGTCGCAAAGCAAGCCTACTAAGCATTTAATTCCAACTTCTTCTAATGATCAACCAAAAGCTATATTGAGAAACCAGATTCATCACCTGCCAAAAGTAAAATATTGAAAAAATCAACGCCATAGCGATACAAATAATCTTAAACATAGAATTTATAGTTCTTTCGCTCCATATCCTACCTTCGCCATCGGTGTTTTAGCAAGAACTCTATAATATATTCTCCGTGCTTTTCCCTTTATTAATAATACGCAGCGGCTTTATTAGGTAGAACACCATCTGGGGCTCAACAACAAGGAACAAAAGTCGTGGTATTGTTTTAGGAAAGGCCTTCATTCTCTTATCTCTCTATTGCTCAGTCCAACAGCTTTTTTAAAAAAAGCTAGGCTTCCTTGGTGAAACAACATGCTTTCGTTATTGAGGAAAAACAAAATGGATTTATGGAACCGCTTTAAAAGACGTCCTGATCATGATCATTTATTATTATATAAAAAGGCCAATCGTCTATTCAGGAAGGAATTACGAAAATCAAAGGCATTCAGCTTTGAATTTTTTCGAAAAGAATTCACAGATATACATCAATGAAAGTTGTCTGGAACAAAATCAACAGACTCAATGGGACTTCAAACCTGAACGAAATTTCTGCCATCTGCACTCCCAATCGAACTTTAACTGACGCACATGATATTTCTAATTACTTTGGACAAATGTGCGTGCGAATACTCCTCTGACAGCAACTTTTTATCTTGCCTCTCAAAAGTACTGGAAAAGATTATGGCATCTAGATTATCTTGGTTTCTTAAGATCAAGAACATGATAACAAAGCAACAAGTTGGTTTCAAGCGGGGTAGAAGGTGCATCGACGCTCTGTTACATATTGATTATTTTACAAGCAAAGCAATTTCCGAACGAAATCACGTAACAATTCTGTCAATTGATTTCGAAAAAGCATTTGACAAAGTTGTTATTTTAAGACTCTTGAAATAATGGAATGTTGGATCCAAATTTCTCACCTACATCAAATCATTCATGTTGCATCGGCGGTTTAAAGTTAGAATCAATAATCATTTCTCTGAATCCTTTCCGCTAATGAATGGCATTCCACAAGAATCTCCTTTTTCTCTCATGCTTTTCCAGATCGCCTTCAACGAAATTAACAAAATTTTTTGCCGTGTACCAAGAATGGAACATTGTTGCTACGCAGACGATGTATACATTTTTACAAAAGAAAAAGATAGCACGAAGGCTATCAACATCCTCGAATCTATTGGACAAAAGATCTCCGCATGGGCAAACTCGTCAGGGGCTAAAATTTCCATACAAAAATCTAAGAAAATGCACATTTGTCGAAAGCAAATTTGCGATGCAGGAAATCTACTGATGTATATTAATGACTTACCAGTGCTAAACGTGCAGACGCTGCATATTCTCGGGCTCACTTTTTCCAACAAATTACGTTGGAAAGTACATTGTCTTCGGTTAAAAAATTCTATTTTAACAAGGGTGAATTTCATACAGTACGTTGCTTGGAGAAGCCATGCGCATATTAACATCTTACCAAAATGATTGTTTTAAGCAGGATTGACTTGGTAAGTTATGAAAATAGCTGCAAATCTAATATAAATATCCTTGAACCGGTCTATCACCAAGCTCTCAGAACAAGTTGCTATGCTTTTCGCACGACGCCCATCAACGATTGAAATTTTTTTCTTTTAGTCTAAGAATTTATTTCATTAGACTAAAATTATAATAATAATAATAATAATAATAATAATGTTTATATACACATATTTTTTCTTGTAAATTTTTTTTTAAATTTATAATGAAAAATTAATTACAATTTATTAAACTTTACCTGTTTTATTTAATTCAGAGCAGAACACCGTAGTTGATACGGATTCCAAAAAGTTATTTCAAATGAAATAATTAAAAAATTAAAATTGCAAATGACGAAAATAACTACAAATAATTGAATATTTTGCATAGTTGCCTGTTGAATTTGTTAAGTGTATTTTACATTCAACAAAACTTACAATGAAAGTGTATAAATAGAATATTTAAAAGTAAACATATTATAAATGCAAAACTATATTGTTAAGAAATTTCCTAAATAAATATAAAGGATTAAGGGTTGTGTGATGGGAGAAGCGGCTATGAGGTAAGTTGATTATACAAGGGAAGGGGGCAATCTATTTCTCAACGAACGGACATGCATACTTAACAGACGAACATGCACACGTAACGAACAGCCCGCAGTTTTCACGAACTCACATACTCAACCATCTTTTATAATTTTTCCTTTTTGTTTGATACATTGTTTTTTTTTTTTGTAACATCATGGATTAGTTGAAAACAACGTAAGCCCCTATCATTTGACTTAGCACCTTGTCTACATGAAACATATATTCCCAGTTTACGCTACACTGTTTGAACTCTTAACCTAAATGTTTAACCCGCAATCATCCATTTAAGTTGATTTGATCCCCTTGGTTGGTTTCGAGCTTTAAAAAATGTTACAAGGTTATAAGTCATAGAATGATGTAATTTTCTGTTCCTTTTCTGTTTAGATGAAAAGATTTTTAAACATCTGTAACCAATTGGTTTCTATTTAGCTATTATTTAGGATGCCAATATTATGTTTCAATTTCTGGAGGAGGTTAGTTTTAATCTCTTTCTTTGTACCAAAACAGAGATAGGAAACTGAATCGACACGAATATTTCTTAATCAATAAAAAACCAAACCTATCTGACGCCACAAACATTATATGTATAAGACAAGACATTTGGCTAGCAACATTTTCGCAGGAAAATTATCATGTCGCAATACTGAACCCGAACCGTAAACAAACGCTCCATACCACTTGTACCTATTCTTTTTGCGGTGTATCGCTTTCGTTGTCTGTGTAATCAAGCAAATTGCTATTACAACATCTTCACTTCTTGACTTTTCCGCCGCAATCTTTTTGATTTGCGGTATGCTAATTAGATGAAACTTCTTTAACATTATATTTTTATTCTTAAGACTTCGCGTCTGCGCACACAATCTGGTGGTCCTGATCATAGCCTTGTTAACAATAACATGTATTTAGACGAGGATAAAGCTATGTTATTGTTGGGTTTATTTCCAATAATTACAGATTTACACATACACAAAATTGGCACTAATATACTTCAAAAGCATTTTATATATAAGATTGGACATCCCGCTAGCATGCCTAATTTACTGTGTTAAGTTTTTGTAATTTTTTGTCCTTTTTTGATTCTGTCATCGGCAATTAAATTTGCGGATAAATGTTTTACATTCATAAAAAGGAAAACCTTAATTAAATTAGTCAAATAATTGACGCGATGCGTTTTGCAATCATCATCTGTCGCAAACCAGGGGAAGAGCTCTGTCTTTGTTTTAGGAAATCCTGATTGTTTACAGATGTGTCAGTTAAACAAATCCCTAAGCCAACACACTGAGCCTGATACACCTCAAACCATTCGATAGCAGAGATGTGGAGTGTTCACTCCTAAGGAATTCTTACAACTCAAACAAGTTCGTTCAATCCCCGTAAACCTTCCTCATCAGTTTCAAATGCTCTTCGCAATTACACTCACCGCATGTTTATAAATTATACACTCCGACACCTATCATTGCATCGCAATTAAACTACTCAATTAAACTACTTCCTCTAATTTCTAGCTCCTCATTACCTATAAAATTTGCTAGTTTCCTGTTCGTTTGTCGTATCTTTTAACATATTTTCCAACTCTAATTTAAAGTTGGCGGCCCAATCCAACATTTCATTTCGGTCTTCCACATGTTCGCCTTATGCTTAAACTCAGCCCTAAGAATTTTCGAGACGAGCTGCCAAATATTTAATTTCATGCTGGGAAGGAGGTGTATTATTGGGGATGGATGCTCTTAATCTAGAAAAAAAATTTTCCAAAACATCCTGGTTCAATTTTCCCGTCAAAAAAACTGCAGTTCGTAACAGTCCATAAAAGGATCTCTAACCAAACGAACCGGTACCCATATCGTTTGCTGAAAACCCGTGATCCAATATTGGAATCGTGCTCAATGTCTCTTTATTTAAATGACATATTGGCAAAATTGAATATTAAAGAAAATGTACAAATTGGAAGTAATTATAGTAATATTTTCCTTTTAACAAGAATAATAACAATAATAGGAATAATTTGTGTGATAGAAAAATAATAGTAATTTTTCAAACATAAGGCAAATCCGTTCATAATAAGTTTCAAAAATAAAAACGGCCAAGCACAGAAAAATCAAAATTGAAGGATTTATCTTTTATGCGCCTGCAAGTAATTTTCTTAAACAAACGTGTACGCAACCGTACACGAGTATTGCTAGCGTAGTGCTAATACACTCACGCACAAGTCATATTAATAAGCGTACTATCGCGTACACATGTTCCTAGTGCAGGCTTACGCACATTCATCATACAGATTTCAGTAAATGTTCTCATTACAATTCTTTTGCTCTTTCTTACGGTCATTGTTTTTATCAAATACCTTGGGATAGTACTTAGTAAATTTGCTGCGAAAATGTCGCTACCGAAACGTCCTACCTCATATATATATTACGTTCATATTATACTATTAGGTTGGAGGGAAGATTCTGTCGTATTTTAAAAAAAAATTTGAATTAATTTATAAAAGTACGTGTTTAATATTAATCAATTATATATGCTCCGTTATTTGTTACAACCTGTTGCCATCTTTCAGGTAACCTGTCAGTTCCTGTTTTGCAGAAGTTCTCGTCCTTGGAGTTAAAATAGTCAGCAACTGCCTTAGAAACACTTTCAAAAGATTTGAATTTTTTTCCCGTTAGATAATTTTGCAGATATTTGAAGAGATAATAATAAAATGGTACAACGTCCGATAAATATGGTAGGTGACTAAGGACTTCCTATTCAATTTTTGTTGTGCCGCGATTGCAATATGCGTTCGAGCATTGTCGTGGTGGAACACTGTTCATTTTCTACACGCGAATGCAGGCCTTTTTTCTTTGATAGCTGCACTTAATTTATCCAGTTGATTGCAGTACAAATCCGCGTTAATGGTTTTTCCCTGTTCAGCAACTCGTAGTACACTGGAACTTTTCTGTCCCACCACACACAAAGCACTACTTTTCGTTGATGGATACTTGGTTTTGGAACTGTTGCTGATGATGTTCTTGTTTTGCAGTAAGATTTTTTTTTCTTAATATTCTCTTAAAGAACCCACTTTTCATCTCCATTAACCAGCTTGTCTAAAAACAGCTTCACATTGTGTCTAATCAGATGTGATGAACACACGATCAGACAAATCCTTTTCCGTTAATTCATGTGGAGCCCAAACATTTCGCTTTAACACAGAGCCAACAGTTGTAAGATGAATGTCTAACTCTTCTGGAATTTCTCGACTTGTTAAATGTGGATTATTTTCCAAATTGGATGGTCGTCCACATCGACCACTTTCTTGGAGAGTCAGATCCCCGGAACGAAATTTGATAAATCATCTTTAACAAGTACGAACATTTACAATACCTTTGCAAATACCGCACTTAAATTTTTACATGCAACCGATGCGTTGCTTCCTTTTTGGAATTCATACAAAAGCAGTGTCTTAAATGCACTTTATCTGCTGGCATGTTTTTCACTTTAAAGATCATAAGTAAATGATGAACAGTGAAAAAAGACTCCTTTTAAATTATATAACAGGTAAAAAAGACTCCTTTTATATTATACAACAGGTAAAAAACAAACGAAAATCCGAAAGAGTCACTAGACACCTGTTTTTTTTATTTAAAAGAAAAACTCCCTGTTTATTTAAAATACATACATATCAAAAGTCGACTTGTGTTCAGTGTAGTGCGTGTTTTCTATTCGTCTGCGTTTTTTCAATTGTTTCGGTGTTTTCGGTCTTTTTGTGTATTTAACTTCTGTCTTTTCAGTGTTATTGCTAAAACTGGTTAACGCGGATATCGCGTATGTGCTTTTGTTTCGTCTATATATAATAAAAAATAGAAAACAAAAAAACAAAATAAAAAAAAAAAAATTGAAAACATTTGACACTTTTCTTTAGTAGTTCCCAACCTTCTTGCACAGTTCCCAAACCTTTTCAAGTGAGTGGTTATTTCAAAAATAATAATAAATAGACAACAATAAGGCATAATGGCCCCGGGCCCGCCAGACAAAAACCCGAATAGATTTTATCTATTAAGTGATACATCCCCCCAAAGAAAAAAAAGTAAAAAATCAGATTTTCCGGTGTTGCCGATCAGCGATATAATCCCTATTGATAAAAAATATATTGTTATTTCTTCAACCAATGCTCGATTAACAATTTCCCAAATTAGCCCTTTTGCTATAAAAAAAGCTCTAGATAGCATTACAACATACATCGACTCGATTCTACGCGATGGGAATTTACTGGTCCTCGCTGGGAACCCGCGCGCATCCGAAAAACTAATAAAGGCCAATTCTTTAGCTAATCTATGTGCTATTTCAGCTAAACTACATGAGAAACTTAACTCGGTTCGAGGCGTAATTTGTGCCCCTTGCTTAAAGCATGTGCCGGAAGATGAAATTGTTCGCGAAATGGGCATTCAAGGAGTGACTGAAGCATATAAATTAACCAAACTGAATGATGACGGAAAAACACGCTCTCCTACAGGAAGGATTATTTTAACTTTTGATCGCTATCGATTACCGCGAACAGTTGATGTGGCATAAATGTAAAGTAGAACTATACATCCCAAATCCTATGAGGTGTAAAAATTGCCAACGCCTGGGTCATACGGCAAAAAGATGCACTAATGCTGCATCTTGTGCTAACTGCGGTCATCCTCCACATACTGAAAGCTGTACCCGTAGTTTCTGCATAAATTGCAATGATCAACACTCAGCGTTAGACAAACAATGCCCACGTTTTGTACAGATGCGTGAAATATTAAAAATCAAAACAGAAAATTACTGTAGCATGGGCGAAGCGCGACGCACATACCGGGAAAGAAATCCATCTGTAGCCCATGGAATTGGCAAAAGTAATACCTATGCTGCTGTTGCCTCCCAAATCGAGCCTAGTAAGACTTTAACTGCAACTGCTTCCAATGAAAAACCTGTTCCACCATTAACCAAAAATTATATTGCGAAACCAGTTACATCACTTGCCAAAGATAATATTGAAAAAACCAAAGCAACTGCAAATATTGAAAAAATCAAAACAACAACACATATGCTAAAATCTAATATACCAAATTCTCCAGAATCTCCAGCTCTCAACTTTACTCAA
>NW_023998459.1:1461154-1499624 GCF_014805625.2 Glossina fuscipes | reverse complement strand
AATATACCAAATTCTCCAGAATCTCCAGCTCTCAACTTTACTCAACAAATCACAAGTGTTAATGAATCCATTCTTTCATCCCTCAATCAACCTTCAATTTCAAATTATTCACCAACGCGCCAACCCGTTGCGCTTCAAATGTACCAAATCACCTAAATACAGATTATTCTGCTGGTAAGAATAAATCATTCACGAAAAAGTCCTATAGTGACCTTCTCGACAGAGACGCTGACATGTCAACTTAACCCTCCCTCCACTCTGCTTACATGTCATTACAATTAAATAAAGTTTTTAAAATTCTACAATGGAACATTAAGGGACTTATTAATAATTTTGATGAACTCCGTACACTCATAAATGATTTTAATCCAACCTTTTTATCGCTTCAAGAAACCCATTGTAGAAGCTCTTTTAATCCTATTCCACCCAAATCATATACTGGATACTTCACGAATGCTGATCAAAATTCATATTCCAAACAAGGAGTAGGTGTTTTTATAAAATCAAGTATACCTCACAAACGCATAAATTTAAGCTCAAATATACAAGCCGTAGCGATACAAATAATATTAAATATAAAATTTACAGTGTTTTCGCTCTATATTCCACCTTCTCAATCGTTTTCTCAGCAAGAACTCTACAGTTTATTCTCCGTACTTTCCCCCCCATTAATTATATGCGGCGATTTCAACAGCTGGAATACCATCTGGGGCTCAACAGTGAACAACACTCGCGGTACTGTTTTAGAAAAGGCCTTTTTTCAAAGCAACCTTTGCGTTTTAAATGATGGAAAACCAACGCACTTCTCAACTCATCATACTTTTCCACATATTGATTTAACATGTTGCTCTCCATCACTTCTTCCTTTGGTGTCCTGGTCTATTTCTGATGATCTACATAATAGTGATCACTTTCCAATCATAACCGATCTTAAACTTTCAACGTCGTCTGCTACTCCAGCAAAACAGGCCAAATTCCTCCTAGATAAAGCGGATTGGATCAATTACTCCAAACAGGTGGAGTCATTTTTGAACTCAAAGCCATTTAACGGAAACTGCAACCATGATGCTGCTATTATGTCTAAATCGATTCGCACGGCTGCTCATCTTTCTATTCCTCAATCCAACACCTCTTTTAAACGAGCTAGGGTTCCATGGTGGAACAACACGCTTTCGTTTTTGAGGAAAAATAAAATGGATCTATGGCACCGCTTTAAGAGATGTCCTGATCAGAATCACTTGTTATTATACAAAAAGGCCAATGCTCTATTCAGGAAGGAATTACGGAAATCAAAGGCACTTAGTTTCGAACTTTTCTCGAGACGAATTCACAGAAATACATCAATGAAAGTTGTCTGGAACAAAATCAACAGACTTAATGGGACTTCAAACCTGAACCAAATTTCTGCCATCTGCACTCCCAATGGAACTTTAACTGACGCAGATGAGATTTCTAATTACTTTGGAAAAGTGTGGTGCGAATACTCCTCTGACAGCAACTTCTCCAGTGCTTTCATTGAAAATAAAAGGACTCCAATATCTCCTTCAAATAATATCGATAGATGTGCCATGTTCCTGGAAAATAGCGTATCTACCTCAGAACTTGGAAGTTGTCTCTCCAATTTGAAGGGGAAGACACCTGGTCTAGACCGCATCTCATACCAAATGATCAGTGCTATGTCTAAGTCTAGTAAAAAGAAATTACTGGACATATATAATACGGTATTTATGACTGGCCATATACCCTACATGTGGAAAATGGCAACAGTTGTTCCAATTCCAAAGTCAAAAAATGTCTCCATCGCATCTGATTATCGCCCAATTTCTCTTTTATCTTGCCTCTCTAAGGTTTTAGACAAGATTATGGCATCTAGATTATCTTGGTCTCTTGAATCCAAGAACCTGATAACAAAGCAACAAGTTGGTTTCAAGCGGGGTGGAGGATGCATCGACGCTCTGTTACATATTGATTATTTCACAAGCAAGGCAATTTCCGAACGAAATCACGTAACAATTCTCTCAATTGATTTCGAAAAAGCATTTGACAGAGTTGGTCTTCATGTTATCTTAAGACTCTTGAAATCATGGAATGTTGGACCCGAATTCTTCAACTACATCAAATCATTCATGTCGCATCGGCGGTTCAAAGTTAGAATCAACAATCATCTTTCTGATTCCTTTCCGCTAATGAATGGCATTCCGCAAGGATCTCCTCTCTCTGTCACGCTTTTCCAGATCGCTTTCAACGAAATTAGCGAAATTCTTTGCCGTGTACCAAGAGTGGAACATTGTCTCTACGCGGACGAAGTATACATTTTTACAAAAGAAAAAGACAACCCGAAAGCAATCAACATCCTCGAATCTATTGCATGTGAGATCTCCACATGGGCAAACTCGTCAGGAGCTATAATCTCTATACAAAAATCAAAAAAATGCACATTTGTCGAAAGCAAATGTGCGATGCAGGAAACCTACTGATGCATATTAACGGCTTACCAGTACTAAATGTGCAGACGCTCCATGTTCTCGGGCTCACGTTTTCAAATAATTATCGTTGGAAAGCACACTGCCTTCGTTTAAAAAACTCCCTTTTAACAAGGGTAAATTTCATACACCATCTGCAATTGACCATTGTTTGTGCATCACAAAGGAATTGAACATTCCCTTAAAAATTTCCCGCTCTTTTGGGTTAAACCTCCCTGGATTTTGAAAGACTGCTCTTTTGACATCTCACTGTCTATGCACAAGAAAGAAGATACTCCAAATTACGTCTTCAGGAATCTAATAGCTGAGAAAACCCAAGTATTGGACAATACTGGTTGGAATCTTTTGTACACAGACGGCTCAAAATCTCCTGGTCTGCCTCCTGCTTGTGCGGTGGTAGATGCTACAGGACGGGTTCTTCTCAACCACATATTTCACGAAAGCACTTCAACTTTCATAACCGAAGCCAGAGCTATCCTTCACGCTGCCAACCTTGCTCATAAAAACAAACTCAAAACCGTCATTGTTACTGACAGTTTGTCTGTATTACAAGCTACCCGGAACCCTTCGACTTCGAGATGGAGCACCATCAACAAATTAAGGAATATAATTACTACACCCGACGGAAAAATTAAAATGTTATGGGTACCAAGTCACATCGGTTTGCTGGGAAATGAGCAGGCTGATCGAGCGGCAAAGTATGCTGCTTCTGCTCCTCTAATTATGGATGATGTCATGGAAAAGTTGGATCTTCAAAGAAACATTGGAAGAAAAGTTAAAGAGAAAATTGCAGAAGGAAATTTACAATACCATCATCAACACTACTCTTGCATTAACCCTCAATTAACTCCACCTCTATATCCAACAAACGTTGAGAAAACCAAGATCCAAACATTTTCGAGAATTCGCCTTGGTCATCCAATTGCAACTCACCAATGGATCCTGAAGAAGTCTTCTCCCCCAATCTGCTGTTGTGGACAAACTCTTACTATAAAGCACATTCTCTGCGACTGCCTCAACTTTTTCTTGGCTAGAAGTATTGCATTTGGAACGATTAACCCTTTGAACATTCTACAATCAACTTCAGAACAGAATATCAATTCAATATTTTACTTTATTAATACTACTAAGCTTTTTATCTAATATCCATTTATTTAAATTAGAGCCGATAGCCTGTGTTGCTAGTGCTCAATGTCTCTTTTTTTAGTCTAAGAATTCAATTCATTAGTCTAAAATTAAAATAACAATAATAATAATAATAATATTTAAAATACAGAACAACCTATTATTATCTACACTTTTAAGAACACAAAAAAAGAACCAATCATATTGATAGAAAAAGCCAATGCGCTTCTATCGAATGTTAAGGATCTATTGATATTCAACCCCTCTGTACACAAGGCAGTAGTCTGTCAAAGTTTGTTTACAAGAAGTAAGGGCGTATGTATCTTGTTACTGATATTCTTAGTGGCTTCTTGTCAATGAGGCCGAGAGTAAAAATAATCTTAAACATGAAACGCAATTTTAAACATTAAAACTTCAATGTCGCTGACAACGATCGCCGCGGTGATTTAACTTTAGAGTTACATAAGAGAGTACGTTTTCAATCGCCGCAACTAGGTTTTTGTGCATGGTCGGTGGGGATGTTTGTTCTCACATCATGGCATTAGTAAACCAGAATTTAAATCGCACCTTTTATTTATGTTCGCCAACCGGTCGAATTCCAAGCTTATATGCAAAGTTTTTCGGAGTGAAAATTATACCGCCAAATAGCACCACAATAGCAGCCAATAGCAAAGCGTTGTTTGTTGCTCTGCTACGTTAATAAAACATTCTCTCACGTTTCGTTATTTACATTTATCTTTTCATTAACTGAAAGTCTCTTGCAGTAAGCTTCTATAATCATTTGGTTTATTTTAATATTTGCGCACAGTGCTCTCGGGTATGGATTTTCATTTTCTATAGCTTAGTCAGTGTAAGTTTAATTATGAGCTGTTCAATCCGCTCAGAGTCGTTTGCAAGAACCTAAATGACGTCTACCACTTATTCTCGTTATCGGACTCTTTAAAGTCCATTAAAGCAACATTGCTTAATACGCGCGATTTACCTTTGTCGTATTTAAACTAGCTTTTATCCTTAAAATGTCGTTACGTTTCGAAAGTGAATTATTGACAATTTATTATCGGTTGTCAGGCTTATGCATGTTTGCGATGGTTTAGGGGTTCATTTGCAATTTAGTCTTGTACCGGTTGTAAGTGTGTCCCTATGCTGATAGTGTACATGCTTTTTTTTCTTTTTCTTTTTTTTTCTTCTTATTTGTTTTATTGTACTTATACTAAATTTTATTATTAATTGATAAAAGTTTTGCATTAAGAGCCAATTGAACTCGACTGTTATTTGTTTAGTTGAGTTTCTAGTATAAGTAGAATTAAAATAAATAAATAAATAAATAAATAAATAAATATTCTTTTACGACATATCAAATCCAGTTTTGTTTTCGTCGACCATGTTATCAAGTGAGTTTGAAAGATTCGTTGCACTAACTTACCAATGTTACAGACCAGCAGTTGTTCTTCTGTTAAAAGGGAAGAAGTAGTGAATAATAACCAATATTTTGAGGGAAATATTGCTATTTGTTTATAATTACAATGTTTCAATTAAATGTTAAACGTACTTATTAATTCAATCCTTTCATATAGATTTAGCAATAAAATACGATTTCGACAAATTTTAGCGTCAACCCGAGCAAGATTGGACAGAAAGGAAGGACTTAAACACCTTATACTGTTTTTTGGCGTGAATATTTACAACTTAACCAATTCTTTTACTTTACTTGTTTAACTGCGTCAGTGGGGTTCACCCCGTGGTCCTTTTTTTAACTTAATTTTTCCTAATTCTTCATTTCTTCAATCAGTAAAAAGGTTTATTCATTTTTAAATCGATCTTTTATCGTTCTTTTTCACATATATATCTTGTTTTCATGTTTCATTCTTTGCTTTACGTATTATATGGTAGAACTGGGTGTCCACTGTTTACTATTTAGTAACTATTTATCCGAAAAACGTCTTAATGCATCATTACCGAAGTCTCAATTACATTTACAGCATTGCCACAGTTCAAACATGTTGCCGTATAATACAATTTACTTTGTACACCCACATTGTGTTGCCAAGTATGACATAATGAAAAACAAGCAATAAAGACATTTATTTTAAAGTTAATGTATATTGATCAAATTTTTTTAGTAGAAAGTGACAAATGATAATTTCCAAATTATGGATTAATTAACAAACAAAAAGGCTTTCGATGGAGACATAACATTTAGGCAGCTTATGAAGTTTAACAAAACGATACCTCGAATTGCAAAATTCCGAGCTAACGATCAAAATTCAAAACCAAGAATTATAAATTTTTTATATTTGTTTACGTTGATTTCTTTATTTTTGGTTGTAAAACCATACGTTTCGCTACTTTTTTTTTTTAAAGCAGTTTACTACAACAATTTGCTGCCGCCTGTTGTGTTTACCATTTGCAAGTTTTTGACAAGAAAATGAAAATGACGCGAATTGATCGCGAATATTGGGAGTTTATTCCTAATCTACTTTGTCTAAAATTATAATTGCATTTTGCTATTGCTCCGTCGTTCCTGCTTCCCCGGCCCGGCCTGTTTTCCAATCCCATTTGAAATTTGTATGTCAAATTGACTCCTTAACGTGAACTTGAAATTCAGATTTTGCAGCGATTGGTTTCGATTGCAGATGATGTCAAACAAATCCTACACGCATGAAATGAATGAAGTGTCCATTTGGCAATTGGACTTTTCCTTTCCACATGAATCCCTCACTAAGTTGCTCGCTAATATCCCTTTTTAGACACTTATTATGTTTCGATCGTTTTGCTTAGTTCATTTCTCATTTTTTACGCATTTCTAATTTATTACACATTTCTAGCTTGAATGGCTTTTCAAGAATTGTCCTATTCTTGCTCTTGCTTCATCACTTTAAACATATTTGATTGGAAGCCATCACTTTTGCGGTAGAAATAGGAAGAATACCCAAAACAGAACTATTATTCAAGAAAATTTTATAATTGATTACAATATATCTAACTGGAAAAGTTGTCGATGTTTTCTTACTAATACTTTCAATGATCAACAAACCTATGCTAGCTCTACATCCACAACAGACGATGTAGATAACTGCATTAGTTTAGATACCGCGAATGTAACAGACGCAGTTTAACGCCCAGTGCCTGAAAAGTTTCCCAAGTCTAATTTGTTTAAAGTTCCCAACCATATTTTGTGCGTAATTAAAATCAGAAATTTTTACAGAAGCCAGTAAAGCTGTTAACGTCAATAAGCCCTCTACATAAACAATCTTCTGTACGCTCTCTTTGTCGAGAGTGAAATTTTCAAATTTCGAAAAGCATTATGCCAGCAAACCATTTTCGAATGATAGCAACCTTCTGAGCACAAAAGGCGATGTTATTCGGCCTCTTAAATATCGATATAGTAAACTCTTTCAAGCTTTTGCCAAAATATTTCTAGAAAATCATAAAGTATTTTGCAACTTAAGGTCTTCCGCGACAAAGTTGATGGCTAATTCAGCGGTAGCAAGACTGAACTTAATACAGTTAGTTTTTGAGAAGCCAGTCCAGAAATTAGAATACGAAATTGATCCCAGAACAAATATTTTACGTGAAACTTGCAGGAATAGGTAATAAATCCAAAAATTCATCTAAAGGAGAAAAACAATCAAAAGCTTTCAAGCAGCGGAAAACCAAGAAATATAATTTTAAAAATTGGACCATTATGCCAAAAAGTAGCAAAGGCTTTTTCAACGCCAAAAACAACTAATCCGATTGATTATTTAGCATAAAATTTGTTTCTAGCATGGCTAACTGGAGTGAAAACCAAACTATTCATTTGGAAGAATATTTTTCCAGAAATGGTTTTTATTAACTTGTCATTAATAACGCATCCAAAAATAGTGCTTAGAAAGTGAAGAAACCAATGGATCGATAAATGTTAACATTGTTTACTGGTTTGGCTGGTTCAAAAATAGGAATAACATCAGCTGGTTTCCAAACGTTGTGAAAATGTTGGAGTTTGATTCATGAGCTAATTACGCATGCAAAAATCGGATTCCTTTATGGGTATAATTTCTTTCTTTCTTTCTTCGGCGTTAGTCATGTACCACACACATAACCCTTGCTTTCTCCTTCCATTTGGTTCGATAATTCAATTATTATTATTGTTAATGTAGCCAGAGAATAAATTGTAAGACTAAAATCTTATCATATCTCATAAACACTCATTACTCTAATCTAAATTTTACATGATTTTGTGCTTATTTATGTTTGTATGATTTTGTTATTGATTGTATCATATTAAACAAACAAATTTGAAATTCGATTCTAACTTTTACATTATTTTGTTCCAAATAAATTCCGGCTGACGAAAGCAATACATACTTCGCAACAAATGGCTTTTAAGATATGCTGTTCAAATAAATGCGAGTTAACTAAAAAATCATAATCAATTCCCAACTGTCAATTTTTGAATTTTGGCAGCTAAAAACACATATTAACGCACATTCACTTCTCATTTCTCTTTTTTCACTCAATGTAAATTATAGCATCTAAACCCATGACGAAAATCATTAGTGAAGGAAAGGACATCCAATATCAACATTGGTCTTTCTTGAAAACTAGCTTTTAGATAAGTGATTACCCTTAGTGCCCCGCCTTTTCTAGCAACAAAAGAGATAAATAAATAAATAAATTTCATTAACTAAATTACTAATATATTAATACTAAATATCGTTCAATAAAACCACTTTGTGTCTGGGTTATTCTTGTTTCTTCCAATTTTTGTATCTTTATTCTGTTCTTTCTCCACAATAACCCTGGTTTTTATGTACTCTTAGTTATTTTGTTTTGTCTATAAAGCAATTATTTATCGTCGCTTATAAAAATTATATGAACTGATGAAGGGATTCATGAAGCTTATTCCACTAATCCCAACATGCAAAAAATCTTGAAAATACTTTATATAGAAGTTGCGAGAAAAATACGGAAAATATATACATACAATAAAGGAAGATACACGACAAAAATTGGATATATAAAATTAATTTTATAAAATTTCGAAGGCATATTGAAAAAGGTACAATCTTTTATACCTATAATAAAGAATGTTGTTGACAAGTGGTTAAAAAGCAAAACGTGAAAGATTCCAGTGAAAATGCAGAAAGAAAAGAAATAAATAAAGAGAAAAGAAAGGTAGAAAGGTTCACAGAGTAATTGTGTGTTGAGCGATGGAAACAGAAGACTTTCCAGAATTTGCACTGAAATTTACTGTGTTCGTCTAAAGTGAATTGTAGCACATGATAGAGAGAATAACAGCGTATTCGGTTTTGCTAACAATTGTCTTTACTTTTACAAAATTGAATATAATATTCAATATCTCCTCTAGGTCCGACAATACCTGCGAATACCAGAACGTCATCCGTCATGTTACGAGTATCCGGCCTGGCTGAATTGATGAAAGCGGCACCCGTGGTGAATGACCCTGTATATGAAATATAAGAAATTATAATAATATAAAGATGTATTACTTTGTTGCTTTGTTATATATTTATTGTATGTATATTTCTTATGTATTTTTCTCTTTTATTTTTTTTCTCTACTTGGCTTCCTTATGTTAAATAAAATACTACTTTATATTAAATAATATATCAGTCAATTTTAAAATGTTCAATAACTAAACTGCATCGGTTTTCTGACAGTTTAATGAAATTGCGTAAATCTTGGTTTTTACTTCTTGCTACGAATTCTGGAATAGCTATTAGAGCTATATCAAAAGCTGGATATTGAAAGGAAGATAAAAGGTTCTAATTGTGGCGATTTTGCGACAGTGAATGTTGATGGTTCTCCTGACCAGAAGGCTCGCTTAGAAAAATAATAAAAAAATTTGAGAGCAATATTTGAAAGCAGTGCAGCGAAAAGAAATTATGTAAGAAGGGGATGGAAATCAGGTAGCGAAGTATAAATCTGACGTCTGTCTGGGGTATAAAAGTAAACGAAAATATATAAAGCGGAAGAACACTACAGGAATTTTTGCAATAAAAGTGAACGAGAATATATAAATCGACAGAACACTATACGAAATTTCGCAATAAAAGTAAACGAATATATATAAATGGAAAGAACACTATACGAGTTTCTGCAATAAAAGTAAACGAAAATAGATAAATCGAAAGAACGCTACACATATTTTTGCAGATCGCCGATAAGGTAGGCAGAATATTTTCCCGGAGTTTATATATAACGTTGGAATTAGGAACGCGAAGAGAAAGTGGAAAGTTACTCTAAGCGAAAGTGACGCTTTTTCAATCCTTCTCAATTGTCACCAAATTCAGACTCGCTTTTTCAATCCTTCTCAATTGTCACCAAATTCGGACTCGCTTTTTCCATGCAACAGGTTGTCATCAAAATCAGATTCACTCTTTCAATTCTTTCTCAATTGTCACCAAATTCAGACTCGCTCTTTCAATCCTTCTCAATTGTTACCAAATTCGGACTCGTTTTTTCAATGCAACAGGTTGTCACCAAATTCAGACTCGCTCTTTCAGTTCTTTCTCAATTGTCACCAAATTCAGACTCGCTTTTTCAATGCAACAGGTTGTCTCAATTTAATGACAATTGAGAAAGAATTGAAAGAGCGAAAAAAAAACTGCTTCAAAAATTTCGCTCACCCCTTGTTCGGATTAAGTGCGACAAGTTGATTTACTTATTCAGCTGCAATTGTCAAAAAAGGTTATGAAGAACTTTTTTGGAACATTCTTTCGTGGAATACGCTTGATGCCTCTAAGGCCTCTAAGCAGTAACCGTTTGTGTGCGTTTTCAACAGATAGGGCAGCAGCAGTTGTGCGTGCGAGACCAACGAGTGAAGGTAATTGTTAAAAATGTGTTTAAATGCAAAGCAAGAGGTGCTGCACTCTAAATATTGATCAGCTTCGATTGGTTAAACGTAATAACGCGAACTTGGGTGAAAATCAGAAAACAAAGAGAAAAGAAGATGAAAATCGGCTTTGGGGCAGTGTCAACTTCACTAAAAGAAAGAAAGCAAGGCGGGAATGACTTGTTGGAAAAAAACATTTAAAAACTTTCTATAAAGCGTTTGAAGATGTAATGAATACATTTTATTTCTTGTAAAAATATCTTGGATTAATATTGCATTTGATTTAATGAAAGCAAACAAAGACACTAACATTCCTACGAAAACTGACTATGTAAGAAAAAATTCAAGTCCGATATCACACGGTAAACTGGAATCTCGTGGAATGTTTTGTTAAGAGCTTGGAAGCTCGAGATTTTTAATATATATATATAAAGGAAAAAAAGTAAAATCCACGTAAAAATTAACCACCAGCTGCGCTTGGAAGTATTTCAAAAATATTCAAAGGTCGTAAAAGGAAAAAACTGAGAAATTCCAGGGATACCAGTCACCGCAGTCCTACGAAGGAAAGGTGATGGTTGAGTAATCAATAACAACCGAAGAGAAATGCGTATTTAGGAATTAAAAAATTGCATTAACAAACAAAAAAGAAGAAATTGCAGATATGGAAAGCTACGTATGAACGCTACGGCGAAATCAATCAATTTAATGAGCGATATATCCTGAACAATTCTTAACGGAAGTGTATGAGCCAAGTTAATTACCCTTGTTTCAAAACCTACAGAACCAACCAAGTGAGCATTAACAATGTTCTTCCGAAAAGAACACCGAATTATTGGCCGTTCATTTGTGGGATGAACCATCGCTCCCTTGACAAGAGGATTCCTACTGTTCCGTGGAATCGCCTAATTTAAAGGTTTCAGCGAAAGCGACCAAAGTAAGCATAAATTTAAATGGCGCGTCCCGCAACTGCACCGGGAGGAATAATTATTGTTAACCATCAAAAAGTTCGAAATCAATCAAATCAAGTGCAGAATAATGAAATCTAAAAACTTGGTTCAGGCGATATAAGTGTGAGTGGTGTAAAATTTATAACCTCCTTCACTTTCATGCTCGCTCCGGATAAAAGTGAAGGTAGAGCTGAGATGCCCAGATATCGGGTAAGTAATGAGTTCTGCTCTTGTTCAAATTCGTGATCAACAGGCCGAGGGGTAGAAAAGTGGGACTCTCATTATGTAACGAGAGGGCAACGTCTGTAGAAACCGATGGTTGCTCGAACGCAGTTGTTTTAATTTTGGTTCACTAGGAAATCCGCAGGATTATTTATGGACGGCAATCTCATAGATATGAAAAATTGAATTTTCGGAGAAATACTTCGCAAAACAATTCTGTATAATTACAAACTCTTCTCTGCTAGACCACGAAATGCACAGTTGCCAAGGCTAACGAGATAGCGTAGGTCTAGGTGTAAGATTCTTGAACAGCGATGAGCTCATTCTGAAGACTAACTTGTAAGAGAAAGGCCTCCCTGAATGGTCTCATAGTGTTTTTACATATTTGAAAAATAGTGGGATGTAGCGTACATAAGTCCATTTTTTTTCTTACGAAATTGAAATATATTGGCTTAGTCCATCACCACTCAACAACCCAAAAATCTTTTTCTAGATGCTCGAACTTCTATGACAACCGTATAGTGACGCTCTTTGGATGGACGCTGACCTATGGATTGTATTGCTTTAGTTGATGTTAGAAGGAAATAAAAAATACTAAAAGGACTTAGTTTTCAAAAAATACATTGAAAAAAATGTTAGATTTTACTGGAGCACTGCAATTAACCGATTTGGATGATTTCATAAGACCATTCCAATTAAGCTTTTTAGTTTCATCAATAATAAAAATACTACGAATTTCTGCATCTTTGAAGGGATATTTATGGTCTGGGAATTTATGGTCGGGGATATTTATAATTTACCAAATTTAATATTGTCGCACAGTGAGGGCGAAATTCAAAAAACTGTACCGTTCTGACAAATCATATACATTATTTCTCATGGTCGGGGATGTTTGCATTGTCGGGAAAATTTTTCATGGTCGGGGAAGTTTTTCATGGTCGAGGATTTGCATTTTTTGAAAGCAACTCTGTGCGTTTCTGTGCTCTCTCCATTCTGAACATAAGGGAATTCTGTTTAAGAAGCGATGTAAAAGGAAAAATCAGATGACGGTTCTTAGCCGTTTTAGCGGAAATTCAAGTCAATGCAATTCAATTAGTTTCAACGAAGCCATTTCGCAAATATGCAATCATGTTGTAAGAAGTGATTAATTGTGATATTGTGATGGGAAGCAAAAGCAGTGGGGTGCGGTGGCTTCTAAATTTCCAATTTGACAATAACAATAAAAATTATCTGAAAATCCACTTATCTGTTGGGAACTCATTTGTTTTTCCTGCTCTTCCTCAGATATCAACAATATCGACCCCTTTTCATTCAACGACTTCTTTTTAGTTTTACATTCTAACACAAAACGGTCCGCCATGTTCAGGGCTCGCTCAGGGCAAAGCCGTTTTACGCTGCTTAAAGCTATCGGCGTAAGCCCAACATATATGCTTTGTTCGTCATCCTTGCCAAAAACTCTACATTTATTTCACCTACTAGTAATTTCAACATACAATTATGCATTGAACGTCTACAAATATCACTATCACTTTTTTATTGTAAAAATTAGACCAAAGAACACGACACAAAGAAAAAAAAAGAAAAAAATTAAACTGTAACGTAAGAGGTAAATTACAGCAGAATGTATAAAATAAATATTAACCTCCACGATATGTAAAAACGGACGTGAAAACACTCACAAAATAATAATTATATTTAAAATCAAGTAAGTAAAGTAGTGGATATCAGTTAGTTACCCAAACTAATCGTAATTTTCATTAAAGCTCAGGCTTCGTGTTCACACTAAGCGTTTTCTACTTTGACAAGTCCTTGATCAAGCCAAGTCTCTTCCAGTCCAAATAGTATTCTAAAAAGAAAAAGTGGCAAATACTTCGTTCTCCAATGAATACGATGGAAGCGAAGTCAATGGAGAACAAAAGACTACCTCCTAGAAATACACGCTTATGTATCCACTCCTATTTTCCCTCGCGCTGCCGGCCCAACGATGTTTTTTGACAATGACATAAGCAAAGCCAAGATTGAGTGAGACTATTTTGTTCCTAGTGCAGAAATAATTGCTCAGCGGAGAGTCAGACAACGGGAATCTTTCCACTGCACATAGCAGGGGTATGCATCGTCACGCAGACTTCTGCAATAATCAATCAGCTACTTTGAAGGTCCAAAATTATCACAGGTCTGCGTGTTATTTAGGGGAAGACACTTCCCCTTGGATATTGGAAAATTTGCATAGCCATCCATGACGTGTGTATAATCCGAACGCAAGAGTAACTAAATTCCAACGGTATTTCCGAATAACCGAAAGCATTATTTTTTCACTTATTTATATATTTAATATTTAAACGGGGAGTCTGATACAGAATCTCGATGAAGTCAAGTATGTTTAAATGGAGAAATGAATTAATTATTTTTTCCAGTTAAAGAGAAAAAAGTTTTTCATTGGCAAAAAGAGTCGTTGACAAGATAATGGAGGTAAAGGTCTCTGAAAGTTATAAAACAAAAAAAAACAAAATTTTAATTCGCATATACGTACATACACAAATGTCGACCTAAAACTTTTAAATATTTCATGAATTCTTGATAATTTACTGTAATATTGTGCTAAATTTATACACAAAAGTAATACCAAACTATTATCGATAGAAATATGTGAACATCAAGAAATTGGGTTTAATGGTAGTCTAGAAGAGAACAAATCATAGTAAAAAAAAAACAAGGAGTGAACAGTCTGATTTTTTTTTTTTGCACCTCGGGAGGAATACATGTGCTGCAGTATACCAAAGAAAGCGCCATGTGAGGAAGGGAAGGAAGAAGAAAATCACACCAAGTAAAAAATCTGTCGAAAGGAGTAATTAATTAAACAAAATTAAACGAAAACTTAAAAAAAAAAATTTGTATGTATATATAAAAAAAAATGATGTCCCTCATGACATTTATGAAGTAGAAGAGAAAGTTTCGTGAGGATGGGATAAGTAAGGACGGCGACTTAACGGACCAACAAATACATAGACACAGACCAACGGATAGGGGAACAATTCCGACGGACCATAGGAGTGTTATGTGACGTCACAACATGAGTGATCCCGATATGTTGGAAATTAGTCATAATTTATTTTTGTAAATGTAGCTGGACTAGGCAGGCGGCACAAAATGTTGCCGCAGCTCCATATTAATGCATTACGAGATTTTCAATAAAAATGAAGCTTAACAGTTGTGTTATAATATGTTATTATTGATTAATTCATATAAACGTCATCGTCATATCAAATTTTCTTCTTTTTCTTGTATGATCATACAAGAACAAATAAAAAGATTATCCAATATATAAATAGTTTTACTTTCAGTATTTATTTAACCTTTATAAATTTTTGTGCGAGTTATAAGTTTAAAAATTATTAATATTTTAAGATTGTTACATTTATAAATTGTGTCGGCCGTCCTCTAACTGGTTGACTCCACTGCGTCTATCATGGTGCCTCCACACAAACTTCAACACCATCATCTTTATAGATCGCCTGGAGTGCTGTAGAATTCAAATAATCTCCTGTCACTTTGTAATGGAGGCAAATGTGGTAAAGAGCTACACCATCTTTTGCGAGTCTTCGAAGCTTCTTTGGGCTATAGCAGCTCTTTCGTTTTCCGTGTGGAATACGCCAGCGACCTATATAAATGATCAAAAGCTATAGTTAAATTTTCGAAATACTAAATACTGTAATATTAACCTTTTTATTCACCAATGCCAAATTTACTTTGCTATGACGTGGCGCTAGAGGGTCGCGGATGTCATTGTTCTCCTCTTCAATGAACGCGCACGAAAGAAAGTTGTGATACATTGGGCTGGAAATGTACAGACTGGTGATCATTGCTTAATTTTGCTCGATTTAAAAAAAAAAAAATTTGCTTACCTTCATCAAAATTTCTTCTTTGTTCACAATTCACAAATGTAATAGGACGAACCATCCATTTCATCACATATTTTTCACCGGATTCAAGACTAGTGATTTGGGAAAAGGGTAAAGTACTTTGGCCAGGCATGGCCTCATCAAAAATATATGGGATAAATAGTCCGCCATGTGCGAGAATACTCAATCTCTTCTGCCCAAGGTCAGAAAAATAGACTACAAGAAGAGTGGAGTAATATCCCTGTTTCCTACACAAGAAAACTTATACAAAATATGTCAAAACGTTTATATGACGTTGTTAAGCAAAAGGGATGCCCCAGAAAATATCAACTTTTAATAATATTCTGTGTTTTTCTTCGTACATTTCCTGGTATGAAAAAAAGCCAATATTGATGACGCGATTGTCTTATCTACTGGAATAGTGGTTGGTTTTTTATACATATTAAAATGTATTCCCTGGTAGTACGAAATAGTGAAATATATTGTTATATTTAGACAAAAGTCTAGGTTTAATACTCGTTTATTTTTTGTCGAGCGAAAAAACCCAATATTAATGATACTCACTATATGTAACATATGAGCAATCGACTACATATATACACAGCGTGGGTATGTAGTTGTTTTCATGTAGACTTTCAGTTCGCTTTCTTTTCTAACAAGCGTCTTTTATCAAAAAATAAGACCAATAATATATTTAACAAATATAACAAATTAACAATAATATATTTAAAAAATCTTATGGGTTTTTGTGGATTTTAAACCGCCTTCTTCTTGCTTTGAAAACTCACTCTTAATAATTTCGTATTTTTTCGTTTTGTTTTATTACGCCTATTCACATTAGAAGTAATCACGTCAGCTGACGATTGTCGCCTTGTCGTTTTTGGCCGACAATTCATTATCGCCAAGAGGCTAGTCAGGTACCATTGTCCCCAACTTTCCAATGCTTCCCGTCAAATTTTCCATTACAATACACTAATAATTGAGGCATAAAAAATGAGAGCCAAGTCGTTCTATTTGTAGAAACAAACTCGTAATGGTACGCGTTGACAAGTATGCAAAATGAAATGAAAAAAAAATTATATTAAATTTGTGTTAGATTATATGATAAATGAATTTGAATGTTGAAAAGAACATCCTCGTTTTGCTAGAAATTTACGTTTAACTGCTGCGGATTATTAAAGAAGAAGATCTATTATATAAAAAGGTCTTTCATTCAAAATCGGAAGTCATACTTTAAATATTTGTTTAATTTTTATGTAAACTTTTATGCGAGTTATAACCTTAAAAATTATTTATATTTCAGGAGTCGGAGTATTGAAATAATCTCCTTCCACTTTACAGTGGACGCACATGTTGTGTAACGGTATACAACCTTATCCGAGTCTTCACAGCGCCTTTGATTTGTAGCGCCTCCTCTACTCCTCCTTTATGTCTCCGACCTAGAGAAATGTTGGAAAACTATAATTAGAATTTCGAAATACTAAATATTGTAGTGCTAACCTTTACATACAACAATGCATCTTTGCATAATGTTGGTCATCTTGCAATCGATTTCGTTGAGCTTTTTTTGGGGGTCCGCCGAAGTTTAGTAAGATGTCTTCAGCCAAGGCTTTAGGGGTATCCACCATAACCTGATAAAAAACTTAGAAAGATGTAGGTTTTGGAGCATTAATTTTTCTTTACAGCTTACTGTCAATTGGTATTTCAGTAAGTTCATCCATTGGAGCGCATCATTAACCATGGGAATCATGGGAAGAAAATTTGGAATTGACTGCCATAATTTCCTTTTCATGCTGGTCATCTAGAAAGAAATGCTTACGTATATTTACACAAAAACTACTTGCTAATAAACAAATATTAGTTTGGGGAAAAAGAAATCCATTATTTTTTCGGTAGATGGTTGCACTGATAGATTTCTCGTAGAGTATCGATCAAACAATTTCAGATTTATGCTCGTTGGAAAGGTGACATTTCGCAGTAAAAAAAATTCTTTTGCTGTTTTTTGTTTGGTGCATTCAGTTGTGAGTTACAGCGTGTTAAAAATGGAAGTGAACAAAGAGAAAATTCGGTACATTTTACAGTTTTTCTTTGACAAAGGCGAAAATGCAAGCCAGGCGGTTAAAATTGTGAATGGTGTTTATGGTTCCGATACTGTAACAGCCAATTATGTGCAATTTTGGTTTCGTAGATTCCGTTCAGGAATTTTTGATTTTAAAGATGCACATCGCACAGGTAGGCCGGTCGTCGAAAATGTCGATAAAATCGGAGAAATGATCGAAGTTAGCAGTCGTAACATCGCCCAGGAGCTAAAAATCGACCATAAAACAGTTTTAAACCATTTACACAAAGCTGGATTCAAAAAGAAGCTCGATGTTTGGGTGCCACACCAATTAACAGAAAAAAACATGATGGATCGAATTTCCAACTGCGAAGCCTTGGCCTTGGCTTGAGATAGATCCATTTTTTAAACGGATGGTGACTAAAAATGAGAAATGGATCACATACGATAACCCTGTGCGAAAACGATCGTTGTCAAAGAGCGGTGAAGCACCTCAAACGGCCAGGAAGGTTTTGCTATGCATTTGGTGGGACCGGAAAGGGGATTATTTATTATGAGTTGCTTCCATATGGCCAAACGCTAAATTCTGATCTCCACTGTCAACAACTGGACCGTTTGAAGATAGCGATTGACCAGAAACGGCCAGAATTGGCCAACAGGAGAGGTGTCGTTTTCCACCAGGACAACGCTAAGCCACACACATCTACAGTGACTCGCTAAAAACTTCGGGAGCTTGGTTGGGAAGTTTTAATGCATCCGCCATACAGTCCGGACTTAGCACCAAGCGATTATCATCTTTTTCTTGCATTGCAAAATTTCTTTAATGATAAAAAATTGGAATCTAGGGAGGATTGTGAAAATCGACTACTAGAGTTTTTTGCAAATAGAGACCAGGACTTCTATGAGAGAGGCATTTTAAAGTTACCTTTAAAATGGCAACAAATCATACAACAAAATGGTGCATATTTGACCCAAATCGGACAATCCGAAGCATGTTAAATAAAGTCCTGAAATTCATATAATGGATTTCTTTTTCCCCAAACTAATATTTAGATTACTTACTGCCATTCCGTTTAGGTGTGTGTGTTACTTTCCCATTAATGAAAATTGCTTCATTTTACACCATCCATGAAGACGTTCATTCGCTGTAATATATAGAAAAATATTATATTGGTCGTTTATTGTCAAAATTCAATTACTTACTTAATACCAAATTTTTGGTTAAACCTTAGTGTCTGCAATTACTGTCCATTGTTTCAGACCGCCCAAAGTTTTATTTCTGAATCTTTTAACTACACTTGTACCAAACTGTTTTTTCTTTTTGTTCATAATTTACACAAATTCGCAAGTTTAAATTTGGAATTTTCAAAAGAAAATAAAAATCGATTCTCTAACAGCTCTTTATATTTTTTCTTTACAGCCGTTTTTCTACAAACGCCACTTTAAAAGAGAGATTTGTGATAACTCTTCTTCATTTATATTCAATGCTAATGCACATTTGTTCTCAGCGACAGCAATTTTATTGTCTTCAGTGAGCATTTTTAATGACCATCACCCGCAAAGTTGCTTAGATGATTAGATTTTATTGGTGAATGTCGCCTGCATGATTACCTCCCAGTATTAGCTATGCATATACACAAAGCTTTTTTATAAATTTGTCTAATAACAGTGTTTTCCCATTGCTACAAGATTTCCAAAAATCTGTATCTCTTTTTTCTTTATCAGCAATTTTTCTTTTTCTATAACTGTCTTTTATTTGAAACTCTTGCCCTTCCTAATGACCAAAATGACCATTATTTTGATAAGTACTTCGAAGTAAACGTACGGCTAAACGAGAAAAGTTTTATTGGATTTATACACACGCGCAGCCAATGTAGCTTAATATGAAACTTAGCCGCTGAAAATATAAACGCAAAATTTGAATGGTGTTATATGCATATATAAATCGAAAGTGCTGGGGTATGTGTTTCAGAGGTCAAAAAAATATATTTTGACTATGTTATATTTTGCCATAAATGAAATATTATCTACCGATTTCCCGCTTAGACAAGACAATAAAAATCTTAAATTAATTATGGATAAAGATGTCGTCATCATTGAAAGCATGACAAACGCATGTGAAGAGAAATTAAGAGAATCATTTTAAATGCGACCATCTCTCTGTAAAATGTGAAATCATTGCTTTAGATGTAACTCAGAAATTGAATGCTTTTACGAAAGAAAACGAATGTTTTTTCCCAAACGGATTTATTTTATTTTACTTTTTTTTATTTACTTGAACATTACTGAACTAAAATAAATGAACAGTCGCATTCAATTGACTCTTAGAAGTAAATCTTGTACTAATTAATATTAAAAACTAGTGTCATTTACGCAAGGGGAGGTAAAGAAAAAAAATATAACAGTAATAACTGAGTTGTAGTGTGACTGCATACAGTTGCAAGTGTGCGTCCACTTGAAGTGTGTTACCAATCAAAATAGTAAGCAAAACTTAATAAAATAAAACAAGAAATTATGACAAGTTTCAAATCCCTTCGAATTGTATGTACCAACACCCCAAATTGTAAATTTACAATTATGCTGATCACAAAATTAAGTAAGATGTACGTAAACATAAGTAGAAAACTAAGAAGCTAGAAAATAAGTATAAATAAGAGATGAGAAATAAAGAAAGAATCATTCTTGATCTGAACAATACGAACAGCGTTTCAATCGCAAATATTTAATCAGGGACTTTTTTAGGCGATTAACTTGGCAAGAGGAATGAAGAATTAGCGCATTGCAGTCGGGCAAAATACGCTACACCCACAAGGAATCCTCCGCAGGCTCTATAAGAGGAGACTTTGCGAACACATATTCTATTACGTATTCGTACTACCGAGACGAGGTTATTAATGTATAAATAATGTATTAAATTCATATGATACGATGAGGAAGTTAGACGGAACCTTGAGTGATCTGTTACGCAGGTAAAAGCGTATCCATTTCACTAAGTGGAAAGCGAAGCATAAAGTTTGAGCATCAATAAGTTATGGTTAACTAAGTCAAGTGCTTTACCAAAATCAGTATGTACGATATCCGCGTGAGAACCACTAAAAAAATCTTAAAACCATGGCAAGTAAACTCTAAAGATTCGTGGCAATAAATTTTCCTTTCTGAAAGCCATGCTGGAAGAGAAGATTTAATAGAAAAAACTAGACGCTTAGTAACAATTCGCTCAAACAATTTAGATAAGACACTCAACTTGGCGATACCTCTCCACGCTAGCTCTCTACGTTAAATCTATATTCACATTTGTAAAGTGGAATAAGGAAAATGCTCTTCCAACACAAAGGGAAAAAACTTGATTTCAAAGATTGATTAAAAATTGAAGTAACACCACATAGCTCGACAGAGCATGTTTCAAGTATACATGATGGAATCTCATCAGGTCCAGGCGCAGAACTATATTTTAAAGACCTTAAAACACGTAAAACGTAATTATCTAAAATGTGAGAAATCAAAACCAATACAATTTCTTTTTCCTGTCTTCTTACTTTTTATCTTCATACGCGTTTAAAGAATAGCTAATTATAAAGTGTTTAAATTAATTGAATTACATTGATCTTTTTGTCATAATATTCGTTTTGGTTTTTGTGATCAGCACTTGCTGCTCTCCGTAATATGTCTCTTTCTTGTTTTTACTTTTTTTGCGTGTTTACGGTTTTTCTCACTAAGCAGGAGCAGCTTGCTCTTTATTTACTGTGTTCTTACTAGTGCGACGTTTACGTCTGATTCGAGAGACCATTTTTGTGTGCGATGCTAGCCTTTTTTCCACAATTTCTTCCTCTGCTGTCTTTAATCTCTTGCCTGTTACTTTTTGACAAGGAGTGTTTTTTAAATTATGTCGAACAAAAACAGGTACTGTATCTGCACGTTTCATTACACATTAGCTGTGCGAATGCTTTTGTCATGCGAAGTCTGCAGGTATCAAAGGCATTGCTACAGATGCAGTCCTTGATCCTTCGAGGGATTCACATTGGTCATGTCCCGACTGCAGGAAGCGGGATGTTAACGTTTGTCAGCTGTTCACGAAGACAAAGATTGGGATTTCTGAACAATGCATTACCTTGTGTGGGAAATTTAAAAAATCAACGCATTGTTCAATGAGTGTCGACTTGTGGTGTAGCGTGTGATAATTCACCTCCGCCTTCGCCTAAATCTGGTTCGTCGACTGATGTTAGTGATCCATCCTTTCCCTACCGTTTCCGCTATCGTTGAGTTAGCCGCTAATAAGAAAAAACTAAATAAGTTTGGAGGTCTCCTTCGTTCTAGGTGTGTTGAAATGGCTAGAGTATCTCCTCCCAATGTAGTCCAGGCTGTGTACATCGCCAAAAAATATTAATAAAAGTAACCAATGCGCCTCTCCCCCTGGCTGTTCCTGTGGTAAATATTACAAAAATAGGAAAAACAAAGTTTTCAAAATAAAAGTTGTTCTGCTTATGATTATTTTGCCTCTTCTACATCAAGGAATAAATTTAATTAACTCAATCACCAATATTATTGCAGATACCTTCAGTTTGTTAAATCCTCTCTGTTTGCTAATCCTCAATACTTTATTAAGTCCGTTAATTCCAAAAGAAAAATCTCCATAAATCCCTCGCATCTTTCTTTTAATGGCTCTGAGTCCTCAGAGGATGTAGAAACAACAAATCTCTTTGCGGAATACTTCCGACAAAACTTTTCGACTGCTAATTTCAATTTATCAGCAAACTATCGATATCCGATTACTAATTTGGTTTTAATTCCTAATTTGGTCATTTCTGAAACTGACAATTTTGAAGGGTTGAGCTCCCTACCTTCACCTGATTTAATTCTATCATATGTATCTTGTGCTGGCCAGCTATGCGGTGTTATCGCAAAGATTTTTAACAAGTCCTTGAATTAAGGTACTTTCCCTTTGCTTTGGAAACTTTTTTCCTTATTCCTTCTCACAAAAGTGGAAGTAGACAATTTGTAGATGCATTACCAAGTTGAGTGCCTTGGCTTGGTTAACCATAACTTAATTAACTTTAATCTCCAAGCCTCTGGTTTCCCTTTCTATTTAGTGAAAAGCATAAGCTCGTATCTGCACACTAGATCATTCAGGGTTTTGTTTAAATTCATCACCTCGGATGAATTTCGCGTGACGTATGGCGTACCACAAGGCAGCTGCTTAGGTCCCATACATTAATGATCTCCCATCGGTGAATTCCAGCCAGATGTTAATAAGCTGATGATGTGAAACTGGTTTCTTCTTCTCCGCAGAATCGCAATCACATCAGCTACATAGTGACTTGAATAATTTGGTTGCACGGTGCTCTTTGAATCTTCGGAAACTAAATCTAAATAAATGTAAGAAGCTGTCTTTCTCAAGAAAGAAGTCATTCATTATTCAGTATTTGATTGATTCGCACAAGTTGGAGGACGTCGAATCGTTCACAGATTTAAGCGTTCTATATGACCATAAATTAAATTTTAACTTGCTTATTGAGCTCTCGATAAGCAAAGCTAGGTCCGCGCTTGGTTTTATAAAGAGGTTGTCTAAGGACTTGATGATCCTTATATGAAGAAAAGGCTGCAAATGTGTTTGGGCAAAAAGAAGGAGGTTTGAGTTTTTTTTTTGGGAAAAGAAAAATAAAAAAAATTCCGACCATATATTCGCTGAATCGTGATATAAAAAAAAAAAAATATAAAAAAAAAAACCTGGGAAGATGTGCAAATGTGTCGCCTTAAAATTTTACTTTGATATTTGAAATCCCATCTTTAATGCGAAACGACTTTAATAAAAAAAAACGAAAATCAAGAAGAACTAACGTTCACGACAGACTGCAGGAATCAACGATCGCTAGGTTGTGGCCATAAAAAATTGGAGGATGAATGTGCAGATTATTAATGCAAATGAAAAGGAGAAAACTTTTAAAAAGAAAGGTGTAAATTGATTTAGCTAAATTGTTGGTCGGCTGCGGATGTTGCACGAGAGACCTTTAAATAAAAAGAGAATGATTGAAATTAGAGGAAAGATAGCTATTAATGTTAAACAAGGAAACAATAAAAGAGGTTTCTAATTTTTTTTTAAAAAACCGACAAACAATTTCTTCTTACATTATTAAGAACTGTGTCATATAAATAGGAGACAAAATCTCAAAGCTAAAAAAAAAAAAGAAAAAAATTAACAAGCTAATGTTAAAGAAGAAGTGTAAAGCACGAAAGAATCAATAAAACGTTAAAGGAGCACTCCTCTTCACACCGGTTTGTGCGTGGTATCTCTAAGAGGTCGAATCAATAATTGTCATTTCTTTTGAATGATATTTCCTTAATATTAAACATTTTTTTTTTTTAATTTTAAAATACTTTCGTTGGAAAAATAAAAAAAAAAAAATGTATTACTATTAAAAGTTAAAATACTGGTAAGACTTCCTGTGGATGACGGAGGGGCGAGGTAAAAGTAGTATGGTTAGGGCATAGATTTATATTAGTCAAAAGTTTTTTTCAAAATTTTTAGTAAGCATGTTTTATTTAAAATAATGAAATATTGTAGCGAAGCAAGAACCTATCCCGTATCTGAATACATTCTATTTGGACGCACCCCATCCGAAGAGCCAGGCCGGAAACATGCGAACAAAAAAAGAAGTAAAAATAATTTGCTTTTCTCCTTGAATAACGGTAAACAGCTATTCTTGCAAAACGTGATTTCATCTAACGGCAAAGAGTTATTACGGTCTTACTTACTCTAATGCTATAGAGTAGTGGTCAAAGCAGACCGACAGAATCCCTACGCTACATTTGTACGAGGACATCACAGCTCGGACCCATCGATATCGCTGGCAATATGAAATGTTTGCGTCAAATAGTACGCGGACCGACTAGCTGTTAATACACTGACAACCACAGGAGGCTTGGGCGCACGTCCTGAGATTAAGTATCTCATGCTCTACCGACCGAGCTAGCCGGGCGGTGCCTAAGATTCGACGGTGCCTGCAAGGGATTCAAGCGGAAAATATATCTTTGGCGTGGTATGCCCCGAGCTTCCTCCCTGTTTCGTACAAGGAATTCTCTATCGCCTTGGTAACTAAACAGAGAATGTTTGCTTTGGCCAGCTTTGAGTTATACCCTTCCGCCAAGTTTTTTACCCAGAAATTTCTTCTATACACTACCTGTCCTACTTGGAACTGAATCAGTCTACTTCGAGTTTTGTCGGTCCGTCGGTTCTTTTCGTACGCCTGCTTCAGTCTCTCGCTGATAACGTCTCCCACGAATCTAATTTCTCGGGCATGAACCTAATATTGGCATCATTACCTCGGATTCTTTCTAGCTTCCGAGCTAATTTGTATGAGTACCCGCGTTGCATCATGCTCAGCCCAAAAAGCGCATAGAAAAGTGTCATACCTATGGCACTATGTTCAGCACTTCGCAAGGAGAAAGCAACGTCGGTGAGATGGGTGTCCCTCGTCTTCTGATCTTCCGGGACATTTGATCGTATTATTTGCAATATGGATCCGTTGATTCGTTCAGCAGCGTTTGCTTGTGGCGCGGAGAGCGCTGTCCTTATATGTTGGACTTAATATTTTCTTAAAAAGTCCTGTAAATTCACCGAAATTAACTGCTTGCCATTGTCAGAATGCATCATTTCAGGCACTCTGAACATACGGAAAACGTCTTGTTCCAAGTGTCTGATAGCTTCCTCGGCGCTAGTCTTTCTCATCAGTTTGAGTAGCACGAACTTGCAGAAATGATCTAGGCAAAGGAATATACTAGTGTTGCCGTCTTTCGTGCTCGTATATGGTCCCATGGAATCAATATATAGACGCTGAAACGGCCTTTCGGTGATCTATTGCTTTTCCATAGGTGGTTTCTGGGTTTTACTACAACAGCTTAGTTCACAGGTCTTAACTAAGTCCTTCACTTCTGTTGCTATCCCGGGCCAGTAGTACTTCTCTTTTATCCGCTCCAGGATAAAAGAGAAATACCCGCTGAATATCCCTCCATGCCCCGAGGATGGTGGCGAACGAGTCGCTGACATTAAGTGGGGTCGAAATTCCTTTGGTACCCACAATTTCCACGTGTTGTCATCCCCGACATCATCTCGCGTACTGAAACCTGTTTTTTTGCAAACTAATTCGTCAGATACGTAGATGTCTGGAAGGTTGCCTTTTTTCTTTTCGACTGAACGTCTTATTTGATCATACTCTTCGGAGGTAAAGTGCGGAGATTTTAGGTAAACGTCGAGCAGGCTGTCATTAACTTCTAATATCGCAAAAGCGAGTCTGGAACAATATTCTAACTCCCCTTGCGATGTTCAAGTGTAAAGTCAAACAGCTGTAGCTTGAGACTCCACCTAGCTAGTCTTCCTGGCAGGTCTTTTTATGACATAAACCATTTCAGGCTGGTATGATCAGTGATAATTGTGAAAGGAAGGCCGAAACTTTTGAACGCTTAGATTGGCTGATCGGTCTTTCATGTTCGTCCTCGTCTTCCTGGAATAGCACTCTTCCTACTCCCTCTCTTGACCCTTCGCATTGGATGTAAAAGTGCTTCTTGAAAGCAGACGTAACTAGGACTGGTGCGGTGATGAGGCACCTTTTTAGCTGATCGAACGATTCTGGAGCTTTATCTGACTATGAAAAGTTTTTCACTCGACCTTTGGTGAGGAAATCATGAAGTGGTCCCGCGATCGTTGCGTAGTTGGAGATGAAACGACGATAGCAATTGGTCTCGCCGATGAACCTTAATTGCTTAGAAGTTTTGGGTACAACAAAATTGGTCATAGCGTCTCCCTTAGCTGGATTTGTTTTCAAGCGTCCTTTTCCTACTATAAACGCAGGGTATTTTACACCTCTATACCAGAACCTCTTCTTACTAATGATAATGGTTAGATTAGCACTGCCACCATGGCTAAGTACATCACTTGATGATTGAAGTCGGGTGAGCAGACTAATAAGTCGTCAAGATAAACGAAAACATTTTCTCGAAGGCAGTCGGGTATGACCTTGTCCATCACCGTAATTGGTATAGCGGTCTCCCTAGCACCGTGAATGCTGTATTTTCTCTTGATTTCATTCCTAGTGGGATCTGTTAAATGGCATCCTTTAGATTGATTCGGAGATATAATGGGTGTCTTGCATCCGGCTAAGTAGACCTTCGATATATGACAGTGGGTATGCGTCCTTGACGGTTCGGTGGTTCACCTTCCGCGCAACTAAACATAGGCGATTTTTCGCACCCTTGCGTACCAATGTCATTGGGGAATTCCAGCTCCTGTTACCCTGCTTGTAACAGGCACTGTAGTGGGGAGAGAAAAAAAAAAGAAAGCAAAAGGAAAACCTTGGCAACCTTGAAAAAGCGACAAGCGGCGCGTAGGAATAAAGAAAAAAAGAGAAACTTAGGGAACTCTGAAAAAAAGAGGTTTTTTTTTTGGCAGGATAATGGCGTAGAGTCACCTGCTTTTTTTTACTTTCTGTGTTTTTTTAGCAAAATTTTTAAAAGATATCTCTCAGTGTTATTACGAAATTATAATAATATTTAAAGGGAGAAATTTCACTTCCGTGCAATCCATATATCGATGGAATTATTCCAATTAATTTAATGAATTCTTGCCGAAAATGGCATGTGAATAAAAATTGTGACTTTGAGCAAAATTTTTAAAAGCGATCTTTAACAGTGTTATTAAGAAATTATAATAATATTTAAAGGAAAAAATTTCACTTCGATGCAATCCATATATCGATGGAATTATTCCAATTAATTTAATGAATTCTTGCTGAAAATGGCACGTGTATAAAAACTTGTGACTCTGGTGTAAAACAACAACAAAATCTACAAATCAATTTTGGTTGCTATATGATCGTTTTGGTTCTATATTGACACGTTTTTTGAGAAGAAGAAAAAAAAAGATGGCGCTCCGCGGGTTCTTCTAGCGTGCAAATTCTTTTTTCGTTGGGAGAATTTAAAATAATCGTAGTTTTGCTGTGCCATCGCGACTTAACGAAAGGATAGCTATTGCGTTGTGTCGTTCAAGGAAACGATAACAGGATTTTCCAAATCTTTTGATACCGAGAAAAAAAAGGGGCCTGAAGCAAAAAGGGAAAGAAGAAATATAAGCAGTAAAAGTAGGAACGAAGGAAGTTAAATCGTCCGGCGTAACGTCCGGAGCACACCGTCTCTATGAGGGAAGCAATCCTTGGCTTATCTTTCGAGTATTAGTACCTTAATATTAATCCTTCTCTTTTTTTGCGATAATTCTAGCACTTATAAGTAATCAAAGCACCTTTCAGCTATGGCGGTTGTGGTAAGTCGTTTTAAGAAATTAATCCTTAACCCAGAGCACAATTTTGTATCGGTAATATTATACTAATTCGTTTTAAGTTAGTGATAAGATTGGATATGGGTGGCGGAGAGGCGAGGTAAAAGCAATGTGGTCAGGGCATGGATTAGGTTACTCAAAAGCTTTTTTACAGATTTCATAGTAAGCATGTTAGATACTAAAATCTTCAGGTCTATATTTCGTCTTCGGGTGCTTTCGTCGTTGGTCATAGGAGCTTCTGCTTGTTGGTTTTGCCGCACTGTTTTAGGACTGCCGTTCCGGTGTACTTTTGTGTGGGATACAGCATGCTGATTAGGCGTAAATGTTGTTGCTGCAATCCTAATATTTTGCGCCCCTACGGCATATCTCATTTGACTTTACCTGACTTTAGTATATCTCTACTTTTCCAGATTTCCGATTTCCGGCGTGCAACTCAGCAGTGCTTCGTTTTGCTGTCTTAGCACGTCCACCAGTTGTTTATTGGGATTGACCGCTTCTGCTTGTGGGCCTTGTTAGTTACTGGTGCTGCTATCTCCCAAGATGTTCCCGACTATGTAGTGGGAGCTGTTCAGCGATTCGCCGTTTGGCATTTCGAAAAGGTTGTCCACTTTCTTTACAAAACTTTCGAAAAGTCTCGCTGAACTGCTGCTGGTGGGATACTCTTCGATGGTATTGTGCTTCCTGAGTTTAAATCGTTGAAACTTCCGATCAAATCCTGTCGCTGGTGTTAAGTTAGCCTTTTGCGAAGTACTGTTTCTGCCGAAGCTAGGGTTCTTAAAAAGGTTAGTCACCCTGAGAAGCCGCTTAGCCTACCCCGCGACTCCACTAAAGTAAGCAGAAACACAAACACAATAAGGTCGAAACCAGCATTCGAGGACACGGTAAAGGTGAAGCAAGCGTGAAGGAGGGCCAAGAGAAACAAAAAGAAACTAAGCTGACCAATATGGGCATCTCAACTGAGAAATGATCGAGATATTGCAGATATACGTAATACTGTGAATTTGGGTGCTTGTGACAAAGTGTGTTCAACAAAGCTGATCGATGTGAGAAATTATACAAAAACAAAATAAATAAAATATAAACATTATTTTACCTATCCCATATTGAATTTTAGCAAAAATATTAATAAAAATTTTTCAATTCATAAATTTAAAAATTAAAGATCATTTTTCTAATCCAATATATAATTGCAGCAAAAAAAATTAACAAAATTTTTAAATAAAAAAATTTTAATTATAAAGATTATTTGAACTGCAGCAAAACACAAAAAAAAAGACTCCTTTTTTTCCTCGTGAGTTAATTTTGCACTTTGCTTATATAAAACGGTGTACAGAGATTTTCTTTATGAAAAATACTATGTGAAGCCAATAGGATATTATCACACGGCCATCTCTCTTTGATATTTTAAAAGTTTCAAAAAAAACGTAATATGAAATTACTAAATATAAACATTTAATTATAAAAGTTATTTTCCTTAACTGATGCAGAATTGCAGCGTGGAGAAAAACAATTTTCTTTTTCGAGCATTAATTTTGCTTGTACAAAATGCCGTAAAGAAATTCTTCTTTTATATAAAAAAAAATAAACTCATAAAGTATTGTTGCACAACGAAATTTTTTTTTTTTTGAACGTTCAAAAAAAAGAATACGCCCTAGCTTTAAATATATTTGTCTTGCTTTTTAACCAATTAATTCCGCTGTAGAGGAGCATGGCGCGGGTGCAACGCTTTGAGCTCCGGCAACCCCATTCGTCTACTTATGGCCGGACCCCGAAAGCCAGAAAAAACAAATTTTCTACTCCTGAAGGATCGGACCCCTTCATTTTTTAAATGCATGGCTTTGCTAGGCGTACTGTTCAGGAATTCCCGCTCCCCTTTTTAAAAAGATGCTGATCACTCGGACACCAAGCTACCCATGAATCTCTCATAGTTGTTGCTCAGTATAATGAAGATCCCCACTTACTTCAAGTGTCAGAGACCCGGAAACTTTCTACTAACACCGGGTACACCGCGATGTTAGGCACCCCTGTCGGCCCTTCCACCCGTTACCCCCTTTTTATTTGGCGCCCTGCCCAACAAATCCACGCCTCTGCGATAGAGGTGCGTTCACAAATTGGCAACCCCCGCCCCCGTCTCGCAAGGAACAACAAAAAAATAAAATAAATGAAAGGACCAGACATATAACATGTCTTGTCACAACGTGAGAACTCATTATAGATATCAAGTCGATTGATAAATTAAATGTAGACCTTGCTCGCAGTGCCGTTCGCGATTTTTGTCGAGACCAACTTATAACAAAATTACTTATAAAACTAACATCGAAATTAAATTAATTGTTTACTAATTCATTTTCTCTTGGGCACCATTTTTTTGGCGTTATAAGCGACCAACGTTTCAAAAGGATCGGGAAAAAGAAAGCAAAGTTACCTTATTCGACGAAGAAATTTCCGAATCAAATAAAATTACCGAAAGTTTCTGGTCTCCATTTCCCTTTTGGGCCCCATTTTTCGCAAGACCAGCTTATATTGAAATTAAAATAATTTACTATTTTGCTTTTCGTTGGGCACCATTTTTGTCCCGGCATAACTCCTTTACAAAATATTCGGCATGCTGTGCCGAAAATGAAAAAAAAGAGAAAGGTCTAGCGAAACCCTTAAGGAGTTTAAACTTCTTTCAATCAAACCAGTTTATTTCAGGTTATGATACAATATATTTCTGATATAGTATATTTGTTATATTTTGCAATTTTTCTCAATGTTATTTATTTATTTTTTTTTTTGTTTAATACTTTTCCTTATACCCTTCGTAATACCCTTTTCTTGTTCAGACATTGTTATACCTATAAAGTAGTTGTAGTTGTAACGTGAAAATCTGAACAATTTTAGCCTTACGTAATTAAATTTCTAACTCGAAAGCTTTTTATCAGAACCTTGAGTTTTTAAAAATAATTTTTACAATTTCTTTATATTATTTACTTAATTAATTTCTCCTCCAAACACATTTCTTTATCCGTGTAGGTTTGTTTTCTTTTGCTCCAATGGGCGTTCGCTTTGCCAAGTTGTTGTATTTTTATTATGTATTTTTTTTATAAATCCTTTTCTATTTCTTTTTATTACAAAACATTTTTCTGCTTAAACTTTGTATAACACTTTATTAATACTTCACGACTATTTGTTTTATTAAAAGACATCTTTTACCAATTGTTTTCTATACTGTTCACTAATCGATAAAAAAAAATCTTTTTTTCTTCCAATTTAACTAAACATTCCGCTCCAGATGTATTTAGCAAATCCCAAAAATCATTTTTCTCAAATCGATCTCTTTGCGCTCTTGCAAACGTGATTTCATCTAACGGTAGGCCGTTATTATGATTTTAGTTAATCTATTGTGATAGAGTAGTGGTCAAAGCAGATTAACAGAATCCCTACGCTACGCGGAAGCTATAAATTCAAAAATGGTTTAATAATGTCGCAGACCCCTGTATCGAGCTCACGAACTCCAAAAAAAAAACTTCAAATTTGATAGGAAGGCTTCCTGATCCAAAAATTACAAAAATGCGAGTTCTGCTTTTTCACAAAACAAGAAAAACGGTACCGATGGATTTTTTGTTGATTAGCGGATATTGAATAAATTGACGGTGAATAAAATTCCAAATGTCGAAATATTCTTATAAGAAGCCATCAAATTCAAATAACTAACATCGCCAGATTTGAACAGCCATAATATTAAATTAGTAATGCCTACAAAGACAAAAAATTAATTGATTTGTGAATTTACTAGAAACATACGTGCTTAAGATAAATTAGTATTTTTCCACACGGCCCATCACATTAACGGTGTATTTTGTGAATTCAATCGCGTGCCGTTGGGGCTTAAAACGCACTAATTGGCTTGCAACGCTCTATGGTTAAAATTCGAGAAACGACTGGGAAAGGTGCTGTTAAAAATTCATGGCAAGCCGAAAATACAAATTGTTTCTTGTCAAATATTCTCGGATTACATTTCGTTTTTTCTTACATTCAGTCAGGAAAATGCTTTTCAAATTTCTGAAGCTTTATACGTCAATGTCTGATTAGTTTGAATTTATCGCAATGTTATTTTTTTATTTTTCTTATTTTCTCAGCTTAGCAACTACTCAGTTTGCATAAGTCTTTTTTCATTATACATTTTTTGTTATACTTCTCGCGAATCAACCAATTTTCCAATTTAAATGAATACTACAGTTTATTTTGTTGTCTTATTATAACAAAAATTCATATTTTCGTTTTATTTATTTCATTTTTTGTCTAAAAAAAACTTGTATGCATTTAAAATGACGTTTTAAAAAAGGTTTCCGCTTTAATAATTTCGCACTTCATTAAGGTTTAGCTAAACAAATTTCAACCATGCGGTCATTTCTTCAGACTTTGTTTTACTAATGCAATGCGGGCAATTTTTCTACTATTTTTGCGTAAGTACGCACGAAGAACTTGAATAATGTCCTCACTTTTCGGGTGATTTTGCATTATGTATGACATCGCCGCCAACTATTTTTCAGCAACTGCGTTTTTTTTTTCGATTGTATATGCACAACTACTGCGAAACAGCTCTCTCTCGTAACTGTCAAATGAGACGTTCATAATTCTAGTTATCAGAAAAAACAGCCGTAGAAGAGGCACAAAGCAAAATCTAAAGAAAATTGTTTTACTCGTAAAAAGAAATAAAAAAACCTTTATCTTTTGAAATGTATTGTTGATATAGATAAATAGTCAGTCATATAAAAGTTAGTAATATATTTGTTTTTCAAAAACATATATAGAATCTTAATTCATCTTTTGAGATCACTGGCGCAGAAGACAAACTGTGAATTTTTAATCCTTTACTAACGCTTCCCATTGTGAGTAAGGGGTGTTTGTTTGCGTATCTTTTCTGGATGTCTAACAAGTACTCCTTCCCTGCATGGGCTTGCTTACTGAAATGCTTAACTGCTTCAATACCCGCGCAGCGTAACTGCAAATTAGATAAAAGTGCTACGAACTTAATTTGCACACAAGTGAAATAAATAAGTATATTAGCAAGAAGGCATTTTACATTAGAATATCTTGACACAAAAACGAAATTGAAATGCTGGATATTGATTAGATATCTTTTATTGATCCCCGCACGCCTCGAGGAAGAAGAATGATAATTTGTTATCTTTTCTTTTCTACCATTTATTTTAAAATAATAAAGCGAAAACAGGCCCAAGCTTGACGTTTGTTTGTTGATAAACAAGAAGCCTTGTGTAAACAACGACAATATCACACATTTCTTTTAAACAAACAAAGAAAAAAAAAAGAATATATAGGTCGAAAATATGCAATAAACGCTTACATTGAATTTTATTGATTCGCAAGAATGCGCCATGAAATGATATGATGACTTCCCACTATTGTTGATCTTTTAAACTTTACAATTGATGTCGTGAATGATGCTTGGAAGGATTTGTGATACATGTATTCTCTCGTTACGAGGCAGACGTGCATGTATGCTGTTATATGTCGTAAATTCAAACTATTTTGTTTTGGTTTGTATGTAAAAGAAACTACGTCATATTTTGGTTTGTTCTTCTTTTATAGCAGTTTTCTTCTTACAAATGTAACTCTCGCATTTGATAGAAATGTGGGAACAGAAGTTCGAAGACGCTTTGGATATTCAATCCGAAAAAAAAGAATTAATGAATAACGTTGAGCGACGATATCACAGATAGTATAAAACCAACGGAGAAGCCAGACCGATTGTTAAGTTTTTTGCACTAAATTCGCTTCATAAATTATATCTGCGATATGAATAGAAATTGACTAGAAAATTTTAGAATCATATCACAAATATTATAACAGGAAAGTTCGTCAAATTAATATTTGAAACTAAAATTGTAAGAGCAAGTAGTAAGTGAAACAAATTTAATGTCTAGCTGAAATAACATTGAAATTATCTATACACAAAAAAAAAAAATAAATAAATAAAACCATGTCAAGCAAAATACGCTCTTATATTTATGTAAGTTAAAAAAAAAAATTAAAATTGCTTTGCTTTAAAGTCCAGACAGGATAAAGGTATAACTTAATACCGTTTTAAATTTTAAAGTAGACTAGTTCCGAATAAATATATATAATAGCGTTTACAAGTTTATATCTCACAATTGTTTATAAGATTAGATTTCTGATACCCTACGCCTTTCATATAACGCCTTGGTTTGGAAAGCCGTTATATGTATAATCAGAGGATTGTGTAGAGTACTTAATGGCGAACCGTTGCCTCCTATAATGTTTCTACTTGTTTAACAACACTCACGCTCAGCTTTTAATAACTTTTCTTTCTAAAATTTTAATAATTCTGCGGTAGGTAACTGAAGTATTCTTACGTTTAATGGATTTTTTTCATGATACGTAGTATTGAAATATGTAGATTGCTCCTTTCATTAATTGTACAGCAAGCGAATGCTGTACGTCTTTTATTATATCAAGCCGTATATATTTTGTTTAGATAGGCAGACTATTAAAAACTGCGGCTTATATATGCGGACATTGTGCTGTTCACGTTTTACTGCCGGCAGGCCCTTTGACATCAATTTCTAAAGCAATTAGCGTGCAACAATTTCCAACGCTTTTCTTGAATTAAAAACCAATATTTTACCTTTCGCGGCCAGGATAATGTTTATCACACACTATAACATTTGTTGCAATTGCAACCCTGCGGGAGGTTGTTAACATCCACGGCTATTAATGCGTAAGCATAAACAAATTTGCAGATGATCTCTTAAAATTAAACTAAGATTATATTCGCCCTGATGGCAGGTGAAAACATTTTTAGAAATAACACTAATGAAATTCCATATTGGAAGCAATTCAATTAAATTTGCATAAGAACCTGTTTCTTTAACCTTACAATAAATCAAATGTAGATTAAATGCAGAAATAATTTGTACAAAAACTAACACTAATTAACTTATTTCCAAGTAAATACACCCATTGGATTTTCTCAACTAATTGAATGAATTGACGCTGTTCCCTAAACATTTAAAGTGAGAAAATGTAATGTAAAATACTGTAATGTAAACCGAGTTTTGTAATTTTCATCTTTTTGTTAAATTGTTTTTGAAATTAAGTTCAATTGAATTGTGTAAGATAGTGTAATTTTTATTGACAATTCTTAGGAGACCTATTTACAAATTATTAAGAACAACTTATATTTATAACGCTTTAATTTTCGTTCCGGTCTTGTGTTTGAAGATTGCCATTCGACTCTCTTGATTTGACTTACTCTGCACTCCGCAAATATTCTGGTGATATTGCCTTTTGCAAACAAGCTAACAATACCAATTGTTGCGTTAATCCCTTTTTCTCCTAAATTTCTATGTTTGTTTGTTTTATGGAAAGTCAATCAGCTTTCATGAAACCTCAAATCCTCAAATATGTGATTTTCTTAAACATACAATAAAAGCAAACAAGTATATCGTTATTATGGAGATCGTTATACATAAACGTCAATTCTATGACAAATTTTTTGATTACCATCATCTTTAGAATACTTGCCAGCACCATACAAGCAGTTCCAGTGCCATTTTCCGGTTTATTTTTTGTTTTGTATATCACATTCCGCAAAGGAAGAGTTAACTTATTTTTCCAATTTTTTTCTTTATTATTATTACTTTAGGAAGAAGCTAAATTATGGGTAAAGGGTTCACGCGAAGAATATATAAATAAATTTTTTTTTAATTTTTTCTATAAATAAAATGCACTATCCATATGGGTTTATATATATTAAAAATAAATTAATTTTATTTATTGATAGAGGGAGGTAGTTTGTAAGGGTCATCGGACCCTATTTCGTCGTCTCTCTTATGAAGGCATTGGATGAAGAAGTGTAGCATACTTAAAGGGCTCTAACCACAGTCTGACACTGAAATTGGGGGGTTCACAGGGGAAATTTGCCCTACAGAATTTTTGAAATTTTATGTGTTGTAAGTGAAAGTGTAGTGTAATGTGCAAACTTACTTCGCCAGCCAGTAACATTCAAAGCAAATTAGTTATGAAACATTTACAACTAGAACGAACAATATGAATAATAAATTAATAAATAAAATATAAAAATAAAATAATAAAATAAACAAAACATAACATATATATAATGATTAAGTTAAATAATATGAGCTATAAATTAATGCTAACTAAGATATTGCCAAAATAATTTATTTAATTAACAATAACATTTAACTCACCCATCTAAAAATTCGCCGAATGTACATTCGTGAAAAAAACTAAACAATAACATTTAAACTACCAATCTTTGTGTCTGATGTGACCAATCATTTGGAAGCACTTGATCATGCGTTACAGCCTATTGAAAGCTTTTTTTTTCAAATGCGATAGGAGATTTAGAAGACTTTAGGAATTTTCCTTGTTTTTTAGGGCTTTGACTCGTTCTGGAAAAGATCATTAAATTTTTGCAATAATTGAGTTCTGCTGCGCAAATCCACACAGTCGTACAGGAATTTGTGGTATCTCTCAACAGTTTAAAACGTATCCGTAACGTTTTTAACAAATTTTTCATTTCTTTTTTTCTATTATGAATTAATTTAAAAGTCCTTTTAAGCAAAAATTTACTAATAGCAATCTATAATATTATTATTCCAAAATTGTAAATGTCAAAAATTTTTCTTTTTTTTCCAATTTTATTGACTAATCACTACCAACTCAAAATTTTTCTTTTTTATTTTTTTTCCAATTTTATTGACTAATCACTACCAACTCAAATCAGAACTCTCTCGATTGACAAAAAAAAAATCAAAAAAAACTATCGCCTACTTATTTTTCTACAGAAGGCTGTAAGGAAGCGATTTTGCTTCCTTACGAGATACAAGTCCGTCCGCCGTAGACATTTGTCCACAGCAGGCAACCCGCCAGTCCGACCTGTCTGTGCACGTCCGTTGGGGGTTCATTAGAAGATGAGCAGCCCCCCTCCAGCATCAAATGTAGTTTATAAAACGCATAGCGAATATGTATAGCTAGATTCATAATATCACAAACCTATACTCTGTAAAGATAAAACCATAAAACACACACCTAATATACACATACCTTGTAAGATAACATCATAAAACACACACTTAATAAACCTATACCTTGTACAGATTAATGCTTAATATCACACACCCATACCTTATAAAAGTAAAACCTTAGAAACACACACCAAGGGTAGCGTAAGAAGAAAAGGTAGAAAATGCCACAGAAGCACACCACAGCACAGATTAGGAACCCCAGGGCACCAAAAAGCTTATATCCAAATTTCAAAATGCACTAGCGGAGTCAAGAACTCCATTAAAAAGAAAAAAGGGCTTAGATCCAATTTCAAAATGCACTAGCGGAGTCAAGAATTCAATTAAGAAGAAAAAAAGCTTACATCTAAGAAATCAATACCCAAATGTATAAAAACTTAGATCCAAAGCCTCAAATGTTTAATAGCAGAGCCAAGAACCCAGATAAGAAAAGGAAAGCGTAGATTCAAATGCATAAAAGCTAGATTCAAATCTCAATAGCAGAATTAAGAACTCCAATGCAGGACAAGCTAAGTAAAAACTCAAAGTATAAACACAAGAACTCAAACTGTTTGATAACAAAAAAAAAACCCTAGTGTATAAAACGACAAGTAAAAGGGAAAAAACTCAAAATATCCACAAGCATAAAGGGAAAGAAAAAAATCACAAGGTACAAAAGAGAGAGCATAGTTGTGAGAACCCAACCCGTATTAAAAACATAAGTATAAGAGCACAACCCGACTTATGCGGTATGAACGCAGCCCAAACCTACGCAGAAGCTACAGCAGCTTTGCACAAGATATAGTACCGTTAGGTCACCTTGAGCTTCAACTAATGCACCAAGCTGATAGCATCGTTAGGGTAAAGAAAACAGCAGAATTGAACTTAGGTAGGAAAAATAATAAGAACATACGATAATGCATAAACGGCATACACAAAATGTACAAAGACACGCTCACACATGTAGAAACACACAAAACACATGCAAACACAACGCACAAGCATTCACATACCTAACGGTGACTAGATCACGCGATTCGGTACCTGAGTGCTTAGCGAGTCAACACTTGAACAAAACCTAGTAATAAGCTACACACACAAAGCACAGGCAAGTACACAAGCACTCACATACCTAACGGTGACTAGATCACGCGATTTGGTACCTGAGTGCTTAGTGAGTAGACATGTGAACAAACATAGTAATAAGTTAGATGTAAGTTGGTTAAGTTATACATAAGTAGGATCATGCAGGGTGCAACTGAGGTTGCGACTGCAGCCAACCTAAGCTAAGTATACACATAAGCATATGTAAACACACAGAACAGGTTGGCGACAGGACAAGCGAGCGAGGTTTCGGCTATAAAAGAGCAGCGCATCGCACAGACTTGTTCAGTTTGGTGTCATAGCCGTCTAGGTAAGTACCCATAGACATTCTGACAAGTGACCATTATAAAGAGTTTTTTTGTTTACTTTACGGATAGGGGATGTGCTGGTTCAGCTTTTTAATCGCCATCCCTGAAGGA
>NW_023998459.1:1435886-1461144 GCF_014805625.2 Glossina fuscipes | reverse complement strand
CCTTGGAGTGACTGAGTTCTACCTCGCCCAAGAAAGCTCGTTACAAGGCCTTAGGCGAGGTAGGGTGTAGAGTGGCCCAGGGCATAAAATAAATTCATCCGACAAATAAGTTACATTCATTCATTTGAATCTTATGTCGCTAATCATATCCTTATCATTTACTTATTACCTTCCACATCTTTAAGTGTATAAACAGTATATCACAAAAAAAAAAGCGAAGATCATTTTCGACAGACCAGCAAAAATGTCATCATGCTTTCCATCAAATGACACACTTGGCTCTACAATTCAATCAAGCCTATTCAATACGTTTTTACGCTTTCGTTTCTAGTTGCAGGATGTATTGGTGTGTAAAGATTTCTTAAGCAAAGACGACTATCTAAAAGGCAAGCTTTGGACGAACAACACACATGACGACGTCGAAACTTAGATATTGAATACTAACACATATGGAAGTAAGCAGGATTTTAGGAAATCGTGCTATGCTTCCTGTACTTAAAGCAAACGCCTTTCTTTGACTTGTAAGATTGTAAGACAAGATTTTTTAGGTTGATAGCTCAACCTCTGGCAGCAGTTGCATTGTCAAAATGCAGCTACATCCTTATTACAGAGAAGCGGTTTCATAATTCCAAAATGGTGCTTAAGTGACTAAGCTGTGTTACGTGATGTTGCGTTTTGCGATACTAGCTTAATAGCATGTGGTAATTGTATCTACGCACGATCTAAAGTAAGAAGTGTTATTTAAATCTAAATATTGTGTTCGAACTTGAGAGTAGCACCGTTGAAATCTCTCACTTTAACTGAACTGCAGTTTTTAACAAGTTTACTAAATTATCAGTACTTTGCAGAGACTCTTGTACTTCCTTGCGAGTTTTACACACGTTTGGACAAAACTAATTCCGTGTGGGCCATAACAACGGCTACATAATGCAACATAGTATTTATATGTGCTTTATTAACCTTTTGCTAACAATCTTAAGACCTACAGCAAGCACCATAATAACTCATACAATACTTTTATATGCTGTAAAGAGAATCATATGCTTAGTATCTCAGTATACGGAATTGAAATGAATACTTTTTTTTTATTAAAGTAACTTCTCTATGATAATAAGAAGAAAGCGGAGAAAAATTAAATAAAGTAATTTACATAAAATAAAATTGACTAAAATGAACCAAAATCTTCGAGTATACATTTTTAGAGTTTGACAGAAAAAATTCATCGATTGAGGATACACACAAAACGTAGGCTCACTCGATTAAAGATTCGATTTTAAACCTTCGGGTTGAGTTCTGCTAATGTGCTTTTGTTTGTTTGATATCGATTGAAAAACTCGAAAGTTCGCAGGAAAGTGCATAATCGATTACTCTGTTGGGTCGACGTCGTTCAAAACACTAAGTGAAAAATGAAAAGAACAAATCTGGATAAAATAACGACAACAGGAAAGATTGTACAAGCCCTTAGCCCGCGCACAGATGGCTTTCCGTTTAACGCCGCAAATATTAAAAACTTCAGAAAACCTTATGCATATACGAAAACTACAATATTTTCCGTCCCTGTCTGTAAGGCAAAACTGTGAATTTGTAAGGCCACATAAAAATTGGATGGATATTTTGCCGAAAGAGCTGTGAAAGTTAATATCTACGTGGTATCAGGCGATGGACATTCAATTCCATTTTATCAAATTTGATACCGATATACCGCTTGCGTGTGGTAACGGTATGTAGGTTCTTTCGCACAATGTGCGAGTGTTATGTAACCACTGTCTTGCTAGAGATAGATTGCTAGGCGAACTGCAAAACAAGTAGACCCACTCCCAAAAAGGGGAAGAAACGCACAGTCTGAGATCGAAATAATGATTAAAACGGAAGCACAAGGAAGTTGGTATATGTGGAATGCAGGTACTCAGAGAATATGGTTGCTTTAAAGCCAATCTGCTATGCTTAAGGTATGAGATAGTGGAGAATGCGGAGCACGATCTAGGAAAGTTACGGATGGTCATTATCAGTATATTGTGCGGTTCTACTGGCAACAACTGCAATGGTCTTAACAAATGAAGAAAAAACTCAATTCATTGGTAAAAGTGTAAGTAAAAATACTTAAGTTAAAGAGAAAATCGTTTAAATATATATATTTATATACATGTATATGCAAAGTAAAATGTTCACATATTCGTACTAAATGCCAGCCGATATCGATTATACGCAACAATGTAGTTTGTAGCAACAAGAACTTTTCGACAAAGTTGCTAGAAGAACAATAGGTTTGGATTCAAATAATATTTAAAAGTTAGGTGGATTATTTCAAAGCAGCAGAAAAGCGATTTGTACCAGCTTTTGGCAAATATCACAAGGAAAATCATAATTGAGATTCACATTTACAACATTTTATTGCATACGGGGTAAATTGTGCGGAAAACGGAATTCACTTTTCTTCTCCTGGAATGAGCAACTTTATCGTTTAAAAATGTACTTGGAACTGCAGACTTAAATAATCAAGTTAATTTTCTAGTTGGCAGTGCACTCTTTGCTGAAAAAGCACATTGCAGTAGTTCGATACAAAATTATCGTTTGAGTCGAGAGAGTTTCCTAAACCATTTATAAGAAAACATCTTATACATTTAAGTATTGCATGTTTTGTAGTGTAGCCTGTTAAGCAACCGAAGGACTATTTAGATCAACAATAATGACGGCTAAAAGAGATCGATATGTAAGGTATGATCAAAGATGGCCAACGTTTACAAAAAAGGGTTATTTTATGAAATTTTCGTAATTTAAAACAAAATAATTCGCTCAAAAATTCCATTTAGCCGTACATTGCAAAAAAAAAGCAGGTAAATAAATAAATAACGTAATATAAAATCATTTAGCGTTTTCAGTGCCAGCGGAACGAACTACTTTATACCAGGAGTATACTGTGCAGGCAGCGATACCACATTGGAAGTTTGTGTAGAAAGTTCATTTTTATCAACCCCAAAAACCATTAACGAAACGAATTAGTAACTAATCACTATTATTTAGACACATTTGAGTATGAAAATATGCTGACGTAAACAAAAAGTTTTGATATTCGTCGACTTATAATTGCAATTCAAGTTCTCATTGTTTAACAAAGCTGTAAAAATAATTTTAAGTTTATACTCGCAAACCTGGCTGCTTACCATAAACGATGATGTCAAGAAAACCACATTTATAACCTCTAAAGTATTCAATAAAAAAAGTTTTTTCTCCTACGAAATCTCTTTATTTGCCATTTACAATTAAACATTTAGCAAATGAATGGGGCTTCAATCTAATTTGAGTGAAAAAAATGAAAAATTGATAAAAAATTAATGAGGGGCACGAAAAATTGATAAAAAATTAATGAAAAATTTGTATAATATATCAAATGAATGGCGCTTCAAACTAATTTGAATGAAAAACATAAAAAATTGATCATCCTCTATTCCTAATTACAGTTATGCCAGCACTACAAAATATCGTAAAATCGCTACTATTAGTGCTTTAAAGCAACAATTTAACAGTTTGGCTTTGCAACAGGAAAAATTATTACCTATATACAGACAGACACGTGAACGACGTTACCATTAGGTATGTGCTTTATTTCTCCTCTAACTTGACAAAATTCGAAGTTCGCTCGTTTATTTCTCCTTTTTTTTGACCACATTCGAAGTTCACTCGTTTACTTCCCCTCTAAATTGGCAAAATTCGAAGTTCGTTCATTTACTTCTCTTTTTTTTGACCAAATTCGCTCATTTACTTCTCCTTTTTTTTGATCAAATTCGAAGTTCGCTCATTTAGGTCTACAGGCATGTTGCTCAGTCGATTGCAACTTGTTCATCGAGAGCACTTATACATGTTTCCCTAGGACAAGACAAGGTCTAGTTGTACTTAAATATATATTTCTACATGCGTGTTTTTTTTCCTTTTTTTTTTTTCTTTATATATGAACCTAGCTTGCCATAGGTTTGTGCGGAAGAAGAATGATCTTATGATAGCGTAGAGAAAGATACTCGTACCCAGGGAAGATAAAGGAATGGTAAATCAAGGGATATTTATTCTTTAGTGCGGAGGGACAACGCAAACGGGCTGCTTTTAGGATGTAAGGGTAGATATTTGTGCGGACGGATTTGTTTATCAGTAAGGAAGCAACACGCTTGTAATTTCAGCAAAGTTTTGAAGCAACAGATGGATGAAATGAAGAGGCACCGAAATTTAAAGCGATTGTGGAATGAGCTAAAACCCAAGCTAAATTCGTAGAAGCATTGTAAGTCTTTGCACGCAGAATGGGATTGAAAATGGGCAAAATTGCTCTGTGTTTTTTTAAACAAAAGTTTTTGGTTTTTTGCCCATTACTCACAAATTATAAAAGGCGAAAGGCTGAAATTTTCCACATTTACTCTAGGAAGATCACGACTATTTATGTGATTAAATTTTCATTTTTTCACTTCTTTGGTTATGGTTATTTTTGGGTTTATGCTTATTAATCATAACGTCAACAAGACAGGATGTTTAAAACTATTTTGTATATTCCGCAAATGAGTATATATTATCTGCCTAAAAATGCGTTATAAAATAAATATGGTGCTCGCCACGACCTGGTGGATTAATTTTTTCTTAATAATATCAACGATATAGGTGTCAAGTACACGCACTTGGAGAGTAAAAGGCGACAAGGTAAGTATGTTAATTCTAGATTATATGTTGTAGTCACCACATGGTGGATACATTTTTTTTTAAAAATACCTTTTAATAAAGTAAAAGATGAGAAAAATTTTATTTCATTCACCTTTTTATGGCAATAAATAAAACCATGAGGCGCCAAAAATTTCAATGGTGTTAATGCGAAATTCGGTGCCAGTCGAAAGAAAATTGTTTTACTTATTTCTATCTTTGCGCAAATCTCTACTAAAAAGTAAAAGGAAATGGATTGGCAGTAGATTTTCGTCGGAAGCATCCCGCAAAGCCTCTCTCGCATCGCGTGATGATTCCTTCTTTTGCGGTTACCCTTACTCTGCTCTACAATGAAGAGAAGAGCATAAGAGGAAGTTACGATTCATTGTGCTGAAATTAGTTCCACATTTAAAAAAAAAATTGTATTTACCACCAAAAATTTTTTTTTCATTTTTTTTAAAAAACTCACTTATGCACAAATTTATTCACAAAACTTATTTCGCTCGAAGTTTAATTTTCAAAATGAAAATTAATTTACACATATTTTTCTACAAAGGCAATTCCAAAACGGATTTAGGTTGTAACTTTTCTCAGTTTATACTCAATACTAACGCAAATTTGTTTCCACCGACAGTAAATCCGCTGTTACCAGATTGGGCGTCACTCAACCATCATCAAATTTGCGGACGTGATTACATTTTATGTGACAGTGGCCTACCACATTGTCGCGGGATAAATTTGATACAAAATTTGATAGCATGGTTGACAGACAAACACAACCATAAATTTTATAATTGTTAAACAATAACGTAGCCAGAATAAGTCTGCAATTTTGTACCAATAAATTGTGACTTTTTACGGAAACTTTTAGTTGCAACCTTTTAACGCCACACCCGTTTTGGTCCGTTCGAATATTATAATTCAATTTTCTCAACCCGACTATCCTTTTATAATCTGGTTACTTATACCTAACTGAATTGTGACATTTCTCTGCTAATCCTCTTTCCGCGAACTATTATTAATCTTTTCTGCAATCGGTATCTGTATGAGACTTCTTTGCTTCGTGGCGCTAGAACATAAAGCATCGCCAACCTTTATTCGGTTTTTTCATGTTATCAATTTCGTTTCTCAGAAAATCAGTAAAGTTTTATAGAAAACCGCTTTACCCAGTGTGCGATTTTGGTAACAATAGGTTTATTTACAGGAAACCGAAAATTAGCTAATTATTGGCTTCAATATCAAAAGACACATTTATTTATTTATTTATTTTATTCCACTTATACTGGAAACTCAACTAAACAAATAGCAGTCGAGTTCAATAGGCTCTTAATGCAAAACTAATATTAATTAACAATAAAATTGAGTATAAGCATAATAAAACAAATAAGAAGAAAAAAAAAAAAAGAAAAAGAAAAAAGAAAAAAAAGCATGTACACTATCAGCACAGGAGCACACTTACAACCGGTACAGGATCAAATTGCAAATGAACCCCTAAGCCATCGCAAACATGCATAAGCCTGGCAACCGATAATAAATTGACAATAATTCACTTTCGAAACGTAACGACTTTTTAAGGATAAAAGCTAGTTTAACACATGATTGCAGTAAAAGAAAATTGTGGAATCGCATATCGATTAATAGCTTCCCGTACACAAAACTGTACAGACGACATATTTTTATAGCAAGTAATACCAAGTTAACCACCACAATCTTGCGGTCCAAAAGAAGTTCCCTATTTTGGCCAAGAAATTGTTTATAATTTCGGTTCGTTTATTTATCTAAACGAGAAATGTGTACAAGTACAACATTTTCCATGGCCTATATATTTTTGACTTTATTATTATTGTTATTAGTTAGAAAAATTAGAATTATAATGCTAATAAAACAGTTTTTTACTGTAAATTATGTATTATTATTATCGTCATAATTTTTTAGACCAATAGAATGAATTCTCAGACTAAAATAAAACAATTTGAGCATTAGCAACGTAGGCTGTCGGCCCTGCATTAAAAAAGAATATCAAATATTGAGCCTCTTAGTTTTAATAAAGTAATATACTTTATAACCCATAACTAGGTAAGATTTACAGAAGAGTACAGTAAAGTCCTGAAATATGTGATTGCCCAGATTCCTGAAGACATAATTTGGAAATTCTTTATTTTTGTACCTGGAGAACGAAATGTCATAAGAGTAGCCTTTCAAAACCCACTGAGGTTTAAAATCAAAATTGCAGAAAATTGTTCCATTCCTTTGCCACCTACACACCGCCGTTAGCTTGTTATGATGATTTTTTGATTTTCTTGACAATAAAAGCTTTGTTCACATGTATCAGACCATGCATCTGCATGACTTTTCGAAGCAACTTATTGTACGAATTTCACTCCAGCTAAGACGGAATTCTTGATTGAAGAGAGTATGGTTTCTAAAAATATTTGTTGGAGAACGTGAGCGCGAGAATATTGAGTGTTTCCACATTTTGTATTGAGAAATTATTAATGGTAACCAATCGATTTTCTGCATCGCAGAGGCGCTTCCTTCCTTGAAACTTCTCGCACAATATATCCCAAAGTTTTTGATTGTGTTGTTATCTTGTTCTCTTGCTAAAATGAATACATTGTTCGCGTAGAGGCAATGTTCAAGTCTCGGTGTTCGGAAAAGAATTCTGCTTATGTTATTGAAGGCAGAAATGGGACATCATTTCGAATGCGGAAAAGCATCAGAGAGATGATTGTTAACCCTAACTTTAAACCGCCGATGTGATATAAATAATTTGATGTAATTGAAGACTTTCCGTTCAAGATTCCATGACTTCAGGAGGCTTAAAATGACACGAAGACCCAACCTGTCAATGCGTTTTCGGAATCTATTGAGAGACTATAATATCATGCCTTTCAAAAATTCCTTTTTTATTATAAAATAATTGCTGCGAAGAAGAGCCGATGTTGCCAGTACGTTGAATGTAGCTTACGCTTGAAACCTACTTGCTGGTTTATAATTAAGTTCTTAAATTCAAAAAAACAAGATTTTCAAGACATTATAGTTTTTTCCAATAATTTTGAAAAAAATACAGCAGGGATATGGGACGATACTTTGATGCGATGAAGACATTTTTAGACCTTCGAATTCGAGCAATTGCCACAAGTTTCCACATGTTTGGAATGTGACCATTCATAACCACTTTATTATATAGGTGCAGTAATTCCGTTTTAGTTGAATTACTTTCCTACTTCTTTCCTACTTTTTTCCATGGTTCGCCATGTTGGCTTGTCGATATTGAAGGTTGATTGATGGGTGGAGGATGGGATTCATCACGATTTGTAAGTAGTTAATTGGTGTTCAGACCTGATTTTCCAGGGGCATTATCTTTTATTAGGCTGTAAGAAATTTGTTGTTATTGAAATCGAACTTTTTCAGTATGGTTCCTCCTGGAAGAAAAGTTACGTTTGTATTAACAGTAATTAATGTTGCTGGTTTATTAAGTTGAATTGGGCAGGCGATCGAAGCATAAGAATTATATTTATTAATTTCTTGTAAACAGGATTTAACTAACGGTATCTGCGTCGCGTTACTTCAATACATAATTTTAACTTTAAATTTTTACGATTTCATGGATTTGTAAACAAGGTAGGCATTGTTTATCTAACGCCGAGCGCTGACAATTAGAATTAACGAAGAAATTACGCGGGATGTGTAGGCGCACGACAATGGTTTTTAAAGCATGTCCAAGGCGTTGGTAGTTTTCACGTATCACACTTCCTCCAGTTTTCAGCTGTACCGAGCAACGTCAACAATTTGTGGTAAACGTAAGTGATCAAAAGTGACAATGATGCTCCCTAAAGTGGAACGAGCGTTTCCGTCAACGTTTAGTTTATCGAGTATTCCGGCACAAATGTTTCAAACAAAGGGCATAAATTACGCTTTTAAGCGAATTAAGTTTATCATGCAGCTTGGCGGAACCCGGGCGCAAGTTGGCAAGTAAGTTAGATTTTAAGATGCTCTCCGTCGCGCACGGATTGCGAGTGATCGAGGTATAGTCGGTAGAAAACGTTGTGCCATCTGGGGCCTTGTTTAGTACCGAATGGACTAAGTTGGTTTATTGTTTTGTTAGTGCTAATGGAAGGAACTACACTACAGTTTTTCATATTATAATTGTAGTGTAGGCAACGATTGGCAGTACCGGAAAATAAGAATTATTTTTTGTTCTTTTTCTTTGTGCTCATTTGACAGCCTTCTTATTGTGATTATTTTATGTATTTAATTTATGGAAAACATATTGACTCGAAAAAGTATTAGGAGCAACTGAGGAAGATCTCCATTTACTCGCAAACGCATGCATGTCCAAAAAAATCAAGCAATTAAAAATCTTAAACGAATGAGAAAACACGCTTTATACAGAGCAATTAATAATGTTGTATGGACATGGCTGATTATTTCCATTTATGTAGTATCTACAAGCAAATTTTGTGTGTCTATTGTCTGTCGGTGTTTGTCGGTACTACGGTGCTATGTGCTAGGTGTTGGGAATGCGTTATCAGAGTTTCCGGCAAGGTTTAACAGAGTTCCGGCACGATGAAAAGGTGTTATATTTGAAAAAAGAAATGTGCCAATGGCTAGAGAAAGCAAACATTCAACAACGCAATGAATTTGTAGCTGGAAAAACAGAACGAATTTACTGACACGACTTTTGTTTTTGCAAAATAATTGAAAAATCGTAATTCGCCCTGTAAGATTAATAAGTTGTAAACTAGTGGTCGGAATGTCATGAAATTTTTTTTTTTTTAAACCCAGATTCTCACAATAGTCATCTTACATCCGTATGTCGTCGTAAGAATTTACTGGTCATCAATAAAGGTTATAATGTTTAAAATTAGCATTTATAGCCTCTTGTAAGATCTGAAGGTTTTCCTAGCGTTGTTACGATAACAACCATTGATTGAGTCGGCTAAATAAGATTACATCGTTATCACTAACTGCTTTAACCACATTCGACACTACCGGAATATGAAACCTACAAAAAAAATATCTGAAGTGCGTATGTCACCAATGTAGAGCGAAGCAGTTTAAAGCTCACCATTTCAGTCTACCCTTGCTGCAAGGAGCTCGTGTCCACTAGACGACCACGAGGCTGCCGAAAGTCCACCGAAAATCCACCTATAAGTGGACAACAAAACAAGACATTACGTCCGCTTTTCCAGAAAAACCTTTTCATTCGGACACATTTCGTAGCACAATATAGGGCCTTGGAAGCGTTTCGGAAATATAGCATATCGAGTATTATTTATTAGCAACATTTACTGATTGAATACATATAATCCGCGTCACGCATTATCAACGTAGCCTTTCCCATGCAGCGCCACACCACTTTTTCCCTGCAATTCGTCAGCAGCGTCGCAAAGAAGAAATAGCAAGCGCGAGGTAACGAAACTACGAAGTAGTGAAACTGCCTTTTTATTATAATCCTGGTTGAAAGCCAATGTCTTTCAACAGGCGGATGATGCTCGTGGCCTATTCGCAATTAATGTTTTCTTATGCAAACTACCACCTACGTTTGGCTTATGCAGAAGCAATGTATTGATAATTTATAAACAGTTCAAAATAGGTTAAGGCAGTTATAAGCTGTCTCTTTCTCGCTTCCGATAGTCGTTGCTCTTTAGTAAGTGTACGCATGTCTCATTCATTTTTCAATCATTATATATATCGGTCGTTTTAATAAATAAGGCATCATCGGTCATCAACTTGCAAATAAAATCAATAAAAAATGCACCCCATCTTCGAATTCCGCTCGTTTTTGATTTGCAAGTGTAAGTCAAACATCGTTCCGTTATTAAGACCAAAAAACATTGATGAAAAAGGAACCAAGAACACGTATTTGCTACACGAAATTGTGATTTTTTTTATTGTCACGTTTACTGCCACTTAACGAGCACACTGAATGGAAGCCTTTGAACACATATTAACCTTTCCGTTTTGCACAAGGAGAGGCCTCTTATAATAAACTGAATGGTGTGTGTTAATTCACTGTTGCTGTGGTATATGAATTTGTTGTTATATTTGATGGGACGGTTCTTGCGTACTGTTACTTGTCGAGGATATGCTTTACAACATTAGTTTATTTCAGTTCTATAATTCATTTGTTTCTGGTGGCAAGCAGAATTGCCAAGTCGGACACTCCTCATTTCTCTTCTACTTTTTTTTATTTGCACATAAAAAACATATTTTGTATATTATTATACCTCCATATACACCTTACAATCTGCATTACACGAACAATTATATATACATATATTGCATATTTCAATACAATTGTAATCTATTAACAATCCTACCGTAAGGTTTCCTGCGTACGATTCTCATTGCGAACCTTTATGAATACATGCTTAATATTAAAACATGGATTCATCTTATCTATGTTTAGAGAAAAACGTTTCCTTTTCTTAGGGGTCTGGATGAGAATCAAATATATTTATAATTTCACGCAATTGCTGTTTTGATTTGCGTAAAAATTTAACCATGTTTTATAATGGAGATGGTTGCCCAATAAATAGAAAACTAATATATATATTCTCTATAGAAATGGTTAATGGATGGTGTATAAAACGTACAAAATTTCTTATCAACGTGTAATATGATATTTGATATTTAAGAAATGTGTTTAAAAATTTATTCCCAAATATTTAAGAATGTACATATATTTTAATTAGAACATTTTTTATCTTTTAAGTTTATTCATATATTAATATTTTACCTGCTCTGAGTAAAACATTATATTAAAAAATCCCTACAATACTTACCCGACAAGTTATCGAATTGTGGGTCAGGCCACAACCCTAGCCACCATGGTATAAGTATCGTGCAAGAAAGCAGACTCGCCTTACACCGGTAAGGTCGTCTATGCTTGCTTTGTAGCATAGGAATTTTTCCTTATTGACGCTAGCTCTCAATAAGATAAATAGGAGTATGTAAATCTCTTCTGAAGTCTGCTCGGCTACCTGTCCTTGATTCACCGTCAACAGCGCACTAAGAAGGCTAAGTAACGAGAGAACGAGTAACGGAAAGGCTATCTTTCGCACCGAGAGAGGCCAAAGTTATTCTCTGAAAAGTATCTAGCGCGATTATTGATTTTTGCTTTGTACGGTAACAAATTATTGGTAAGAAACTAAACGACTAAAGATTTGTGTGCGGCGTCGGAGAGGGCATCGAGCAGTGAGAAGGTGACACTCTCGGCATCTTGCAAAATGTCTGTAACGCGGCTTCTGGACACGTCGAGCATAGCTCGTGCATTGACAGGTAGTAAACGCCGCGTATTTAATTCATTTTGCTACGTAGTGGTATTAATATTATACTCCAGGTCTCCAGCGGGGCAAAAGGCCCTGTGAAGCCGCGGAATCCGGGTACGTTCATAAAATACTGAGTCCTGTTTGTTATACCCTTTTTCGATTATGTTGAATAAAACCGATAGCGATAATCAACTGATTTGCCTTTGTTATTGCAGTAATGTTAATGAAGTTCTTCTTCTTGTTTTACTTGGATGATGGATAGTATTAATTACACAATTGCATAAGTTATGCTTCAATTATAAATTTTCATATTGTGAATTGCAAGCTATTGGATCGGTCTTTACCGTATTGCCTATGATGCCGGTAAAAATATTTCCTGAAGATTTTCAAAATCTTTGTTTCGATTTCTTTTTGAGCATGATAACAATTTGTAGCAAAATTGAATGTGAAAATATTTTTCTTTTACTTCGCGGAAATAATATTCGATTTTTTTTAACTGCTGACAATTAGTCAATATGTATGTTGGCAATACGGAATTTTCCTTAGCGGAGACTTACCACGCTCTCCGTAGGGCAGTGCTACTCGAATAACGTTTGTTTGTTTGGAACAATAAACTAATCAGGTATATTTTTTTTTGAAAATCCTTTATTATTCAAATTTCTGTGAGATAAAATTGTTTGCATAAATTGAGAAGGGGCCTAACAATGACTGCCTTTATGAGGAGTAATCAACAGTCTATATCTCACGTCGACCGTGCCGGTTAAAATTGGGATCCACGGTTTGAAGAACCCTGCAAACAATTTCACTCTACATTTTTTTGACAGTTGACAATTCTTTATGCAAAATGTATGACCATATATCTTCAAGGAAAAAAGTTTGTCCCAGATAGAAACGACAAAAAAGCATTTCAAAAATCATTCCTTTTTTCCAAATTCGGGCATACGTACATATCATTTTAATATAGTATAATAATAAATGCAGTGGTCCTACTAATTATTACGTATTAGCCAACTAAGATTTATTCAAATTCTTCAATAGTAGCAATAAAGGCGTTCAAACCATAAGTTATTAAGTCAGAAGTCGCACATGGTATTTCAACGGTATTTATATGTGTACGTTTACAAAAGTTTATATTTATTTATATACAAGATAATGAGAACATCGTACTTACTTAATGTATATTTTTTGTTCCACATGTGGAATTGTTTAGGTACATATAGAGAAAAAGGGCGAGAAATGGTCAAAAGTTTCTTTTGGTTATACAAAAGGAAGCAATATTAAACCTTTTTTTATTAACAATTTGCAATCAACAAGCAATACATTCGCTTATTCAAAACGACGCAAAGCTATGGTGACGGTTTAAACACTATTGCTTTTATAATTCATGGTTGTTCGTTCACTAGACAGGCGCGAGGCAAAGCTTAAATATCTATTACAGTCACATCATATTATAAGAGATTATAGCAACTGCTTCTAAACCAATCTTTATTCAATCCTCTTCCGTTTCTTTGAAAATTCCAAGAAAAATGTTTCAAAAAACCTGAATATGTCTAAAGTTACATCATTAATTTCTAAAGTTTAATCATTAATTTCTAATAAATTTAAAAGGTTGTACTTACATTGTATTTATTTGGCCTCATTGTAACCATTTGTTTTGCATATAATTATAATTCGCATTCGGCTGTGGGTTGCATTAATTTTAGGAAAATCAACGTTTAAAAGATAATCTTTCAAAGTTGCGTATTAAACGAGTGATCTCCCAGTTCATTTTTAAAGTATTTGGTCAAAGACACATCTGTAAAAGATCAGGAAGAAAAAATTTTATTGCACAACATTTTTCTGGAATATTTGTTAGTTCTTCCTTCTTTCGATTTATTATTTTTGCTTTTTTGTGAAGAATGCATTTGATTTCATTCATATGTTGTGTTTATTCAAGTTGTCTTCCGCTGACTATAAAGTTTAGTTATTTACTTAATTAATTAAGTCCCATTATAGAACAAGCCAAAAGCTGAATGTAAATTACAAAGTAAATTGTAGTAAGCATAAAAAAAAGACATCAGATCAACTTATAATATATACCGGAATTCAACTAAGCACTAAACTAAGATGCAAGGATATATGCTGACAAATGAACATGTGCTTTTTTATATTAATAGTAACAAATGAGAAAAAAATCATGTAGAAAAAAAATTTTATTATGTCATTTATCTGAATTGGGAGGAAGCTCGCAAATTTTTAGTAGTCAGTTACGCAATATAATGCTTTTAACATTATTAACGGGCAAAGCGGAAAAGTCAAGTCAGTGGAAATGATCGTTGAACATGCTATACATTAACTGAAACGCATTGAACAACTCATAATTTTTTCGGCAATGCGGTAGCCCCAAGAGCACAGGATGTCTTGAGACCCCACTGGAGATATGAATGCCAGTATGTTTTAATAAAGCCGGCGAATAAACTTTTCGTTTTACTATATTAAAGTCGGGAGTTACTCCTAATGTTTCACGCAATTTTTCAAGGGTAAGCAAATCAGTGAGCTTCCATCTATCATTATACGGTGGAAGAAGTATGGCAGAATCTCATCTCAAAGCACGTAAAGCAAAGAATAAGTCCCGTTGAGACAGTCTCCAAGAGATCAACCTGTATACAAGCACTTGTTAACGTATGGGTAACTATAGCCTCTATATGAATTACAAATTTGAGTCTTGGGTCGAAACAACTCCTACGTCTTTGTAACTACAGACGTTTTCCAGAATGTGAATACGATACCAAGAGGACAACGTATTACAGTTTGTTTTCGCTTGGGAAATACTTTCTAAAGGGGATTACAAAAGTTCAGAGTATTAGTGGACGTTAATCCACATTTGAAAGCACTGTTGACAGTGCGATATCACTAACCCTAAAACAGGAGTAAGCGTTTTGTTTGTTTGTCGTTTTGGCAGAGCACTAAGTTTGGCAATTATCCTATAATTCCCAATAAGTTTTCGACATCCACTTTTACAAAGAGTCAAAATACTCTTCCAAAAAGAAACATCGCCACAATTCATTGAGTATAGATTGCTAGGTATGAATTTCTTATCTTACTTTACGAATTATTCGGCAGTGTCCGATACGTGTTCATATTTCTGTATGGCTAATTTTGAAAATTCTTTGTGGCAAGATGTAAATGTGTTCCTACAAAACACGAGAAAGATTCAGCAGCTAATCACATGTTACGGTTTTAACCGAATTAACGGATGGGACAGAAAAATCTGATTCCTTTTACCTAGTATCCCTAACGGGTTGAACAGATCGTAATTAATACAATAAAACCCTCTAAGGAACATTAATAAGTACAAGTTTTAGCATAGAAAAGGACTAAATGCCACGATTTATTAGGTCACAAAAGAACGTTACACTCAACGTTTCACGCCTTTCCTCTCGGGTAGATAAAGCGATAAGTTTCAGTCAATTTCCATACACTGGAACAGATAATCTTATCCTTAAGCAAATAATGTGAAGTGACATTGAGCAGACTCAAGAAGGTAAACGTAGCGCTATAAAAATGGAGACAGACAACAGCCGTATATGCTATCGTTGATTTGCCTAAGGATGTGTATAATACGTCGGTAACATAAAACACATTATATCTTCTGGATCATCTTTTTAGGATATGGTTGTCGACAGTAAATGACAACTTCCTACGTCCCTTTAAATTCATAGCATAACACTTATCTATATTCATTCACAACAGCAAAGCAAGGGAAAAGCCTAACTCATTCGCAGACATTGTTACAGGGTTGAACGCACGCAGGAAGTTCATTCAGCAATAAAATGAATAAAAATTAGAAATAGAGGACAGCTGCTCTGAGCGAAAACGCAATATGCCAAGATTGATGAGAATTGAACAACACACATTGGGCGCAACTATTGAGGTAAGTGCAGAAAAATGCAACTATATTTTGGGGAATGCCACAATATCGTAGTTTTAAACCTAACAAACAATAATCCATTGTATCAAACGCTTTGGAACACTTAGTGAAGGTATCGCTTTGAAAACTTAATTACACAACTGCAGAAGGTTGGTGAAAGTTGGCCTGTTTCTTAAGCAACCACGATGATAAGGCAGTTTTATAACAGAAGTAAGTCTTTTTGTCACAAACGGTTCAAATAATGTAGGTAATAGGTTAGGTGCCGTAAAACTTCTGCAATTCTAACTGATCCTTCTGGGCCTATTTTTGTAGAGTGGCATTGAAAAGCCAGTCTTCTAAACGGACGGAGATTAATGCCTATTCAAACAAATATAAAAACACCTGGAACACGAAGTAAATGAACATCGAAAAATAGAGCACGGCACACAAATGGGCGCAGAAAAGCTGCAATAATTGAAAGTAGATCTAGCAACATACCTTATTAGAAAATGGGAGTTAGTGGGAGGAATATCTCATGGTGATGTGCAAAAAGTTTGAAAACTGCATACTTGCTTTAGGGGTCACAAATGTCAAAGTTCATCAGAGAAAGATGTTCCCCTACTCTACGTGTACAATTAACGAATTTGAAGAACTGCTTTGAGTTATTAAGGAATGTAATTCGTAATACAAACAGCTCTTAGTGAATTACAATCTCATCCAGCCCTAGAGTACAACATATTGTCTCTAAGTAAACCACAGCGTTCCTACTTTTAGAATTGCTTGCTTTTAAAGGTCAAGGCTGTTAGCCAAAGTATGACTAGACTTTAACAGAAGTCAAACAAAAATAGCTGTAGAAAGTCATACAATAAATGAAGGACGATAAAACTATGTATGCTCTAACAGTATAAGTCTCACGAAACTATACATAAGAAATTTCAAAATTTATGTCAGAACCCTATAAGAGCTCTCTTTTGGAAAAACTATATTTGTGGGAAAACTTGAATGACATGCTTTTCTCCAAGAACAAACATTTAATCACTCAAGTTTCTTTTTTTTATGATCGAACAGTCTTCAAATCAAGCTCAATATAAAGGGTACTAAGCGGGTAAGCAATGATTGGTTAAACTGATTGGAGAAAAAGGTGCGCCGCACAAATAAAAATAATGAAATAGAATTTTATTCGATTAAGTTATGGAAATGCTCACAAACGTCAAAGCATGGGTTGAAACATACATACAAGTCATAAAAGGCCAAAGTGTCTGTTGTCTGCTAGTACACACTTACTTGTCAGTAATAATCATAAGGTGAAGTGGGGTTGTGGGTGCATCCTTTTTTCTTAACCCACATAACGATGAGATGGCACAATAATTCTTTGTTTAAACTTATACCTGAAGTTGTGGTTATGGCTCTTTGTAGGTCCCCTATGCATTTGCGAATTTGTTATACTAATTTTTTACTTGACAATATTTCAAAGGCAAAGTACGAGTTAATCGACTCTTACGAAGCGAGTAAATAAGAAAATTTAATAACCGCTCTTTTTTTACGCTTTTTATTGCAACCATCTCTCATGGTCAATGATCCAAACTAAGCCGACCATGTTTAAGATTATTAAAGATCCGAGCCAAGCATGCTCTTCAAATGGTGCCAAGAAGTTACCCTTTTTACTTTGCGCATGCAAATCCGGAGTGTAAAGAAACAAGAAGGCGGTATCGAATTTTCAGCCTTGATGTAAACTATCGAATTCGGCAAAACGATTTAAGCGTTAAGCTGCACTCGCACCAATGTCAGCCCCGTTACGTTGCATGATACCTAGAAATCCCAACGGATAGCTTGAATTATGTAAGTGTCCCGCCCAACCGCGGGCATTGCGAAATTTCACGGGGAAATTTAAACGATGTAAAATATTAAATAGTTCATAATGGTATTTGGTAAAAGCTGAAACACCCGGATGTTTGCTTGAGCGTAAAAAAATTTGTTCAATTTGGTCATTATCGGTTATATTGTCTGGATCGATCTTTAAGGGGAAAATATAAATGTAAATAAAGAATGAGATCTATATCCCACATCCACTTACCACCTTAGCACCTCTAAGTTTTAATCCTTCAAAGTAGCCTCTATTACGTATACCTTGTATATCATTTATGTCATTCTTTGTTACGCGTCAAAATATTTGAGCAGCAAGAAAAAGACCGGTAAAATATATTTACTTGATCATAAAGTAGATTGAAGCTCCATTCACTTGATATATTCTACAAATTTTTTTAAAATTTAATCGTCAGCGTGCGTACCTCCCATGCCCCTCATTACTTGCAATCAATTTTTCATGTTTTTCATTCAAATCTAGCATAGTTTTAAATTGGCATCCTCGCTGCTCCTCTTACCCACTAAACGGAGGCAAACTGTTAAAGGACATTTTCGAACTTACCGAAGATATTAGACTCGACGTCAGTGCTTTCGTCTGTGATCGAGGTTCAGGCAATAGTAAGATGGTGAAGAAATTTATAAATGGTATTTTTAATAGAAAAAGACGTGATGGCAGCAGACACCAGATTCGCCTCCTGTTTGATTATCCGCAAATCGTGTCTGCATTCCGGCAAAAAATCGACAGCAACCAATTACCTGTCGAGGGCGACATAAAGGAGTTAATCACAGTAATGGCGAAGACGCGCTATGCCAAATCGCAGCTCTGGGCCCTGAGAGCAGCCATCCCAAATCGCAACGCACCCTTTGCCAAGTACGCAACACATGAATTTTTCCAGCCTGCTGTGGTGTCATACATCCAAGGAGCAATCAATGCTAAAGTGCTGCTCGTTGACACCTCCCTGGCGAATCAAATGTGCGAATTTATAAGGAGTTTAACGAAATTCGTAGGCGTATTCCATCGGGTGCGAATAAATACAGAGATCTGGGCGGAGAAACAAAATAAGCTGAAAGAGGTGGGCAATTAAGCCAGGATCCATTAGAGAAGGTATTCTCAAACTTAGCAGTTGGAGAGAAGAGAAGAACCGGATCGTCAATGGAGATTGTAGAGATTTTAGAAAAATTGAGGCAGTTCATTATCGCGGAATGGACCCGCGGCTTCAGGTATCACAACGACTACAGCCTCATCAACAAGATGAAATACGCGGCCACAACCCGCGAAGAAGAAGATTCCAAGCCATACGACGTCGATGGGGAGGTCTACCGCGACATAACTTTTTACCCTATAACCGCGATAGAGGAAGGCTACCTGCGGCTGCTCACAGGATATGCCATGGCCAGGTACATCGGTGAGCAGCTGCAGCGTCAGGCATGTCTGGCTGACCTAAGCCAGTCAAAGGAAGATGCCTGCGAGATTGAGAACGGCCGACTAATCACAAAGCAGCTTTTGGACGGCTGGATCCTTTCCTCGCTGAATCTGAACCCGGCGTTTCCTAAAGAGGAGGTCCACAAAGCGTTTCACCGAGCGTACGAAATATTTTACTCATTTTACGCATCATATCGTGGACAGCGACATCGTCCGACGGATACATTTCACCGTGGTTGCGCGCGTTAAGGTTTTCAAGCAAAGAGGATCCTGCAGAAGCGGCAGTACCCAACGCGGAAGTTTGTTTGGGTACGCGCTTTTCTTGCTGCTAATAGGAATAAATTGGAATGAAGAAGAAAGCGAAGACAAACATATCGGCGTACTAAGAGGAAACTTCTCCACACGTCAACTGCTCCGTGCGTCAGAGTCCTGCACATGCCAACTGCTCCGCATGTCAGCTCCTGCATACGTTAAAACCTCCACACACAGGCTCCTACTCCACAACTGCCTCCTCGACGCAGTATTCACTGTATTCCAATAGTAAGTTTGAAATTATCTTTACTGATTGTCATTTCTAACTTAGTTATTCATTTGCATTTAATTTCAGAATAAGACACAACATGTGCCGCAACCAAACCATAGCAGCGAATATCCTGATTGGGCCGTTAAACGCAGTAAATTTCTAATACATTTATATAATTTAATTTGCAAGAAATGATAGTTCTTGACACCGATGTTTACAATAACATGAAATGCCGTCAAGAATTACCATAATGTAAATAGAAGGAAAGGAAGTGCCCTTTTACGAATTGTAATGAAAGCCGCATCAAAACGTATAAATTAAATACGTATGCCACCGAAAAGTCGAAGCGTTTAATAAGCGCGACAGCCAAAAGCAGAAGGTTTGTTTCCAAAACCAGTGAAATGAACAGTAAGAATATTTATAACATGCTTCTTTTTTTACAGCCTGACGAAGACTTTCAGTTACTGGAAATATCGTGGTATACTGCATGCGAAACCCAACTGGTCCTTAACGGCCGAAGAAAATACCGAAACGGATGTATATCCAAAGATATTACTAGTAGTGGAAAATGAAGAAGATATTAACGATGAATTCCATGAATTAATTTTGAAAACAGAAAGTCTTCGCAAGCCAAACAAAACGGAGCTTCTCATAGTTAACATCCTGTTACATCAGTCTCTACCTAAGCTCAAAACTATCATTAATGGCTCTAATCTGGATCTAATGGATCTAATGTTAATGTAACTGGTCCAATACATTTCCAAACAAACCAAAAAAAATTATAAAAATAGTGTTACGTTTTAGGCCGCCTTTCAGATCATAAACAAGTACAAAGATAAATAATACATTTTTTTCATCAATACATTTTTTCTTCATTACCATTACTATCTTGTACATGTTTGAGGTATAAAATGCAATGCTGTAAGCTTAAAGTACATAGATTGCTTTTTGCATAACTTTCCGCACACATAAATATTTTCGTGAAAGCTAAGCCTTCACCTAGAACATAGATTTTTGACACACCAACTACCCCAAAAGCTATTTTGGCAAAATCGTCAGTAAATCATTTATCTGCAGTTGCGGCGGTCGAGTCTGAGAAAAAGCAAGAAATGCTTTTTTTGAAAACCTCAGAGGGGCCACGCCCGTTACTGTTCCAACAACAGAGCTCTAGACAACGTCATGCAACCGCCGACGGGTAACGTAAATTCATTTACAACAGATACTAAGGTTGTCGCCTTTATTGTAAAACTGTAATATATAAAATGGTAACGCACATTGTCTCACAGGTTTGATGGCTCACTAAGTTCGTTACTATCATTTGATGAATTGTCTTCGTAGCCAACTCTACATCATATTTAAAACCTGTTTTCGTTACATCGATTAACTTATTTGATTTAAAGCATCCCGCTTCGGACACATTCATCATGCTGCTCTCCTAAAAGTTTGACAAATACAAAATTAAATACATTGTACTGAAAAACCGAATATTGCATATCAATTTACCTTCGTGTGTTTTCAGATGTGCTCGTAAATTGCAGGCTAAACCAAATTTCTTGTTGCACAAGTCACAAATATGTGGCTTATCACCTGCCGGGATAAATGCGTGTACGATACGTTTGTCCTTAGCTATGTTTATCTACATAAGTATTGTTGCGAAAATCCCAAATCCAGTTAATGTCAACTAAGTAATTTTCCCTAATAATAAATTCCCTAAAGAAGGAAAAGCCAAATGAGCATTCGCAGGCGCCTCATGAAGCAGGTGCAGGCCGATGAAAACGATTAGAGGAAAAGAAGGCTGGGATTGGAAATAAGCCCATAAATTTAGGTGTAGTAACATGCTTGCAAAAATGTATACAAATAGAATATTTGTGGAAAGGAGAGTTAGTCGAGCAAGAACATTGAGCTGAGAGTACGGCCAAAATAAATTGTCAATAATCCTACATGTAAGAGATATAATGGTAAATAAATACTCCTACTGTTGTGAAAGACAAAGTAGTAAAATAAAAGAACTTTGAAATCTATTTCTCTTGATCGAAATATCCACGCAAAAGCTAATTCCATAACAATATATATATATCTATATATATATAGATACAAGTGTGAACATCTATTAGACTGGTTTTGTATTTTATGATTTCTTTTACCAAAAGAAAATAGGCAATAAGTTAAATTGATTTTCTAATACATCGACTATTTGCCTTTTTAGTGAGTAAAAACGGCTCGATATCTCTTGCAAGAATTTTCCAGCGCTTATTAACTTTAGAAAAAATCTTTTTTTATATATAGAGTGGAACATGTAAGCACAAAATATTTTCCTTTCCTTTACTTGCTACCCGAACGCCAGGTATTGAGAATCTCAATAAATTATTTCTCACTACGAACGACGATGTGTTGAATGACGCAGAAGGTGAAAATACCCATGATATACATCAGGCCCCTAAAAGATTGACTCTACAGAATACCAATCTATGTCGTTATAAAAATGAATTTCTAGAATTAGGTGTCATAGGCGTTGGGCAGTTCGGGAAAGTCTATCAGTGTCTAAATCGTTTAGATGGCTGCATTTACGCAATTAAGAAAAGTATTAAACCGGTAGTGGGCAGTTCGTTCGAGTAAGTATGAATAATGAAAGAAATAATTTTTAAACGGTGTCCTTGTTTCTTTTCAGAAAACGTGCTTTGAATCAAGCATGGGTCCACGCTATGGCCATACGAGCCTATTGTTGATGTCACGAATGCACGCGAATGCCACTGCATCGAAAACCATTATATTGCTTTGTGCTTTAAACACACTACATTCAATGCACATTATCTTGCTTTTACTATCCCGCATTTTCATTAAAAGAAAACCACGTAGTCACTAAATATTCACACAATTCTCGAAAGGTCAATGGCTTGTTGCCATATTTCGTTCGTTGGCTCTCTCCTTATATGTATAAGACTATTACCAATCATGGAAACTTTATTAATCAAGTGCATATAATTACGGTAAAAGCTTCTTATTCGCGAGAGATACGTTCCATAAAAATGCCGCGAGTACAGAAACCGTGAATACGGAATGGTAATTTATATGGGATTATAGAGGGGAGGTGACAAAATAAAAAAAGAAACCGTGAATACAGAATGGTAATTTATATGTGATTATAGGGGATACGTTCCTAGGTCACAAATGAAACTCAAAAAACGCTGTTGTCCATTCGGCTGGTTTCCCAGTGAAAAAAAATCCTTGCTAACGATAAACAGTTTTTAAATTACCTTTTCAAGGATTTGTATAACTCTTATTATTATAAATATTTGTATCCGCCTGAGTAGCCGAAGGGGAGGAATCTCGACTAGCAAGTCAATGGTCGTGGGTTCGAATCTCAAGTGCGGTAGAGTTTCTAATAAAAAAGCCGATAGCCTTAGATGCTAGTGCTTTTAAGAGTTTAGTCTTAGAATTTATTTCTCTGGCGAAATTAATAATAATAATATAAATATTTGTATAACTCTAATTATTATAAATATTTTAGGAGAGAAGTGGAATGCTTTGACCAATTCTTTCTCTTATCGTTCGAATTTTTCTGGTAGTTCAAGCAAAGTTGTTATTACAAAAGTTATTATGGTTGGAAAAACTCTAACTAATTTAGCTTACAAAGCGTGTTTACGTGACAAGAACGATGATAATTCAAGGACCTATTGTGTACAAAGGAGTAAAGACAAATATGTTATTAAAAAATGCATAAGAAATGCGCACTTACTAACTTGCGGGGGTTTAAACAATAAACAAGTGTGGGATGAATTACACTAATTTCGGTTTAAGGATACAGAGGATTTACTTCTGCTGAGATGGATGTCATCAATCATCATTTTCTCAAAGAAATTGGCCAAACTTGACTGTTACGGGCTGTTCTCCTATCGGGGGAAAAAGACGCTAGCACGTTTAGTGGCATTTGACAAAATCAAGCGTAATGCGCCGGTTTCGGATGGTTTCTCTGTTAAGTTGTTGAAATTAATTTGGCCCTAGATTATATATTATTAAACACGTTCTTAATGAATCTAAATTTCCCTCGGCCTGGAAACGTGCTACCAAAAAAGTAGCAAGTCACTTGATGCCTCGAATCTCAGGCCAATTTCTCTCAAAGGTGTTTGAGCATATAATTAAGGAACAAATTACCAACCACTTTGACTATAAGTCCCTACTCTCTAAGTGCCAGCGTGGTTTTAGAAAAGTTTGTAACACTACTTCTTTTTGACTGACTATTACCGACATGATAAGCTTATTTTGATGTTATTGTCTGGATCTAACTAAAGCATTTGATAGGGTGTCGCATGCACTTTTGATTCATAAACTTGTGTGGGACCTTGACATTTCTAAACCAGCCGCTGCTCTGACAACATTCTACGTCGTTTCGTTATAATTCGTTAGATCGTTTACAATTTGTATTTATGCGTGCTGTCAAGTCTGAGCCGTCGACGGTGCGCAGTAATGTGCCTCAGGGATCGATCGTTGGCCCTCTGCTCTTCACCGTGCACCGACTCATTTGCAGATAATTTGCCAATCTTATTTGCGGGGAGTGTTGATACTTTGGGAGGATATCAAGCTAACATTGACTACCATTCGGACTATATTTCCTCTCGGATGGCTTCAAATGGACTTGAACTGAATTTGGTTAAAACATTTACGACAATGTGTCTAGCTCCGAATGTACATCTGAATGTTGCTGTAGATGGTGCCAACATTGTAAATAGCTTGAATTGCGTGTGGATGATTATCTACAATAATTTACGCTTTGATGCACAAATAAATTCCCTGTGTTCTCGGGTCAATTTCCTACTTAGAAAGTTTTATTCTTTACATGTTCATATACCCACTCAAATCAAAATTAAAGTGGTCAAAGCATTAAATATGCCACCAGAAGCTTATAGTTGCACGAATACTTTAAACCTGAGGAAATTAAAGCTTTTATTTAATTGAATATTAAGATATGTATTCTCCTTCAGGCGGTAAGGCCATATCTTAGATCACTCTTGCTTGTCCTCTTTACGTTGGAACGTCAGTTAGAATATCGATGGTGACTTGGTTAATGCAATCAGTTGGTAAATCCCTTTCAGCGTTCATGCTGCTTTTTGCAAGAATATTATATAAAATGCAACAGGCACAAATTAAATGAGCTGTGTTTGCATGTTCATGATTTGCCATCGTATCAAATTAATAAGGTTCTCGTTTATCCGATTATTTCATATTAATACCTTACATCACTCGTCTAGTAGGCATGCAGAGTATATTATTTTGTTCAAATGCTTGTAACACAAAGGAGGGCTTAAGATCGACGAAGAGTCTTTTTCTAAATCGATACACGCATGTTTGTTCCTCTTTCCATGTAAAAAGAGATCAACATTCCTGTATTCTTTTAATGCAATTTAGTGCACTGGTGGTCGCTGAACATACGCTATGAAATATGAACTGAATAGGACCATGTTGCTCATTGATTTTTATCCAATTTTTCATGTTGCTTATTGATTTTTATTCAATTTTTTATGTTGCTCATTGATTTTTTATGTTGCTCATTAATTTTTACTCAACTTTTCATGTTGCTCATTGCTTTTTATTCAATTTTTCATGTTGCTCAT
>NW_023998459.1:1421933-1435876 GCF_014805625.2 Glossina fuscipes | reverse complement strand
ATGTTGCTCATTGCTTTTTATTCAATTTTTCATGTTGCTCATTGATTTTTATTCAATTTTTTATGTTGCTCATTGATTTTTATTCAATTTTTCATGTTGCTCATTGATTTTTATTAAATTTTTCATGTTGCTCATTGATTTTTTATGTTGCTCATTGATTTTTATTCAATTTATGATCACTCCCCGTACATAAAGAAATTGCAAATTTCAAAATTTTTATCCTAAATCCCTAAGTAATATTATTCCAGTATTCTAAATTGTTGTAAATATATGTATCAAATGAAGCAATTATAATAGCAATTCTACTACTAAATCTCCATATGACAAAAAGTAATAATTCCCAATATTAGAAATTTGGGTTGGGATCCGGTTGCCTCTCTTCCTCCGTATGAAAGTAGGTTGCTTCTGCTGTCCCTACCGTCTCTTGAAAAACGTAGATTTGTTCTTGGCGTTTCCTCTCTAATTAAAGTAATAAATGGTGCCATTGACTCGCCTTCATTACTTGGTGAAATAAGCTTTAATGTCCCTAACGGCTTCTCCAGCCACTTGGTTAAGCTTAGTCAGTGTAAGTTTAATTATGAGCTGTTCAATCCGCTCAGAGTCGTTTGCAAGAACCTAAATGACGTCTACCACTTATTCTCGTTATCGGACTCTTTAAAGTCCATTAAAGCAACATTGCTTAATACACGCGATTTACCTATGTCGTATTTAAATTAGCTTTTATCCTAAAAAATAAATAGAATAAATAAATAAATAAATAAATAAATTTCATGATAAAAATCGGGGTAGTATCATAGTATGATGTGAAACTAACTCCAACAAATTAAGAAAAAGTTGGCCTTCCTTTTTGCACCGTGTTTGTGAAGGAATCGTATGAAATATAAACCGCTGTACAGCAAACAGGAAACTTTGTGATTGAAATAGATAAAAATAATTAGAGTTACGCTAATTTGACGACGTATCTTCAAAACGAATCCTATCACGATGTGCCTCACAGACAGAAGGGAATTCCATATCTTGAACAATGGGGATTTAATAAGCTGTTCCAAAGTTTATGCAGAACTCGAATCAACAAAAAAATTTGGTTCTTATCTTTTGAAGGCTGTTTTACTTGCATATAAACAATTCATACCCCGTAAAGAAATTAAATTGTAGTTACTATGATAATATGCACAGTTCCTCAACGCATCCTTGTACAAAATTTGAAATCGGCTGAGTCTTTCCTGCCGAAGATGCAATATTCTTTTATAACTATGGAGCTCCGAGGCACAATGCGGCAAGATTCATTGTACAAACGCAAAGGGTTATAGACATCGCGACTAAATCTACATTTAAAAATATGTTTTCTTTTCCAGTAATAATTATTAATTAAAAGTAGAAAAAATGAGTCTTAAAGTTCTCCGCGTACGAATTGGGTTTGAACTTGGGCCCCGTTACTTCCTGTTTTAGGACCACATCAATATGGAGGCTTTCAGCAAGAGTATGTCTTCACATGAAAACAAGATATAATTTTCGGCAGGAATCGTCTAATTTGCCCGTAATTTTCACTTGTTTTCTTCCAAATCTTGTTTAAATTCACAAAATATCCCTATCCTAATACGTCCGCAATTAACGGTATAATGTTAACTCCAATATAATCTCATTTTGTTCTAATTTACATTAGCAAATTTTTCAATCTCGTTCCAATGTATTTGTACTTCGAATTGGGTAGCAGTTTCGCAGAAATGTTTTGAGGGAATCGAATATTATAAACGATGATATTTGTTTATTGTAAATGGTTATATTTATTTATATATACCATTTGTTTACAATTACTTTCAGCCGAACGCAATGATGTCTTTGGTGAAAATAACGTTCAGTCCCTTGGAAGTTAACACCAATAAGTTTCGAGATACGTTCTAATTTACATTCATGTATTTAATAACTTGTTGCAAGCAAGTCAACACATCGCATCTTGTGCCTCCATGATGAGAATGACTTGAAAATAGACTTCAATGAGTTTTGCTTGGACCAATTATTTTTTAATAAAGTTTATTATTGCCATGATGATACCGAATTTATTTATTTTATTTATTCCACTTATACTAGAAACTCAACTAAACAAATAACAGTCGAGTTCAATTGGCTCTTAATGCAAAACTTATATTAATTAATAATAAAATTGAGTATAAGTGTAATAAAACAAATCAGAAGAAAAAAAAAAGAAAAAGAAAAAAGAAAAACAAAAAAAAGCATGTACACTATCAGCATAGGGCCACACTTACAACCGGTACAGGACCAAATTGCAAATGAACCCCTAAGCCATCGCAAACATGCATCATAGAGAACAAAATTGATTTGATGATTGAGCGATGAAACCAATTTCTAATTTAGGATCAAAATGAGAGCGCGTGTCAAATTAATTAATGGTAATGCTTCTCGTACCTTGAAAAGAAATGCTTTATATGATACCTGGCAGAATTGTGGAAAGCCAGGTCGGGTCCTATACTGTGAATAAAGATTATTAATATGCCATAAAATGCGGCTCTATTGGGAAAGACGCACATATTTTGATCTTATTTGTAGTTCGAACACATGATTTCAAATGAGGTTGCGAATCAGATAGCGACGACGGTAAACCGTAGGCAATGTAATGATTACACCCGAATTCGTCTGGTTATTCTTTTCTGGCCTAAACAGACATCTGCCGGTTGCATAGCCCAGTGAATGATCAGTATAGTTGATTGAGATAAGAACATGTAGGAAAGTTGTATTCGGTTGGGGTCGAATCACGCATACCCACAATCAATAAAGTCTTTGGCGCCTCATGTTTTTTTTATTATCACAAAAAAAAAAAATTAATGGGATAAAATGTGCCTTCTACTTCATTAAGAGTTTTATGTGATACCCATTACAATGGTATTGTAAAAAAAAATTAATCCATTACGTCGTGACATCCACCATAAGCACTAACGCATTTTTAGGCAGATAATATATTGTTACGAATATGCCACATTTAATGACTTAAGTGTTCATGAAAATTAGTCGATTTTCTGAAAAAATGAATTCCAAAGAAAGGGGAAACCAAGTACACACTCATGGCGCGTTATCTGCGTCATGCAGCTGGCGACCGGCGAACAGACTAACAATAATTGGCAGAACTTTAGCGAGAAAACAGATTAGCGAATTAGAAATGTCGCGATGAATTTATGTAATGGTAATTTGCCTGTAATAACGTAAAGAAACAGAATATTTTCGGAAAGTAAAACCTAGTTGCGAGAGTCTAAAAGTGAGTTGGGTCAGTCGAAAGTGAGTCGAGAGAATTGAATTGCATTGTCGGACAAGACCGAATTACATTGTTGCAAATATGAGCTCCTGCAAATAATTTTTAAATAGATCTCCTAGTTCTGTAAATAAAACATATACTTTTCTAAAAACAAGCAAGAATATTATAGAGTGCCATAAAATACCTTATTTCACTTTGTCCAAAGCTATTCTTATTGTTCTAGAACACAAAAATTATATCTTGTTTCTATATAAAGGCAAATTTTTCAAATGCGTGTTTACGGAGATGGCGTTGATGGTCCAAATTTTGCAGAGTTCATTTTTGTATGAAATTACTTTAATATTGTAGGCTAATTTTCATCACCACATATTAAAATTTGAACTTCTTTGCTCTACAAATGGTCAATTTTCGTGAAACTCCTTATTCAGGTAAAATCAAAAAATAGGCCGAGCATGTCCAAATTTGGTACATTTAATTTTTTGTGTTAAATTACTGTTACGATATAATTTTCTTGATGCAGCATTGAAAATTATGCTACTATTATTTGCCGTGTGAACCTCAATTTTTATTATATGAGGGCGTTCAAAAATTGCCCCAGAGTGGTATAGGGAGAGTGGTCGAAAAAGCGGGCTTATCCGAACGATTTTTAATAGCGTTCGTCTTTTGCTAAAAACATTTCACTGCACCAAATTTCATTGAAATATCTCAAAAATTACGGGGTGTAGCTTGAACACAAATTTAAATGGACAAACATCAGAAAGTCAGGCGGACGGACAAACAGGTTTAGATCAATGCAGATTACGATTCTGAATCGATCGGTATAATTCATTTGAATTTCTAACTACTCCCGACGTTGAATTTATCGCCATTCGAGTGAAATTTCCTAATAAACACTTATATGTGCCCTGCTCCTATATTCCCCCAAATTCGGATATCTCCGTATATAAGAAACAGGCCGCCCTCATTTGTGAAGTGGCCAAGCAATCTAAACCTACCGATATAGTCATTGCGTTGGGTGACTTCAATTTGCCTCAAGTCACTTGGTGTTAGTGATAGTTCTGGCTGAATGGTTCCCCTGATTGCAATGGTAGATCTTTGCTTTGCCAACTTTCCTGAGATTTGCGTTAATCGTTGTCTTCCGTTTAGTTTACCTGAGGATCCATATCATCCAGCATTGGGTATTTCCTTTCATTACAGGCATGTTGGTTCGTTCAACTTCTATAACGTTCCAAATTCAAATTTTTCATATAAATTTTATGATTTCCATAAAATCAATGTTTCCATGCTAAAATCACATCTTTCTCATATTGTGCTTGATTTCTCAGTGAAGAGTATTGATAGCTTATTGTCGTCGTTCTACAATAGATTAAATCAAGCTATTTCTGCATCCGTTCCGATCAAGCAGTCCCGTCCTCGAAGCAAGTGCCCCCCGTGGTTTAACAAACAATTAAATATTACAAGAATAGGCAAAACAAGCTTTTCAAAAAATTTTCGAAAAGTGGTTGTTCTTTCGACTATTTCGCTTACTCAGTGGCAAGGCATAAATTTAATTCCCTAAACCGCCAATACAATTGCAAATACCTTCAGTTTGTTAAACTCTCCTTATTTGCTAAATACTTTTTTAAGTTCGTTAATTCCAAAAGAAAAATCTCCATAAATCCCTCGCATGTGTCTTTTAATGGCTCCGAGTCCTCGGATGATTTTGAAACCTCAAATCTCTTTACGGAATACTTCCGACAGAACTTTTCAACTGCTAATTTTGATTTATCAGCAAACTATCCATATCCGATTTCTAATTTGATTTCAATTCCTAACTTTGTTATATCTGAAAATGACGTTTTTAAAAGATTGAGCTCTCTAATATATAATTGTTCGCCTGGACCTGATGGAATCCCCTCATGTATACTTATATCTTGTGCTGGCGAGCTATGTAGTGTGATCTCAAAGATTTTTAACCTGTCCTTGAATTTAGGTATTGTCCCTTTGTATTGGAAGACTTGTTTCCTTATTCCTATTCACAAAAGTGGTAGTAGGCAACTTGTATAGAACTACAGAGGTATTGCCAAATTGAGTGTCTTGCCTAAACTGTTCGAGCGAATTGTGGCTCAGCCTTTTCCATTAAATTTTATATTTCTCCTCTCCAACATGGTTTTCGAAAGGGAAGATCTACTGTCACCAATCTGTTAGAGTTTACTTCTCATGTTTTCAAGGCTTTTTCTAGTGGCTCTCACATGTCATTTACACTGACTTTACCAAAGCGTTGGATTTAGTTAACCATAGGCTAGTTATCTTTAAACTTCAAGCCTCTGGCTTACCGTTCTTCTTAGTGGAATGGTTAAGCTCTTATCTTCATGGTAGCTCATTCAGGATTTTGTTTAACCTCATTACCTCGGATGAATTCCCCATGACGTCTGGCGTACCTCAAGGTAGCCACTTAGGACCCATTTTATTTAATTTATACATCAATGATTTGCCCTCCGTGATTAAATTCAGAAAAATCTTAATGTATGCTGATGATGTGAAATTGTTTTCTTGTTTAACGTACTATTTAAAGTCCATTAAAGCAGCATTGCTTAATACGCGCGATTTACATATGTCGTACTTAAACTAACTCTTAACCTTAAAAATTCACGATGTGTCGAAAATTAATTGTTGTTAACTATTATCGGTTCCCAAGCTTATGCACGTTTGCGATGGCTTAGGGGTTCACTTGCAATTTGGTCCTGTGACGGTTATGAGTGTGGCTCTATGCTAGTTGTGTACATGCTTTTTTTCTTTTTTTTTTCATTTTTTCCTTCTTATTTGTTTCATTGCACTTATACTAAGTTTTAATATTAATTAATTTAAGATTTACTTTAAGAGTCAATTGAACTCGACGGCCAATTTGTTTTAGTTGAGTCTCTTGTATAAGTGTAATAAATAAATAAATAATAGGTGGGTCTGTATTAAGCCCTTATGTGTGTTACATAGGACCGTGCCAACTTAATATACCACACACGTGTACCACAAGTGCTGTAGGGTATAATCACAATTCAAAGTTACGAACATATTTCAAAAGGAGCTGAAAAAATAACGTAAATCACGAAAGACAGGTTTACGTTGCAATCTACTCATTTGCGGAATGTACGAAATAGTTTTAAGCATTCTGTCTTCTTTACCTTATGATTAATAAGCCTAAAACTTAAAAAAAGTGGAAAAAGAGAATTTATGCACTTCTAAGGTCGTATGGGTACGGCCAATATTTAGCCTTTATACATATAAATAGCAGTTTTGCGTGAAGTATATGTAGAAAATATCAGTCTTCTATCTTCCATAAGTTGTAAGTAACGAGAATCAACCCACAACTTTTTGTTTGGAAAACGGATTCTGCTCTACCCTATTTTGACCGTTTTCTAACTTCTAAATAACGCAAGTAGTATTTATATGGTATAGTTAAGATTTAGCAATAATTTATTTGAAATAACTTTGCAACTTTGTTTATATGTATTCTTTCTATATTTAAACAACTGTGATATGTAGATCTATTCCTTTTTACAACATTGAAAAAAATAAAATGTGTAACCAAAAAGTGTATGTATATGACAGAATTTAAATTTAATTTAATTTTAATTTTAATTTTAAATGCAGTAGTAATTTTTACCAAGTTTAGTTGGCTACATATCAGTAAGCATTGAAATAAACCTTAAATTTCAAGAAATTGGACTCGGAACTTCTCGGAACCTTTATGCGCGGCTATTTGAATTAGTAAGTAATTGAAAATATCACGGTGAGTAACAATGCTTATTTCCGTTTAGATCGATGGATAGTAAATTGAGTAGTCTGTTATAATTAAGAACAGATGCAGATTGCAAATTCATCGAAGAGAGACATGTTCCAATTTCAGTTCGATGATAAATAGGGCTCTACCATTTATTCGAAACTAAATACTTAAGCAACGTTGCAAATCTTTCTGTTATTAAACTAAGTTTATTTTTCTCCACTTTTGGAATTGATTTTTCCGAGTAGTCTCCATTTAATTAAACATAGTTATCTTTTTTTTAACAGTTTTTATAACATGCTTTAAAAACGCAGCAGAAATCATTTTAAATCTTTCAAGTGGCCTCTTTGTCGTTATCGCCGTCAGTGTAACTCGTCTTTGATCCTCGAGAGTAGAAGGAAGTTACAAGCAGCCAAATATGGATGGAAGAATAACAAAAATACCAATTTTATGCCTTGCAAAATATCGTTTGCTACAAGTGCTGCATGTGCGTTATCACAGCACAGATGTAATATCGCTCGTGGTCATTTTTGATCCAGTCCTTTTATGAATATAGCATACGGAAATAACAATCTCAGAATGTCGACGACGTACCTCTGCCTTTAAATATAATGGGACAAAAATCTCACAATCCGGAACTGTTTCTATACAGCGAGTGCATTCGGCGATTACATTGCTATCGAGACATGTGCCTAATTCATCCAAAGAGGAGAAGGTCTACCGCAGACATTACCTTCCGACAGACATGTTAAAATCAATTCAGAATTTAATGCTACTCCAGAATGTATACATTATATGCGTTTTAAATATGGAAAAGTTAAATATAAAAAAAAAGCTAAGTTACTCGTATGCAACAAGTAAAAATCTTATAGTCGGACAGAGCCGACCATTAAATATCGCACATCACTTCGTCTAATAAAGTCATTTACATTCATTTACATTTACAATACAATAAAAATTATATTACTTCCATAAGCCATATTTCCGTAAGACATACTTTCAATGATAGTCCTCGTATTGTAGAGTGGGCAAAATTATCACGTTTTTCACTGTCAATATTTTCATTATAAAATATTAAGAATGAACCTTTCTCATCAAAGGTCGAACTATTCTTAAGAACTGTTAAGAAATAAAAAGACGATAGTAGACCAAGGCGCGCTATTAAATACGCTATACCAATTTGCAGTTATGCAGTTTTGCCCATGGACCAAAACACGTCCAAATGTACCAAGTTTCGTCAGAATTTCTCAAAGATTGCGACTTGTACGTTAAAGATATCAGCCAGAATGATTTTCTTAAGTTGCCTTTAAAAAAAAGGAGTCGATGTCAAGTGCTTCTGGATGTTGCATGCATATTCGCAAACTTATATACCTTCTACTACAGGAAGTGTAAAAAAAGTTGCGGTGGAAATATAGCTTCTCACAAAGTATTTTCCTCTGTCTGACTTTGGATTACATTAAAAAATATTTTTACATAAAATTTCTCTCTGCTTACAAGTTGTGCTTCACATGCCTAATAATAATTTTTAGTTTAATTCACTTTGTTTACCAAAAATTATTTATAGGACGTTCTTTTTCAGTATTTAGTTTTTCTTTCAAACTGCTCTCTTCGAACATCATGGTTCATCTAATTCACCTGAGACATACATCTTGCTTCTGAAAGTAGGAAACGAATGCCATATTGTGATCTGTTGTCTTCGTTAATCCTCTTACTTCGGGATTTCCCAGTAGAATTTGGATAGTCATTTAACATGGTGGACTTTATCCATTAATAGTGTATGTGTATTAATTATTTCGTTAATTGCCAACAGCACAAGGTGCATGTAATACAGGAAGGCAAAGCATTGAAAATCATTATTTGCGTTTATTGCTTCCCTAACTAGCAGCCTGTAGCATTCTTTCTACCAGCACCAACTACCGCTTACGTGTGAACTTCTTAAACTACGAAATGTTCGTTATGAATATTCATTTTCGATAATAAGATGTAGCCAGAGTTCAGTACGCTCTTGTTTATAAAAATAACGATTTGATTATAACCATGACGGACTAGGACGTTTTGCTTAAACTTTGAAATATTCGTTATTGATATTCATTTTCGATAATAATATATAACCAGAGTTTAGTACGCTTTCATTTGTAAAAATATGTATTTGACCCAATCATAACCGTGAGGGACCCGGATATTTTCGTTAGCTTTCTCTTTCTCAGGGATATGCTCATCATTATCTTCTTTGCACAGTTGAGGGCTTAGTGTTTTGTATATTTAGTTCTGCAAATATAAAGCTTCACCAATTTTGCATTCCTAACATAGTATTTACAATAGTTGCCTACATGTGGCATAGTAGAATTCGTGCCTACTTTGCTGTTATTGCCATTCCACTTTCACTTGGTAGCCGATGACAGCGGTGACTGGAATTCAACGAAAAGACGGCCTGTCTTGCGGTAGTAATAGCTCATGTGCATGGCTAAAGCCCACTTTTGTTTGTTTTCAAGCTGCATTTGGACTGGATCGCACGCCAAATTGGAGTGCATCTTGAATGTATGGAAGCTAGACATACCATCAAATATTAGCGTCTTCAATTTAAGTGAGCTGACTATACTCTTATTTTCTAGATTAACCGTGCCTTATAATGGCAAAAGTTCTACTTTGAGCAGTGTAAATGAACAAAATTGATATCGTGCTATTGTGTTGGGTATATATTGGAAAAATTAATAAGATCGTAGCGAAGAGATGTGATTAGTGCTTACCTTCATAAAACATGAACATCATTTCTGTTTGAAGACATACTGAATACCGCATATCCAGATTAAGTCTGCAGTCGCTTTGGATATGACTCATCATCATTACATACATATGCGGAAGATATTAATTTTTCGTTATTTTTCGTTTTTCTTTATTTTTGTTTCGTATAATTTTATATAATTTTTTTGTTTCACTTTTTTTATCACTTTTTATAACAGACTTTTATTTATTTTTTTATACATTTATTTTTTTTTATAATAAGACCGAATACATTTTTAAATCAATAACAAAAACATAATTTGAGCAAGGCACACAATTCGGTCGATAGGTCAAACTGCATCATCAGCTAGACATGCAGAAATATAACGTTTTGCAGACAAATTTCGTGAAAATTTGAATCTAACAGGAAAATGAAGATAATCCTGTAAATTTCAAACCTGTGCAGAAAATGGCACTAAACAAGTGATTTTAAACACATAACAGTGCCAGCAACTTGATAATATTTTCGTCTTGACTATAACGTCTTCTGCCATAAATTACGCATAATTCTTATTGACAAACATTCTTTGTACACGTCTGAAAATTAAGGGAAACTCGTTACACAATATATAAGAAGATACTATGCACGACAATATAAACTAAAGTCTATAATTCATAAACATTGATTCATCTGTACATACAAACTGAATAATGCAGCACGTGAAAAATGCCGAATGTAATATCGATTACAAAAATATATAGAAGAGAAACGAACTGCGGCATTTTTTCTTGCTCTTGATATAAAACAAATGAGTAAAAGTATGATGTGACGCATCAGTCGCCACTCAAATGCTCCTAAACTCGTCAGGCGACAAAAAGAAAGATATCGCTGCATACAATATCTGATTGTAGAAATAATTAGCAGCGGTCGATATCTTTTATTACAATCATTTTTTTTAAAAAAGCAAAATAAAAGCCCAAAAACGGAAATCAATTTTTTCAGGACAAACGAGATGGGGATAACGCAAAAAGAGAAGAAAGTATATTTTTCTAAAAAAGCAAAATCATATCAACCTTGTACATTTCGACAAAAACCGCAAAATTAAAATTTTTTTGTCTTGCATAACTTTTCCTTAATCGAAATATTTGTAGAATAATCCCTGCAAGGTAAAGTTGACGTTGCGTAATGTAATTTCTTTATTTTTCCAAATTCCTAAATTAAGAGGGTTTTGTCATAAAAGCATTTACAAAGTTTATTCTTCTCTTGGAATGGAAGTTTAAGTAAATTTGATTTCTACACCATAAAACTTGCAAGTTTTCCAATATACGCATTCCGTCTTAACTCTTATAACTCACTCTTATAACTCTCTAGTCACACATTGCGTGGTTATTTTTTATGTAATAGTAATAGGTTGTACGGACAAATAGATGAATTTTGTCTGAGTACAAAAACTCTCACTGTAGGTCAGAAAATGGTAGAAGCTAGCATCAATTTAAAAAAGAGGAAAATATGAATTGCATTCATAGAAGAAACAAAGGAATCTAATGAATTTGTAACGGGTGGGGAAACGTTAAGGCTTGAAAAGCGACGTTTCCTTCATAAATTAACGTCGCAAAGCAGATAACAATCTCAGATCTTTTAACGAATTCGAGTTGATAACGTCAGTTCTTACGTCGAAAAATCTTATTTCCATGCTCTATTTGCTTCTTAGAAGGAAAGCCATATTCACATTTTCCATAGTGTATATGAAGGAGCTTGGCACATAGATTTCAATGCATTAAAATTGAACACTATTAGTCTGGTTAACAGTTAAACCCCAAAAAATAGCAGAAGTTTTAGTACATATTCATTTAAAGTGAGGAATCTGCAATTAATAGATATACGATTATCTTGATCTTGAGGACATAGTTAGTACCGATTACCTACTTTAATGAGAATCATTAGTCAACATGTTATTTTCATATATACGATACTATATCAATAACTATTTAATATGCTTTGTTTAAGCTTATGCATTCATGAATCCTCTTTCTTAAACGCAAATCATAGAAATCACTGTTTAAAAGTATCATAGTTCATACTGCGACAGTCAAATAAAGGTTAAAAGTAACTATGCTTTTTTTTACATTTACGTTATATATTTATATAATCGGACACAAATAGTAAAAGTATATAACATTTACGTAATTTGATAAAAAGTGAAAACTATTTAAAATGAACGTACTCATTACGCTTTATTTTATTTTTCTTTTAGTATTTTAGGAATGTTTCAAATTTTGGTTTCACAAAATACAATTGAAAATAGTTTTTAATCACCGTTGTTCCAAGTTTTTTTATAATTTATTTGAACAAGTAAAGAAACAAAGTCAAGCATCACTTTTTTGCTTTTTCTCTTTATAAGAAGCGTCGGTCGTCGCGTTCTTTAATTATTAATTTGATTAGAGGCACAAATGCATGCAAAGAGAAATCCGAAACCGTCAACCTAAAAAAAAAACGAATGAAATTAAGTTGCGAATCCAACCGTATGCCATGCCAAACTGAAGTTCTGACAAGAAATGCACTCACATCTCTTCGTGCGAAAACCAATTTGAAGTAAATAATACCCAACCATCGTATAAAGACAAGTTCTGAAAACAGAAACCGACATAAAAAAATGTTTTTGCTACCTCAATCGATAAGGCGGGCAAATAGCCAACGAATATTCACTATATACAAGCAAAAAAGAATCGTAAAAAATACTTCAACACGTTAACATCATACACAGACGAAAACTTCATCATTAGGAAATTGACACGAACGCGTTTGGCAATGTAGATATACAAGTAACCAACCTAGGCCAGCTGGTTATTTTTGTTGGTTTGAACGAGTTGAGTATGAAGGAACATTTGTTCCTGTATTCACTGCCAACCACACATATGCGTATGCTTGGTTAACATATGCTCGTATATAAAAATATTTATTTATATACTGAAATGTGGCATATACACAGTAGGGTCTTATTTTGTACGTTTATAACCTGTATCATAAACCATTATTGATAATATACAATATGTGCAACGAGAGCAAGCTTTTTCGATGCGAAAAAGCATGCGAACATCTGCAAAATTTCAGCAACAAATTTCCGAAGTGTGGGAACAGCAAGTGTAGTAAAATGGAATGAGGTATTATCTGGTACTAATGAAAATAATATAAAACGGACGAAAGTTTCAGCAGACGGGTTAAGAATTTAGATTGATAACGCAAATTAAATGAAATTTTCTTTGATTAATTATTTAATCTATGAAAAATTTGATCGATTTTGATTTCCTATATACTTGTAGTTAGCAAAATATGTCTAGTTGGCGAAAATTGCTAAAGATGCCCGATACCACGTTTTTTTAATAGCAAAAGAAGCAAAAAATGACGAGAAAACACATGTAACAAAATAGTAAATATTAACGAAGCCATTAATTTTTTGGTTGTAAGTTGCGTATTCAGTAGGTAACAAGAATTTGGAAATTTGCAGAATTTTTGTTCTTTCTCTTTTCTTGAACTCTAACTGCTATGAAAATAGATTATATATGCCAAACCAATATATTTTCCATATATTATAACATATTGCTATGAGTTGCTCTTTTTCAACAGCAGGCACTTTAGCCTTCCTATGTTTTTCTGGTAAACATCGACTCTGAAACGGAACAGTTAAACGTAATGCTTTCATGCATTTACGTCACGAACATCGGCTCAAATGACACTACGGCTTTGCAAGAAAGTTGTAGAAAATCGGATGCTGAAGAAAACATATAATTTGTGTTACATACAGTGAAAGGAAAAACTTTAAAATAACATTTTGCATGTTAGATTGAATCCAGAAATTATCATTAACTAGCATTATGGAATATATTAGCATCCTTGCACAATTTTCTTTGTCAACATACGTGTAAGAACTTCCAGTGTTCCTATCATGCATATTCGGATATAGTTTTTTGGCGACCCGCCAAAAGTTATCTATGAGTTTAGTGCCAAATCGGGATCATGGTCATGTCACTGAATGTGTTGCGAAATACTCGAAAAAAAAATGGCCTGAGCGGGTTCGCCCAACAAAATGACGGTAGATATAGCTAGTTTCTAGCTTTCCGTCAATGCTTAAGAAAGTTGTCACGGTCTTAGCTATATCGGCAGAGCATTTATATTTTCCTGACAAAGAAAAAGATGAATAG
>NW_023998459.1:1368695-1411933 GCF_014805625.2 Glossina fuscipes | reverse complement strand
GCAAAATCATGCGATTTCGCCTGTTGCTATGCAAAAAGGGAAAAAGAAGAGAATAAAACACTCATATCCCGCAAGATCATGTGATTTATAAACAGTACCACAAAATCGCATGATTTTGTCTAACGGCATGCCGTTATTCCGATACTTGCGGTTGATACAGACCGACAGACCCCCTACCCAAGGTTTGTTCGCGGCCGTTACAATGTATATAAAAAACGCCAACTAACACCCCGTATATTGTTATGAGTTTTGACAAAATTAATATCCCTCCACCTTTTAAAGAAGAAGGAGATTGAAGGATTAAAAACGAAACTATGGATTATTCTACTGAAGGAAGTGCTTGTACTACAATACGAAAAAGTAAAAAGCACAAGAGTTCCCAAAAAGCTTTGAATTTTTCTGCAGACGACACAGATTTTTACCCAGGGCGAAGAATTAAGAAGCCCAAGCTAACGGGTCTTAGCCGAATAAAAAACGATAGTGAATATGGTCCTATTTTGAAAAGTCGATATATGAACGGGGCTGGCGCAAGCCATTCGATGGTGTTTCATGTCCCATTATAAAAATAAAAATAAATTTGATTTGTAATTTTAAAAAAATATTGGTTTTTATTTTTATGTATTTGATTATATAATTTTCTATATTATTTTAACATATATGTTTTATGCATAATTCATTTAGCCATTTTGGTGAATAAATTTATTTTAAGTTATTTATTTATGTTTGTTTAATTTTTGTTGCATATATAATTTACACGTGTAATAGTTGTATTTATGTCTAGCAACAAAGTATTTATGTATGTTAACAAAGGTTTTTATAAAACTATGGAACTTATTTAAAGCGATTTAAGAGGAACTTTTTTAGTTAATTATGAGATAATTATTTGTACGGCTTGGTTATAACTTGCTTTGCTGAACTCAGAAAGAGTTGACTTTAGAGCGTATATGGCTAACTTATATAACAAAACAAGTTGAGTATGAGAGCGACATAAGCCACAAAAATATATTCCCAAGCATTGTGTCTATTACAGAATTTCCATAGAAATCTTACGCACTGAAGCCTTTATAACCAAAATATCTCTCAGACGATAGTGTACCGATTTATATAATCAATCTAATTGACAATTACATTTTAATATTCACACGTTCCAAATTTCTTAATGTACTCTCAGGCGATGTTGTTTGTAATTCTGAAAAAAAGGAAACTTATCAATAATTGAGTAAAAGATTTAAAAAAAAATTGTTTTCTTACTTGACAGTTGAATACAATAAAAAGAAGAAAAAATTAAGCATAATAATGCTTGTGAATTATAATATGTTGGGTGCGACGCATCCCTCCACGGCGCCCAACTCTCCTGCCCCTCCGCCTAGGACGCGTGGGCGATTCTCGGCGCCGCAAATCGTCCGCATTCGTTGGTAGGCGGCGCTCACCTCTCCCGGCCCCCTGAGGGCGGCTTAAACGTCGACGCAGATCTGCCTCGGCGTTGCGGCGTTCATGGCGCTACCCGTTCCTTGAACAAGCTTCTTTTTTGTCTAGAAAAAAAATAAAATTTCTATTAATAAATTCAAAATTAATAAAAAAAAATGCAAAAATCACCTTCGCACATGTCTTTTGTTTAAAATGACATTTTGCGCTCGTTTCCAACGCTGTAAAAAAGAGGAAATTCATTATTCAATTATCGCTGGATTGGTGATATGTTTGTGGGGTATTATTGGGAATCGATTTGGTGGTTTTCTATTGGAATGTTGGATGTTTCGCGGATTGTCCATTTCTAAATTACGCCGTAGCTGGCGCAACTGATATACGATTTCTAATTTTCGGGTAGTTTTCAAATGTTATCATTCGTTTAAAAAAAAGGAACACATGCAAAAACAACATTGAAATCCTTAAATACGACTCCGTGCTTGCGAACAATTAGATAATGCAAATCCTTCAGTATGACTCTGTACGTGCGAAAAATTAAATAATGCAAATCCTTAAATACGACTCTGTACGTGCGAAAATTAGATAATTAAAAAAAAAAACCCAAATGAGGTTAAATCAGAAAATCCAAGTAAGAAAGTCCAAATAAGAAAATCCGAGTGAGAAAATCCAAATAAGAAAATCCAAGTGAGAAAATGCAAATAAGACTAGACTATTGGCAATCATAATTTCAAGCATTAATTTTACCACTTTCTACGAGAAAAATATTGAACAGAACTCCTTGCGGTAAGTCCATTTTAAGTTTTATCGCATAGAAGAAGCAATCTATGTTATCTATTGACATGTTGTAGCGCATTCCCCTTCAATGTCAAACTGGAGTGTGCCAATGGCTGTTTGGAAGGGTTTTTTATATCCTACACCACTTATGGTATCAGGTATGTTAAACTTAGATGTTGCTCATGTCTTTGTTCTGCTTCTCGGTATATTAAGCTAGATACAACTAAAAATCCGAACATTACCGGTTGCACATAGTTCTTGGTTACAATATCTTATCTCATCTTTAAAAGACGATTTCTCCTCGCTCTCAGTTCCTCCCGTTGATACTGGAAAATATCAGAAAAATATTACAGGTTTTAAATAAACAACCGATTTTAAAGATAGATTAACAAACAATGCACCCAAACCGCTAAAATATCAATTGATTTAACTATATATTTAAATATTGTCAGTCTCAATTTGGGACCTCAAAGATTGTATTGCAAAAATAGTTAATTTTCACGCCTTTTTCAACGTTTTTACCCAAAAACAATTGACAGGCAGCAAAAAAATACAACCAGATACATAATTAGTATGACATGGGAAAAGCTGCAGCTAAAGATAGCAATTACAAGAAAAACTTTGTAGACAGAAAGAAGTTAATAGTAACCTGACTGTTCGATACGTTGTCCCCTTTCTTGGTTGCTTTCAAATCGTGTTGTAAGCTGTTAAGAGGGCTTCGAGAAACGACTGTTTCTAATTTAATTTCCAAATGCACAGGGAATCTAGAACGATCTTCGAATGTCTCTGTTTTTTTCGGGCTCTAATTTCTGCATATCATCACCATCGTATCTGGATATCGTGCCTACACCATTTTCTTTGCTTGACAAAACGCGAGCTGCTGTTTCTGTTTCAGTAATCTCGTTAGTTTTTATCACAAACGACATTTTAAATAATTTCACATGAATATGACTTTTTTCATCAAATGGATTTTTTCCTCTTGTTTCTTAGAAAATAACATTTTTTGTGCGGTCTTTTCGAGCAGATTAAAACTTACGAATGGAGATCGCGAAAATGAAAATTGCCGTTAAGTAACTCTTTTTGTTTTCTTTCCTTTTCATTAGTGTTGTTAAGCTACAAATGCGTTATAACGTTTTTTGTATTAAATTTTGACGATCTTAGAGGTGGCAATGCAGTTGCAATACAATACTTAGCTTTTTTATATTGGGAATCGGCGTTTGTAGATTACGGGAAAGTTCGGAAGAATGAAAAATGATGAAGGATTTGCTGAGATTTGATAAATGACCTTAGGCTTAAAATGGACAAAACACAATTGAGGAAGTGTCTTGTATAGAGCTATGGTGGAGAAAACGGATTCTCACTATCTATCGGACGCAGGCGTTACATCAAGAAATAAAAATATTTTTGAATGATAAAAAGACAACTTAGGAGGACATTTGTCAAGTTTGTCATCACTACACAAATTTCATGGCGTACGCTTTGTATTTGAAAGGTTTACAATTTGACAGATTACTGCCAAAAGAGAAACTTGTGGCTTTTCTCACCATCTCTTCCATTCTTCCAACGTAGCGCCTCTTATTTGTCTGTTAAAAGTTTAAACACATATTTCAATAAATTTCAAATAAATTTCGCTTCTTACAGTATAACATTAGTTAGTGTAAGGTAAATATAAATTATAATTATTATAATTTCTAAATTTAAAATAAGTCGTTTTCTTTAAAGGAACCTTTGCAGGTTGATGATAGCTGCAAAGTGTTCCGTTCCGCAGCACTGTTTTTTAGAGGTTGATGAAAGCTCTACAGGATTGTCCACCTCGACGAAATCTTCGACGAAGAACTTCAATATAGTCGGGCCGTCGAGGTCATACGGGCCGCCGCGCCTGCGCAGAAAAAACGGCGGCGTGTAGCGAGGCCTGAAGCAGTGGACATCAATCTGGCTGATGCCGCCCCGCCAACATCAAAGGGAAAAACGAACTACGTCGAACTAAGTGATTTCGCGTCGATCGTAGACGTCTACTTCTGCGGCCGCCGCGTCTGCGCAGAAAAAACGGCGGCGTGGTGTGAGCCCGGAAGCAGTGGGCATCAACATGGCTGATGCCGCTAGTGGCCCTGAAGCAGGGGAGAACACCAGGGAGAAGCTAGAAAGTTCGTAGAAAACTTAACTGCCCGCGACAGAATCGTACAAGTGTGCTGTGACGAGGTCTACACAAATCGAAAAACTATATATTCGCGGGCAGAGGACCGTCTCCATACCGGGACCAGAGGACCGTTGCTCATATACACACGAGGAATGTTCGAAGACCTCGCAACATGACGCCGTCATTGTATTTGCAGCGAGGAGGCTGTTAACAGAATTTAATATAATTTTAGATTGGTACCCTCGCTGCACCTCCCTCAACTTTAACGAACGCAAAATGTTAAATGACATATTCAAACTTGCCGAGAATATTGGCCTCGACGTTAGGCCTTTCGTGTGCGATCGAGGTGGGGTTAGTGTAAGAAAGTCGAAGAAATTTCTAGATGGTGTTTATAATAGAAAACCACGCGATGGCAGCAGACACCAGATTCGTCTCAACTTCGATTACCATATCGTGGCTGCATTCAACAGTGAAATTTCCAGAAACCAATTACCTGTCGAGGGCGACACGAAAGACTTAATCTCAGTAATGACGAAGGCGCGCTGTACCAAATCGCGGTTCTGGGCCCTAAGGGCAGCCATCCCAGTTCGCAACGCACCCTATGGCACGTACGCAACATTTGATTTTTTTCCGGCCTGCTGTGGTGTCGTAAACCCACGGAGCAATCAATGCTAAAGTGCTCCCTGGCGAATAAAATATGCGAACTCACTAGGAGTATAACGAAAATCGTGGACGTGTTCCATCGGGTGCCAATAAATATAAAGAACTGGGCGGAGACACAAAATAAGCTGAAAGAGTTGGAGGAGTATTTCAGACAGTTTTTAAAGAGGGACGCGCTTGCCAACGACACCCGTGAGACCATGAAGACTTTCGTCGATGTAATAAGCGAACTGTTGTCGGATTACCTTGACGAAATTTGGAAACCATTCAGGGTAAGCCAGGATTCATTGGAAAAGGCCTTCCCCAACTTGGCGGTCGGACTGAGGAGGAAAACCAGGCCGCCATTGGAAACTGTGGAAATATTGAGAAAATTGATGGAGTTCATCATGTCAGAATGATCCCGCGGCTTTACGTCCGACGGCGACTGCAGCCTCATCAACAAGATGAAATACGCGGCCACAACCCGCGAAGAAGAAGATTTCGAGCCATATGACGCCGATGCCGAGGTCTACAGCGACAAATTTTTAACCTATGACCGCGATAGAGGAAGGCTACCTACGGCTGCTTACAGGATATGCCATGGCCAGGTACATCGGTGAGCAGCTGCAGTGTCAGGCATGTCTGGCTGACCTAAGCCAGTCAAAGGAAGATGCCTGCGAGATTGAGAACGGCTGACTAATCACAAAGCAGCTTTTGGACGGCTGGATCCTTTCCTCGCTGAATCTGAACCCGGCGTTTCCTAAAGAGGAGGTCCACAAAGCGTTTCACCGAGCGTACGAAATATTTTACTCATTTTACGCATCATATGGTGGACAGCGACATCGTCCGACAGATACAATTTTTATAGGCGTGGTATTCGATTTTACCCTATTTTGAAAAATTTGATATTAATTCTTTCCATATATTCATACAAGTGCTTGAAATATAATATATAATCTTGTATATATAAATGTATAAAAAATATGCATTCATCTCCCCTTGTACGTCTCCTGAATAGTTTTATATAATTTTTATAGGCGTGGCATTCGATTTTCCCCTATTTTGAAAAATTTGATATTAATTCTCTCCATATATTCATACAAGTGCTTGAAATATAATATATATTTGTATCGTAATAACATTAAAGCTGAATCGATTGGCATTATAAGACCGTTCATAAAACAAGCTAACCATTTGCGATATCTTTTTGATGATGCCGACGTAGCGATGCCTAAAATTGGTATTGTGGAGAAGTTCCAAGGACAGGTATAACCTTCGTAAAATTATAGTTTGAATTAATATTAATGTTGATTTCGCTTGGTTGTTTTTAGGAACGCGATATAATATTAATCTCAGGAGTGAGATCAAGCAAGGAGCATATATTTGACGATATGCACCATGGATTAGGATTCATACGAAACGAAAGATCAACCAAACTCGCAATTTCTCGGCCTCGTTGTTTGCTTATGATATACGGCAACACCGACACACTCTTTTTTGATCCTCATTGGCGCATGATCATAAATTACTGCATCGATAATGATGCCTACCTCGGTCATTTGCCGGCAACGTTGTCTGACCCACCAACACTAGCTGAAGGAACAGTTAATACTCAAGATAATTAAATTACTTTTGGCCTTAATATCCATTTTTCATTTTTTAATTAATAACATTAAGATAAGATAATTAAATTACTTTTGGCCTTAATATTCATTTTTTATTTTTTAATTAATAACATTAATTAATAAATAAAAATAAGACTATTTTTCCATTTTCTCATAAAAGTTAATATATTTTTTAAATATGGATTCAAACGAACAACGATTAAGTTTGTATGTACAGGTCTTCTTCTTGTTGCTCTGCGAAAATTTGTTTTGCTAGCGAGCGTTCTGCAGTAGATCCGAAGAAACGACAAATGATGCTGAAAACTATTAATTTAATATTTTGTCGACACATATTGATATTGTTGCTACGCGAATATTCTATGTAACCTTCGGTTTGGGCCAACAGTAGCGATTTAGGTGGTGCTTGCAATGTTCTTCACCACCATACTTTTCCACAATGTGTTCCTTCGTCTGAAAAAATATAAAATATATTATTGCACGGTAAAACAAAGTTATACAGTGGTACAAATTTTTAAGATAAAAAGAGTAAAGTCATATAGCACTAGTAGAAGCACTGTTCATGAGAGAAAATCCCAATGGCTAATATGTCCGTTATTATATTTTTTGGATCTCATATGGTTAGTAGGAGATTTTTCAAAACAATCTCCAAAAGCCGCTACGTTGTGAATGATTAAACTAAAACTATTCTTACACTTGATTTGAACTGTTGCTTCTTTTTCTCGTATTCCTTTTGTAATAGCTCCAGCTTGGTAGGCTCAGCCAATAAATGAACATCGACCCCCTTACCATGAGCCTCCCATGCGAGATATTTCCGCATCAGGATCTAATTTAATACACAGTTTCTGGCAATGTATATAGGATTAAAAGTGTTGAAGGCTTCTACTAACCATTCTTTAATTTTTCGGCTTTTAATTGACGTTTAGCTTCTTCCACCTTCTCATATTCTTCTATAATTTCGCGATGATTGGCGGGATCGTAACTACTCCAACGATCTCCTTTCTCATATATATCGCTAAAAATTCTTTTTTTCATTAAAAATAGATTGGGTGCAACATAACATTATACTATGTACGTTTATAATGATGACAATCTCTAAACGTTGGATACCGCCACGTTGGAATGAACTATTAGGTTTGCAGTATATGAAAATATATTTATGTGACGATGCTGTACTTATATCAGGAGCCAACCTGTCAAATGATTATTTTACAAATCGACAAGATCGTTATATACTTATTGAAGATAAAACTTTAGGGGATCTCTATGCTTTTTACTCTACTTTGAACTGATTTGTCTTGCCATTTTCACAATATTTTCACACCTTTACTTGCATACCTTCTTACATTTTTGTAAACCTTTGGAACCATTGACTAATGGTTAAAATATAAGCGAATAAGGAAATGCAGCTGTCTCTTGTTTGAGCGCACACCTAAGCACACCACAGCACCTCAAAGCGTTACCCAGGCGGAAAACCGTGAAACCGCAGAACGGAGAAAGCCTTGCGTTTAGAGCAAGACTTTGTAGATCTTTTAGATGGATAGATTTTTGTGATCATTGAGTCCTTTTAAAGTTTTTCTTTCAGGAATGGCAAGCAAGTAGATCATAATTTTCTGTTCGTCAGAATAAATAAGATTTTTGCCTTAAGTAACTAGATATGCTCTAGATCAGATAATTATTTTCCTATAATCAGCGGTGGCGAACTTTTTCTATCAACGGGAAAGAAAAAAAAAGAAAAGTCAACTTTATGCACGATTATTGAGTTTACTTGATTGTTACTTAACAAATAATCTAAGAATAAAATAAGAAGCTATCAATAATTATTATAATGTTTCACTAAGTTAGCATCAACCTACATAATGAAGTTTTATTACGTATATTTTCGAAAAGAATATTCAAAGTTTGTAATAATTGAACACATACAAAACTGGAATCTCCGCTTTTTTGACCCATTATATGCAAAAATTATGATACCATATTTTTCTCGAGGAAAAAGCTAGAAAAAGGAAAATAATTAATACATAATTATAAAGAGTGAGTTATTAAGCGCTGCGCACGTTAAAATGTCGGCTATACTTCTAATCGTTGTTTATAAATTGAATAAATCGATTATATTTAACAAGGCGTGGCGATGAATCGCCCACGCAGGCTAGGCCTACATATAGAATGAGTTCAACATTTTATGTAAAAATATTAGATGTTTAGTGTTTTGGAAAATACGCGAACTAAACTTATTTGATTTTACAAGTTAGCCTAAAAGTAGACCGCCATAATTTTTGTTTTTATTATCAAATTAAGCAACGCAGTAGTTAATCTGTTAAAAAGGCAAAGCAGGAATAAACGGTTAAATTGCAACGCCGCCGGCACTTTTATCTGTTAAATTAAAATAATTTTTACATCTTTTCCTATATAATTTAATATTTTTTCTTGGGAAAATAGCTGATTATGGTATAGCGCAACCAAATAGTTATGTTTATAAATTAAGGATGAAACGAGGCGCAACTAAATGGTTGTGTTTGAGAATAAACCAAAACACAACTAAATGGTTGTTTATAAATTGAGAATAAACCGAAACGCAACTAAATGGTTGTTTATCAATTGAGAATAAACGGAAACAAAACTTAATGGTTGTGTTTATAAATTGAGAATAAACCGAAACGCAACTAAATGGTTGTTTATAAATTGAGAATAAACCGAAACTTAACTAAATGGTTGTGTTTATAAATTAAGAATAAACCGAAACGCAACTAAATGGTTGTGTATGAATTGAGAATAAACCGAAACGCAACTAAACGGTTGTTTATAAATTGAGAATAAACCCAAAACATAAACGAAAAGTTTTGTACTATATAGTGAATGTAATGTTTTTCGCTTGCATATTGTCAGAATACTGCACGTGATTTTATGCAAAATTTGTTGGAAAAATCGCAAGCGGCCCAGCAATTATCTCTAGAAATTGCTTCTGGCTTTAATAATGACGATTAGCTAGAAGCCGATGAAAAAATTGTTGCTTGGCCCTATCAACAATTGAGTGTTTATACTTTTCATTGCAATGAACGTTTCCTGATTGTTATATGCTTAATGGCGACTGATCAATTTGAATTGCAATTGCAGAATATAAACAGCGAAGATGAGGTAGAGTCCTCCTTTGATTACACAGAGCAGCTCTTGGCCCACTGATGTTGTGTATATAAGCATTTGGAGCGTTCCGATGGAATGAATAAAACAAAGGGTTTTGAAGAGCTTTTAGCGAGAATAAGTAAAAGCTCATTATTCCTTTTATTTACATATGCTCATGGTTTGATCCAATTTATTATATTTGAATTGTTTTTTATAGACTTTCATTTTCTTTTGGGCTTTCACAAATTATATAAAAGTTATCGCTCATCATATGCACTACTGGATAAAATTTGTGTTCGTTTATATGTGGCCGCCTTGCCTGGTTTATAGTAAGTATAAGAAGTTGCGTAGATTGTATATAGAAGCCGACGAAGCCAGCCATGTTTAAAGCCGGTTTAGAATTCGGCTAGAAAATTGAAACTACATAAGCACATTTTGAAGTCCAATTAGGCAAAATAGGGGACATCAACAAAATTTGATATGTAAAGTATTTAGTAAATTTCTTAAAAGAGTTTCCAAGCTGGTTACTCAAGTTATGTCCAATGTTCATACGATGTCATAAGCAGATTAAAGTTTAAATTTTTATATAAGTATTGCGGTTAGTTTATTATTTACATAAAAAACTGCAGAATGCGTGTTATCTTGATCGCGTCCTTGTAGATTTATTAGATTTCTGTGCATTTGTCGATAGACTTGAATCAAGGATCTCCCCTAAAGACATGTTTTGTTATTGACGTAACAAGGAGTTGACGTGTATGCAACAATTTTATTAAATTGGTCGACTATTAAGTTGCTTATTTATAAATGAGGGTTATTATAAACATGGTAGATAATTTAGAATCCCGCCCTACGATAATTTTTATAAGTTCGCATCTCGAAAAGGAAAACGGGGCAATAGAAAGTATATCTTATGAAACCCACACTTGCATGAATTATGATCAAAATACCATCTACAAAATGACTACTAACTGCACTAATACCTTCTACAAAATTACTACTAACCACACTTGCATAACTTATGATCAAAAAACCACCTACAAATGGCTACTAAATTTTGGCTCATATAACAGTTCTGTAACTGGGTGAAGAATCGTTCAACTACCAGAGGGAGTGCCGTACCTGTGACAACGTAAAGGACATACAAATTTTTACTGAAATGGTGGTAGCCATCATTTTTGAGGTCTGTGTCTTTGAAAGATATACAATTTTTCTTTGTTAAATTACATTTTATAACTAAGCAGAGACAATTTCACATAAAAATATGAAATTTAAATAATGTTAGGAAATACACACATATCAAACACAACAGCACGTCTTACATTATATAAATCAAAAAACTAAAAACAAATTAACTGGTCTTCCTGATTTTTGGTCGTACAATATACTTTTCTGGTCGTACAATATACTTTTTGGTCGTACAATATACTTTTCTGGTCGTACAATATACTTTTTGGTCGTACAATATACTTTTCTGGTCGTGTGACGAATCGATGTTGAACATCTGTTAAGTGAGAAATTGAAGTTTTGTTTTTATGGAACATTAAGTTGGATTGGTTTAAATGGAGCCTCACCAAATTGAGCAAAATTAATCCTGATTATCTTAAGGATCTTTAAAATCTGTCGGACAGATCCAATTTCATAGAAACTTATTTTTGACTATAAGTACTTATCATTTTCAGTTTTATACGCTTACTCTCCTACATGACCAAATTTTTATACGCTTACTCTCCTACACTGCCAAATTTTTATACAAATACTTAAACAATTATTGAGAATCATTTTCAGTTTTATACGCTTACTCGCCTACATGCCAGGAGTAAGCCTAATGTTTTAATTGAAATTATAAGAATAAAATAAGACTAGTAGTAAAAAAACATTAAGAAATGTTCTTGTAAATAAAAACATTATCTTTATTCTAAGCAAAACGACAAAAATTGTACAGATATAAATGTATGGAAGACACAGTTTCAATTTTATCAGAGAGAACGAGTTTGACAAGAGCCCACGGAAGATTTTCGATATAAAAAAGCAGTTGTATCAGAGAGGAAGCAGTTTTTCTTATAAAAATTCTATTGATTTTGGTTGATATACAACTTCATGGCAGTTTTTCATATAAAAATTCCACTGATTTTTGTTAATGTACAACTTCCTAGTAGGTCGTCTATAATTGCAGCGAAATTTTTAATCGTTAGCTGGGTGTCCACCGCTATGGGGTCACTAAATTTTGATGTGTATAATTTTATCATATCGCGAGATGTTGTTGTCTACGGGTTGCGCGCTTATATAACTAGACAACATAACACAAATGATCTTCCTTTCTTGACATCATTCCGGCTAATAGTAAAACAGCATTATTAATGACTCCCACACCTGGCTCACCTGCTAGCCTATTGGTTTTGTATTTTTGTCCGGAATACAGTTCGAAACAAAATGCGTATCCCATGAGACTACATAAAACGAATAGGTTGTAGCCCCGCTTCTGAGGCTTATTAGGCAAACATTGCTTACAAGGCGCGTTAATTCATCTTTTTCAGAGACTATGAGTAATCCCTTTTGTTGACGTGTTGGCTGATCTTAATTTGTATTGTAATCTTACCAACACAAATATAATTTATTCTGCAAGGTGCTCCAAATATGAAAATAGTCCCTATATCAAAGAAACTAAAATCAATCAGGGGATATTAAATGATAGCCTAATTCTTCGAGTGCATTATGAGAAAACCTTTAAAGACTGTCAATCCGGACGCGACATCGTCAAACTTATTACTAAACAATAGCCAAGATAACTTCCTAGAGAAAAGATACAACAGGGTAAGTGAAGTCTGTCAAGTAGTACTAGCTTATCTGCTGAACATTTCATCGTCGGCTTCCAAAAGATTGACAATTTTAGATGTTCTTTTAGGTTTATACGGCGTCCTCTTCGGTCTCTTGAAAGCAAACCAATATGCTCATCTTGGGGAAACAACTTGCCTTATTAGAAAAGCGAATTTATCTTTTTAACTTATAATAACTTTTTACTTCTCCTTTTCATTACATTCAGTCTAACTTATTTCTAAAAATGGTGTGGTTTTGGTCAAAGTTTACAATCTTATTGTTACATCGCTACATATTGTATAGTAAATATTTCGTGGTAGTTGCGTCGAACTGTAATAGAAATGAGAAATAATTGCAAATTGTATAGTAAATAATCCGTGGTAGCTGCGTCGAACTGTAATAGAAGTGAGAAACAATTTCATCTTGTATAGAAAATAATCCGTGGTAGTTGCGTCGAACTGTAATAGAAGTGAGAAACAATTTCACATTGTATAGAAAATAATCCGTGGTACTTATCTTAGCACAGTGTTATTTAGCTTTAATGGATAAGAAGGATACTCGCAGTTCACATGCTAACGTTCACATGCTAACGTGTAATTTTAACCTGTATTATGTTGTGCCTTTGGGCATTTTTTTGGCAGTTGTAAACGGAATTACTTGTCAATTCAAACGTAAGATATATACATATATGTATATGTTACATTCTGTATGAAAAGATATATATATCTGTATTATTATTGTAAATAATTTAGCCAGAGAAATAAAGTCTAAGATTAAACTCTATATATATTAAAAAAATTTGTAGATCTCTATTGTCCTGGTCGTTTTAAGTTTTTCCTTAACATGGTTGTTAAACTGCTTGTTAATCTTAAACACGGTGTGTATGATGTCTTAATTTGATTTTATGTTTTATACTTCCATAGTCCTGGATACTCTAATTTTGATATTTATACATTTTATCTGTTAATATTACCATGTTTGGGTGAATACTTTCATCTATATATTAATTAAAGAATTGCTTTTTTCTTTTTGTGCTTATACATTTTATGTAAATATTATTCTGTAGAGATAACTAGAATATATATCTTGGTCAGAGATATGTTTTAACATAGACAAATTGTATTGGATTATGAAATATATTACATTATAAGTATGTACTGAGAGATATTAATGTTACTTGGTTAAACTGAATTTGGGGCCCCATTTTGTTATTGAGTAGTGGATATTTTCCTTTTAAACTCTTCACGTCTTGTTATTGTATTGTATTAATTAATTGTATTGTATTAATAATGGAAATTTGTATGTTATGAGATCCTGCGCGTTTCGGCGCGCTAAACGTTGGAGAGGCAATTTGGAAATCAAAAATTCACTAGACTCTTGCACGGGGCGATAAGGATGAGACTTCTTGACACCACTGAGGGTCCCAACCAATGGTCTTTGCGCTCAATTGTTTGCGGTAGATTTTCCCCCCAGTTTATTTACAGGCCGTTTGCTTGGAACGAGCCATCTTTCGTCTTATATAAATCGATCTTTCTTTCAACTGGAAATTAGGATTGGAAAAAAAATTTTTTTGAATTGACCGATTTTGGCAAAGTACTGTCAATTTACAAGATTCAAATTTGATCAATTATAAATTCAATTAAGCGTTTTGTCACTGTCGCCATGTAGTGTTCAACAAAGAAAAAGAAAATTTAATGCGTATCTCTGATTTTTGTTTCTTATCTTTAAAACTTAGCCGTTCGCGCAAAATGCAAATACAGTTTGACGAAATTATTCCCGGAGTACCTGGCTGTCGTTTAAGATTCAGAGAAAAGATTAAGATTTAAGAGAAAAAAGAAAAGATTGTCTTGATTGTTGACTGAATGAATGAATCAAAATGTGTTAACGTTGACGTTAAATGAAAATAAAAACGTATACTAGTAAATTTAAAATATTATTAATAAAAAATATATTAATTTCGAAATAAATTCTCACAGTTAACTCATAAAAGCACTAGAATCTAAGGCTATCGGCTTTTTATTAAAAACTCTACGACACTTGAGATTCGAACCCACGATCATTGACTTGCTAGTCGAGTTTCCTCGCCTTCGGCTACTCAGGCTATTGTGTTGATGTTCTATTTCTCGTTGTTTTTCAACAAAATTTTGCTTTATCTGAAGTTACAATTATATATACTTATTCCAAAACTACATTGCCTATAGACGGTGGATACGCAAAATATTCTACTACATAAAATTTCACTTCGATATCGATATTACTTACATTAACAGTAACAATAAATTTGAAGCATTTGTTTGGAAAATAAATTGCGCGTTTATTATGTAGACGTTTTTTCGCTAACACTGGTTTAGCAGTTGACGTTTCTGTTGTGCTACGAATTTGTTCATACACCGTCTCTCTCTCTCTTTCCCTCTTAAATCATCTATGTGTTTAGCCTGATTCAGAATGATTTTTTCCTGCGTAGTCAGGGACATCGTCCGAAAAATATTGAATGAAGGTTTCTTCGTGAAACTCAATTGGTTTCATCTCCATCAACGTACTTACATAAGGCTTGTCCTTTTTCTTGCGGTGTTTCGCCGTACTGTGCCTTGTGTTTGGAAATGGATGGAATTTTTATTCTAAATTCTTTAATTAGAAACTTCTTGGATAGTGTGAAACTTTTTAAACTTTATTAAGGAAGACTGAACAAACTAGTTGTTCTTTTCAATAATTTTTTGGCATATATGAACTTTTACAAGTCATTCCAATTCACTGCTTTTGCATTAACTTCAAAATCTAATGTACACTTACTGTCTTCAGTGTGATTGGATCCGTTAAATGACGTTAATGAATGTTCAACATCTTTTAATGTGAAATAACTTTTCTCCCCGTTGGCGGGAGGACAGTAAAACTAATTCGCTAAGTTTCGTCTTTAGATTTTTTAACGACAAACTTAGAATTTCTTGAGTGTTCATCTTGTTCTGTGCTTTATAATGTGTGTACAACGTATGTATATTAACTCATTACAGCCATAACATTGGTGTTAACCCAAAAATTGCAAAGAAACACATAAACGGAATTTTACAGTCACATCCGATTAATGATGTAATACCGCATTATAGGTTTCGAATATCAACTTCTTTATGTTAAATATGGTTTTATTACGAAACTCTCTTGCATGGAGCAAACCTACTGGGATATTATTCTTGGTTCATATAGATTTCAATCAGCAATTCTCTGTAGCTTTGTGTTTGAGGGCACTAAATCAATCATGGTAGGGTAAGATGTAATGAAGCAAGTTCTGGCTATATGTAAAAAACAGCCTGCTCGACTGGGTCGTCAGGTTGGACAATGTTAGTTTTGACGCGTATTCGTGGTCTGGAGCAACAGGACGAGCTAAATTTGCGAAAGGAGCAGCTTCGAAGAATAATTATCGCGAAGCTGAGTGTAATAAACTAGCTGCTAGGAGACAGGTTGAAGTGGCCAGTTATGGTGACACAGGTTTCGTTATTGTTAGTAAGAGTTCGGGAAGACGGCTTGCTTCTCTGGATGCTGATACTGCCCCTGTACACGTGTCAGGCGCCAACGAGCTAATGGAGAATTGTGTCTACCACGGAGGTTCTACCAAACCCTGGTTTGGACTTTCATTAGTTGATGATGGTACCTGCGAGGAAGTCTGTTCTTACATTCTTCCAGCGTCTGATATTGCGATTTACTTAGAGCAATTGCCTTCGACCAATATATTACTTGTTGCCTGAAACTCAATGATAAGTTGCTGGAGCTAAGCAATTTTACTCTGCCTAAACGTTTGCTATTATATTGCCTTTTCGTATCAGTTAATTTACAAAGAGTTCTTCGATGGTGTCCAGGGGTTACGTCTTTGCCAGCTTAATAACATCTTTAATGTTACTGCTTGACTTAGCTTTTCTGGAATACTAACACTCTTTACCTTGTTTCGCCTGAAGATAGGCCTCGTCCGCCGTTGTTGCTGGCTGTGAATTGCCTAGTTTTTTCCGCAACTTCCGTCTCGGCACCATTTAAGTCTTGTCACACGTCGGTTTCTCCTAGTTGGTATACCAAGGATTTCCAGATGGTCCATAATAAAAAAGAAGGCTTTTTCAAAAATTTAGTCGTAATATTTGGAATAGTGATTATATGTGTTACTCTAGCGCTAGATGGGATTATAAGGCAACTTGTTATTGTAAATTTATTAAAGCAACCTTCTTAAAAGTCCTAAGGACTTCTTTAAATTCGTACATTGTAAGGAAAAGTAGGATGATTTCCTCTCTTGGGAATTTTCAAAATCATCCGAAGCGTCTGTAATAACTGACCTTTTCGCGGATTTTTTTGATGAAGGCTATCAATGTTCAAATATTTCGTCTAACAATTACCCGATAGAAATAGTTATAGTTATTGAAAACCTTCTTACTACTCTGGTTCTGATGGTATCCATCTGCTATTTTCTATTATTTTGCTTTTCTCCCCTACAGATATTTTAAAGGTTTGTTTGAAAAAAGATCACTCTCACTCACCCATCGATTTGAAAGAGCAGTTTTATTTTTCCTCCTTACGAAAGTGGTTCTCGGAAACTTAAGGCGTTAAATGTTGGGCGTAACCTTCGTCTTTAAGCTAATAAAAGTAGACATTCACATCCTTAGTAGTACCTCAAGACACTTTGTGTTCTTACACCTACCAAAATGCCGAATTAATTATGAGTTTTTCTGTTTCGGGTAATATGTAAAATGTTCAACCCTCATAACCACTTACTTGATCTGCCCGTTTTGTCTGTTAATAAGGTTAAAAGCATTACATTGCATAACTAACTGCTAAGCTATTCGAGTCTTGTACAATACAATGCAAATTGAACCAAAATATTTATTTATATTTGATTTTCACTATTAATTTTGTCGCTATTAATAATGTATAAATAAGCACGTATTCATTCATCAATAAATATCGCTTTATCTTAATTTGAGGCTTAGTGAAATGCCGGTGTACGTTTTATGTTGATCTTAAGTTTTTTTTTTTCTTATAGATGTTAAAATTTTAAAAATAAACTAAAACTGTTACCTTGGCATCAGATGTTACAAACACAAAAACTGGTAGTACTAATGAGACGTGGCTTTATATTTTGAAATAAAAATTTTAGTTCAATTTACGATTTAAAGCGAATATATAGGCCACACTATCACAATTGCCTGGCAATAACGTGATGAAACGTGAATGATGCAGTCTCTCATTATAGAAGCTCTTAAATCGGAATTGGGCGCTTTGAATATAAATACAGTTTAACGTCTGTCAAATTTTGATAATTTGTCAGTTCACGTTACGATTTAAATCCAGATAAAGTATCTAACATTATTTCCAGTTGGCATTTAAAATTTAGTGGCAATGAAAAAGAAGATTTGATAGCTGATAATATTCTGTATGGAACTCAAATTGTAATTATGCGAAGTTTACGTGGAAACTTTGAAGTTTTATGTGGCCATCTTCAGTTATCGTATGTAGGAGAAGCTTCAAAGGAGTACTAGAGATGCTATCGTAAGGCTCAAGTAGTTGAGTTGGAAATTCTGTGCCACAAGCTTAAAATTCAATTAGGGGATCAAGACTCGAGTCTGGATTTTTAGAGACACGCGATCTTGCAATTGACCAATCGACTTGACATTCCTACATATTCCTGCAACGAACTTTATATTTAGGAACCGACTTTTTCTAACCTTTGCTACCCCCAGAAATATCTTTTTTGAAAATCTGAACACATCCCCGCTTTTTAATTGGAACGTACTAACGCATTGTATTACTGATTATACCTTGAGCGAAAAGCAAGCTATCGTATTGAATACAATCTCTTCCAAAGCTGAAGTCTTTTGTAGGATTTAACTAATTTCTCGTACCATCGATAAAGGTATCAATAAACCTATTAACCTGTTAACCTATCACCTGCAGTAGAAAAGCTTCTCTTTGTACAATTTAATAGAACATCCCTCTAGGATTTACAGAAGAAAACCAAAGGTCTTTAGCTGCTATAGTAGTCATCAGTTAAGATATCAAAAACCGAACAGCGTTAGGGTTGAAGACCGTATTGATGGAATATTGAGTAGATTACCGAGGGCTGTGTATATCACAAACCTTGCCAAATATTGTTAGACGAAAATTCGAAAGGGCCTTTACAGTGCCGGCTCATTACATTAATTTGTGACAACGCCGTTTTCTTACGCAATGCGTCCTAAACCATGTGCCGATTAATTCGGTAAAGTGACTTCATTTTTGATCTGTTAATTCATTCGGGGACTTTTAATGAACATTTCCGACTATTGCCTGGAATTGCAAACCCAATTTTGCTATTAATATTGAAAAGAGGAAATTGTTGCAAAAATAGGTAAAATGCCTGAGACATATAATGGGTCATAGCACCATTCAACTAGGTCCTGACAAAGTTCAAATTCATGGCTATCTTTTGCCGAAATCTGTTCGCCAGTTACGAAGATTTTTGGGTGTTTGTAGTTGGTATCGTCATTGTGCGTAATTTCACATCATTGTCCACCAATGCGACGTAAGTTAATTCGGGGTTTGGGCCGCATTAGCTGAAATGAATGGAAATGGGGAAGAAGTTCCCATTGCTTACATGCCCCGTGAGCTTAATCAGGCTAAACAAAATTACTCAGTCTCTGAGCAATAATGCTTAGCAACTTTCTTCTCTATATAGAAGGCCACGAATTCGAGGTTATTACGGACCGCGTTTCTCTCAACTGGCTAATGTCCCAAAAGGATCTTTACGGTCGATTGGTTAGATGGTCATTGATAGTTTCAACTTCTTAATTAAGTATGAAAATCGTAGTCAACACGTCGTGCCCTGTTCGGTGTCTTGTGTTCACTCCGAAAACATTAAAGAAGTGAATGGTTTAAAAATGAATAACTACTTATTAAATTCTACAGTAATACATTTGACTGACATTGCGCTTCAATCCAAAGAATATTTGTGCTTAAGAGAGATCGAGAATTTGTGTTTCGTCCGCCTAGCATTCCGTAAGGGACAAGTACGCGCAAATTGTTTGATGTGTCCGTGTTGGGAGTGCCTGTAAGCAAGTTAAAAAATCCCTCCCAAATCTCACAAGCTAGTTGACTAAGGTATGGCACGTACGCCTAGCTCAAAGTCCTTCAATCCTCTTCAATTGTCAAACCAAAATTTCCCTAAACTTTCTGTAGATAAACATTAAATGAATTTTAGAACAAACTAATTTTATTTACTTACTTAATGTTTCAAGTTCGTATTTTTTTGGTTATTGTAGCTTTATCTATAGCGATTCCGTGGAATATAATATGATATGTACATGTAAAATAGAAAACAGGCATAACATGTGCACAGACAATATTACACTGTATAGCATTAAAACACCCTTAAGTATGCCAAGAGAAAAAATTAACAACAAATTTCTCAGTTTTAATAAAATATGAACTCTACGGTCTCTAAAAGTTTCATCCATACATGAAAGCAAAAATGAACGTACAAGAAGATGATAAAAAGAAAAATCCTGCTAAGTCTATTAAATTAAACTAAAATATATGGTAGTTAAACATAAAACAAATTTGCTAGAGCAACTCACTGCCATGTTTGGTAATCGAAATAAGGCAAATAGTACAGCGAACATATAAATTAGAGGTTTTAGTTCCTAAATATCAACTTTACCGAGAATTCAGAGAACCCAGCGACCGTGTCAGCTTGCAAATTCATGTACCGAAAATCAAATTATTACCAAAGAAAGAAAATTCTTAACTTAGCAACCAATTCAGAATAAAACTTAAAAATAATTTCAGCCGAATTGTGAAATTGAATTTAATACAAATGTATTTCGAGAATTTTTATGTCAATTTCAGCAGAATCAGTGCTATCAGATTAAGAGAATTTATTAGATCATAAAAAATTTGAATGGAATAAAAAAATCAAAAAACTAGAGAATTTATAATTCCAGATGTTTGGAATTATTGAGAAGGGATTTCTCGCCTTCGGCCACTCAGGCGGTTTAAAATTGAAAAAAAATGCTCAAGCCAGTAAAATAAAATTAAATAAAAAATCCTTACACTACTGTTATGGAGAACGCTTATGTTAGTGGTATAGTGTTATATGCGCTAATAATATACAAAAATAATCCGTGAGGATAAGCAAAGAGTTAGGTGGAGTCACCGTATATATACTACGTATTATAACGTATAATAAAAATACTACATATTATAACGTATAATGTAGTATAGTATAATAATAGGTTAATTTTTCTAATATATTGAATAATTAATTCAGTGATTTTGGTGCGTGAGATTTTGACCAATAGCTAACTTTTTTAGGACAAGAGAGACTGAGCACAATGCCGCATTTTCCTATAAAACAATTTCGTTGTAAAAGAAGGAAAAGTTAAATTAATTTAAATTTATGAAAAATTAAATTAAATTATAGTATTATATACTTTTTACTTTGAAAACAAATATTGGAAGAAGAATTAATCAACCCGGTATGCAAAGGGGAAGAAATATGTAACAAATACCTCCCGGACTGTAACAGTCAACTGATGAAAGAAAAAGCCACGGGAATTATATAATCGCTCTTCGATTATATTAAAAAAATGCTGTCTTATTTGTCTTTTTAAAAAGTTTATTTGGAAGTTAATTCAATTTAAAATTCTTACAGACTGTTTATTGTAATTAGCTTTACTTAACGGCTAAGTTTGCTAATTGTCTAGTCAGCACTGATTAATAATATTAATACAATACCTTAACTTTATTAAAGTTGTGCTGACATTGTTAAATTGATTTTAAATGCCCTATTTTAACATGTTGTTGAACTCATCGATTTTGTCGATCGTTCTTGCTCCCTCTGTACAGTCGGGCGTTACATGAAACAAAGTGTGCTTGTCTAGTCAGTACGACATTGATGTAACAAATATTGAATTCAACTTATATATTTTTCAGTAGAGCCGTGTAAAAGGACGTGGAGTAAGCTGAAAGACTTGTTCACCAGACACATTCATAGAGAGCCACCTTCATGTGGCGGTTGTCTTCATTTAAAATTAATAGTAATTACAATTGCATACTAAATCAGTAAGCTCCGTCTCTTAATGTTTTAGACGTTTATGGAATTTTTTGAAATTTTTTGGAATCAACCTCTACAAAACTTTCATCAACATCTACAAAACAGTCAATTTATTTGAGAAAAGGTTTATATTATATTCAGCGACATGATCAATTGGAACTTATTGGGAATTGTGTAAAAGAATTCCCTTAAGTGCGTATTGGAATTAGAACACCTTTTTAGAGACCAGATTATCCACACAATTCAACAAAAAATATTTGTTTTCTCAATTTGTATTATTTTGTAAAAAGGAAAAAGTGAGAAAAGATTAATCAGCTAATAATCGGGTCAACCCATGGCCTATGTCTAAGTTGCACTAATTTTTTTGTCTTTACCTCCGTCCTTATATCTTTTCATTCGAATTGTCGATTCAGGCAGCCGCTCTAAATGAGATGGAAATTGCGATAAGCGGCTTTTGGATAATATAATATAATAAGAGATCCCTGTTAATATAAATTACGATACGCAAGAGAGTCCATGTTTGGGTACTATTATAAGAACGGAACCTCCATTTCAATAACCTGTAACTTTTTGTTATTGAAACTCGTGTTTGTCGGAAAACATAATGTGTATTGATAAAAATGCGGACTGAAAAACGTTAGAAGTAATGTCTGGCTAGGGTAATGAGTGTAAAATTAGATACCATAAAAGTTCATATCCTCTTTTTTGTTGATACACGAACGATAATAAATAATAACATTAGATTTAAAACGGTCAAAAGAAAAAACCATACCTTAATGGCTCAAACAAAAGAAATGTAAGAAAATCTGCATTGATGTCGAAAGTAGAAAATTTTTGAGAAAGAATGAAATAAATTGAGAAAACACCGCCCACTATTGCATGTACGTATAAAAACAGGAAATATGTATAAATAAACTTTCTATATTACGTTTGTGTGCTTGTATTGGTGCAAGGTGCGCATGCAAATGCGTATTCAGTTTTCGTATTCAAAGTAAAATACAATACATTTGTATTCTGAAAGTACAACATATGACATACTTCGGTTCATTCAATAAAAAACAAAAATTGATTCTTAACTTTTATACTATCTTATAGCAACTAAAGCGTTTTGTAATTGCAATCGTAACAACATATTTTATAAGGAATGCACAGAATAATTTTCAGCATATGGCCCTTAGTTTCCATTCCTTTTGTTCATGCAATAACAATAATTGACATATTTGCGCATTTATTACATATTCTCCATTCTATATACAATATATCACGCATATATGCATTCAAACTTTGCTTTATCCAAAAAAAAAAAAAACGCAATTAATATGGCGGCACACATCCATGTTCTTGTAATGCCGCCAATATGGTGTTCACTACGAATAACGCACGTGTACAATAAATATACGTTATTTGGCAGAATTGTACAGAGGCTAGAAATTGCTAATTTAATTCAAAAGAATTGTAGACCCCTTATCAATGTGGTGCAAAATGTGTAACACACTTAGCTTGTCACCTTCTACGCTCCAAACACTTCCATTTGATACCCATTGCTTGTATTATTGTGAAAAGAAATTGTTAATCCATCAGATCAGGTGGTGTTCACTATTTTATTCACTCACTCACTCATTCATACATTCACTCATTTGTTCATTCATTTATTTATTCGCGCATTCATTGTGTTAATTTGAAAAAGGGAAAGTAAGACGCCAACAAGATTTCCAGAAAAACTATATGAATCTCAAATGGATCTCCTTCGCAAAAAATGAAATATATGAAATTGTTAATAATACATAAAAACACTTACCGTCAATGAACTTTTGAAACTAGAATTTAACTTTGTTCAAGTTAAGGAAGATTTTAATACACTAAATTTTGTTAAATTTAAAAATTTTTGAGCTCTTTTTAATAAACACTGCACTTATTTTTCATATAATTTTCGTAAATTCTCTACAAAACTTTGTCACGGTTCTAGCCCCTCTTTGGCCGGTAGAGCGAATTAGTTGACAAAGAACAAAGAAAGAAAAGGAAAAAAAAGGATGTTTTCGTCGGCAACCTGTCGTACGTCTGTCTAGCGTGAGTCCGTCTGTATCTGTCTGACGTTCTCCTTAACCCCCCCCCCCCCCCCCCCATCTCTTTTCTACGCGTGCACTCCTCACATCGCACTGCCGCTACCTCAGTGCGTGTTAGGCCTTAGCCACTCATGGCGTTTTACTAGGAGCTCGGGGCACACAAAACAAAAAAAAACAAGGCAAATACCTGGGTTACTACGGCGTTGTCCCTTCCCGCTGATGTCCTATTCGCTGCTGCAGTGCTGTCGGCCCCTGTGGTGGTGGTTGCTGCTATCCGCTGATTGAAGTTGAAGCTGCTTGCGTTTGCCCCCACCGCAACCGCATAAAACGCTGGATTTACTTTGGTGATGAACGCAAAGAAACACTCATAGAATGGAGCCAGGCAGAGCTGCAATATGCATATATATGTGTATTGAATATATATGTGTATTGAATATATATGTGTATTGAACTGATTGGCCTGCAGGTGTACAGCTGTGTATGGTGTTGGAGGTATAAGCCAGTCGTCAAAGAAAAAAACCTGAAGCCTTGTTTCTTTTGTTTCACAAAATTGTGTTTGTAATTTTTATTGATTTGTTTCTTTTTTTTTCTTTTTTTTTGCTCAAGAAGGAGTTCGCTTGCTTTTTGATAAAAAAAACGCTTTTTTCTCACGATAAACAAATTTGATATTGGGTATATTTTTTTCTCTCCTTTTTATATTTTGACGGCTCACCTAATCAGAAGCGATTTCTCTCTTCAAATTTCTTTTAGAGACCTTATAGGATTCTTACACAGAAGCGTTTTGCTCTTTAATGATTTAACAAGGAATTTGACTTTATGGAAACCCCTTTTGCAAAAACAGTTTGTTCACAGCTTTACCGATTAGATGTGTTTTTCCTTTTTTTGTTTTTTTTTGATGAAAGCTAAAGATCGTTTAGCAGTTCAATGAAATGTATTCAATCTAATGCGAATTTCGTCATCAAACATTTGTGATGAAATTAATAAATTTGCTTTGTTTCTTTGTCTTTTATATCATAAGAAAAATTAAACTTTTCCCGAAGTACACACATATACATATGGCTATATGTAAATGCAACGATTTAAGAAAGTCACATCTTTTGATTTCATTAATACTTTTTTATTTATTTATTATGCTTTTTTTATTTTATTTTACTTATTTTACTTAATGTACAGTAAGCAAAGAAAATGAATTTCGACAAATTGAAGAAAATGCTTCATGCTTTCTCTTCCTTTTAGTGAGTTGTTTCTCATATAATCATGATACAATAAGTTACTCTGGACATCATCTATCACTTGTTGGTCCGTTAATGACACATTTTGTCATTTTTCATTTCTTTTATTTTTCATTTATTTATTTTTTGCTTCTTTTTACAAACTTATTACACTTAGGTACTATTACATTATATCCTTCTCAAAAGTCTTTTCCTTTCTACAACATTCCATTTTCTTAATTTAGTTTTAGTTAATTTCAACTAAAGACACATTGATGTCATTCACTTAAAAAAATCGTATGAACAGAAATGCACTATTTAGTTATTAAATTTCCTTGTGGCGCAAATTATCCTATTTTTACTTATTTCACATTAGTTAATGTTAGTCCTTTTTGTTACACTTGAAGGCTAATTTTAAAAATTATTTTATTTATCCGTTTTATAATAAACTCGAAAACACGTTTGAACCTCAGCAGATGCCAAATAATTCTCTTCTCTATCTTAGAAACAAAAAACAGACAGACTTCTCATCCCTGCTCAATTCTTCTCTTCTTCTTTATGTTGCTCTCTATAGCGGCTCGCCGCTACGCTCGCAAAAACAAGCAAAATCCCGCAAGATCGTGCGATTTTGCCTATTCTTGTAAAAGCAAAAGAAAAAAAGAATGCCGCAAAATCACATGATTTTGCCTGTCTTAATGAAAGAGAAAAGAAGAAAAGAACAAAACAATTATATACCGCAAGATCATGCGATTTTGTCTATGCTGGCAAAAATCAAATAAACGGTACCACAAAATCACACGATTTTGCCTAACGGCATGCTGTTATTGCGATACTTGCGGTTGACACGGACCGACGGACACCCTACCCAAGGTTTATTCGCGGCCGTTACAACTTTAATTTATTAAACACTACACTTATCAAATCTTAATAAACATATTATTTTGTAAAGTGTTTTAATACATTAAACTTTTTTTTATAACATTTTGTAATTTTTAATTCCTTTTTTTCAAAATTTTTTTCGCAATTTTTCACTTTGTCAAACTTCTTTTTGCACTTTTGAAATGGTTTTGATTTTTCGCTAAAATCCGTTAGTTGGTTTTTCCTTTACATGGTTTATAAAAAAAAAAGTACTATGTATTGTGAATAGAGGGAGGGGTAGGGGGTTGCTTTCAATAAGTGGTGGAAAAAACCAAAACAATTCTGTTAAACCTAAACAATTCCGTTAAATGAAAATAAGTGGTGGAAAAATACCGACAAAGATATTACGAAGTAATTATTGGAAACACTGGATGACAATTTCATCGTGTCGTAAACAGGCTACCAATAGTTACTTTTCACATTCAACAATTGCACTAAGCCCATAGAGTCAGCGAGTACCGGAGAGCCACAGTCGCTAAATCCCTGCCGTCACAATTGTCCCGGCGTTAAAGCTAAAGTAATATTTTTGCACTTTAAACTTAGCGTGCAATAACATAGCCGTTATGTTTTGTAGTTTTTGGCTGGCGGGAGCAGCATGGTAGCTCAACATAATGCGATCTTCAAAACCTGAGAGATATACCACAGAACCAGATATAGGAATTATTTCCCTTTGGCTGCCACTTATAGTAAAAATGCGTAAAAATTGCATGCTTGTCCATAAAGCTATCAATTTTGTAGTAGCCACTACAGCTACCACATCTTCTTCAGACAGCTGTATACTCCACTCCTTATTACCAGAAGCAGCCAAAGCAATTACTACTAGTTTTGCTGAATCCTCACCAGCTAAAAGTAAAGCCGTAGAACTTAAGCTCGCCATATTATGATTGTTATAATTAAGTATATGCAATGAATGAGGAACACTGGCGTCATGAAATTCTACGTCAATAGCACCATTGGCGCCATCGGCATGAGAAGTGACAATACCCACGCCATTCTATACCAAATAACGATCTTCCAAATGAATGAGGGTGTAATTGGGATGAAAAGCGGTTTGTAGCTTAAAATCGTTCGACACAGCGGGCGCATTTTTACCTATACAAAGACTTAAAGACTCGTTGCGAGACACGGAATCCTTAGTATCTTCGTCTGCAGGTAAGTCTTCGCCATTGTAGGTTTTAATTTGATTTTTTAATTTTTCTATAGATTTCCAGTCGTCATCATCATCGTCCTTAGCTGCTTTAATTTTTGCTAGACGTTCAGCGGCATCGTTTGTATCTCCTGTAAATTCTATACCATCAATATCATTATTAAATAATATATAATTGTACAGTGTAAACATACGATTGTACAGTATAATGGTCGGTAGATGCCAAAAGCTTGTCCCCCCTCTGAGGCAAACACACTACAAATCACATTACCCCATGTGTAATGGAAATCGTACCAAGAGAAACGCAGGACGAGTCAGGCGGGAAGGTTACCTAACCACGGATGCAAAGCTTCCTTTCTCTGGGGTCATATCTGAGTCATAAACTTAAACTGAACGCCTTTCATAGCTCTTAAAGCGAGCTTACTTTCGTTTACTATCGCTTGCCGGCAGTGAGATATCCTGTCACTGGGGTTGTCCTGAGGAATTCGTCTTGCGTCCGTTAACCCTTGCAAATACGCACGAGTAATCTTTGCGAACACCAGTTAATGTTTCCACAGCACAGCTTTGGGTTACCTTGTAAGTAGAATCAGACAACTTGTAAGTAGAACCTGTAAAGAGTAGCATAAAAGCGGAGTGAATGGTGACGGTAAAGAGACAATATATACACCAACGGAACCCTCTTTTTCATAAATCTCTGTAACGAGAATTCTGGGTATAGACGAGCTTGACTCACACAGCCATAAGGTATTAAATTATTATGTTACAACATAAGTAACCTCACCAAGCCAAGGCTATTGATTTGTTTATGAGATCAGATGAGATTCAGCTGACATAAACTGATACGCGAATTAGATTGATTCTTAAAACTTCTTATCTTATTATAACGAATAAAAAAAATGTCTTATAAAATATAACAAAGAAGAAATATAAAGAAAAATTCATGCATAAATAAACAAAAAAAAAGCATGCACACATCCAGCACAGAAGCATACTCGTAACCGGAATACACATTCAAGTAGTTCTATCTACGAATCTACAATCGATGGCATTTGTTAACTTATTTAGGAAAGAAACGCAAAGAATAAATCTACGTCTTTCTAATGAGGGTAAGGCCAGCAAAAGCAGTCTATTTTCATAAGGAAGCAATATACCTCATAGCAAAAGCAAGAATTGTTCTTGAACAGACCCAATTAAGTCATCATGTAACTTATAAGAAGAAGACCATACAATTGAATCATATTCAAACATTGGTCTCACTAAGCTTATGAATAAAGTTCTTGTAATATTTTGATTGTCAAGTACTCTAGACCACCCTTTAAAAAAACCAAGCAAAGACCTGGCTTTAGCAGTACATTGCTTAATGTACTGTAGGAAAATGAACAGATTTATTTTTTTTTTTTTTGGAATCGAGTCAGTTTTGATTTGAGTTGGTAGTGATTGGTCAATAAAATTTAAAAAAAAACAAAAATTATGACATTTACACTTTTTAAACAAAAATCTTTTAAATTGCCATTTTTGCTTAAAAAACTTTCAAATTAATTCATATCAATTAAGTGTAAAAAAAAAACAATTGTAAAATTTCTTAAAAACGTTACGGATACGTTTTAAACTGTTGAGAGAGGGCCTGCGGGTACCACAAATTCCTGTACGACTGCGTGAATCAGCGCAGCAGAACTCAAGAATTGCAAAGATTTAGTAATCCTTTCCAGAACGAGTCAAAGAACAACGAAAAATCCTAATGTCTTCTGTATCTCCTATCGTATTTGAAAACCGTTACGGACACATTTTAAACAGTTGAGAGGGGACTTGCGGATACCACAAATTGCTAACAAGTCAAAGCCCTAAAGAACAACGAAAAATTTGCTTTTGAAAAAAAAAAACACTTTCAATAGCTGCAACGCATGTTCAAGTCCTTTGAAATGATTGGTCACATTACACACAATGATTGGTAGTTCAAGAGTTATTTAATTGTTAGTTTTTTTCATGAATGTACATTCGGCGGGTTTTTAGATTGGTGAGTTAAATGTTACTGTTAATTAAATAAATTATTTTGGCAATAACTTAATTAGTATTAATTTATAGCTCATATTACTTAACGTAATCATTAATTACATGTATTGTTTTGTAATTTGTTTATTGTTTATTTTAATTATAAATGTTTTATAACTAATTTGCTTTGAATGATACTGACTGGCAAAGTAAGTTTACACATTACACTACACTTTCACTTACAACACATAAAATTTCAAAAATTCTGTAGAGCAAATTTCAGTTATGAACCCCCCAATTTCGGCGAGCTAGACAAAATTTGGTTAAGAGCCCTTTAAATACGCTGCAGTGGAGTTTATGGTTAAAATTAGTAACTAAATCTGCTAAACTATGCTTCTAAATTAGTAACTAAATCTACATTTTCCTAATTGTGCGAATTGATGAAATATTCATTCGAAAATGAATTCTGTCTAGGGAAAGAAAGCTTCTTGCGTTTTTTTAGATACAGTTTCATTAAATTTTCTGAGCACTTCCAACTAAACAAAACTGTTTAGATACGACTGAAGGAGAAGAGTCGAAAAAAAAAAGCTTGGAAAAGTGGCAAATAAATTCTAGCAAGTTCGTAACAATTGATCTTCCTTTTAAGAATCCAAGTTCTGCCACGACCAGCAGTCATAGCGCCTCTTGACTATCACTTCTTCAGATCGGTATAGCATGGGTTGGCTGGTATGTGGGTCCGCAAGGTTGAAGAAGTACGAAAGTGGGATATGCAGAAAATGATGGAAATTATATTGATTAATATATTGTAATAATGCATACTTATTTGGAAATAGTGTAGAGCGAGAGTCTCCTCCTGTGCAGGTTTTGCATTGTGTAATTAATTTTATTTCTTTTATATTAAAATTTAATCACTTTAATCTACGTACAAGAACTAATTATTTGCGGCGCATCAAAGTGCATTCTTGCAAATGTCAAGAATGCAATTCGACGATTTTTGGAGTGCGTCACATTTTTGTTTTATTTTGACCATTTTTTGTTTACGGTTTAATTTTTACCATATTTTGTTTATGCTTACCTCTCCTCTTGACTGTCGCCGGACAACTAAAAGAAAGATCTGTCGCGCGCCGCTTTTATGGCTGTCGATTCACCTATTGAATTGAATTGCTATTCTGCAGTGATATTACTAATTCAGTTAGACATATCTGAGAGTGGCGAATATCTGACTTAAAGAATGGTCCTGTGAGAGATGTTTCTTACTAAACAGGACTGTAGATATAAATAGATATACATGGTGATGCAGATATTTAACAATGCATATACAATGAATATATATATATATATATAGTAACGTGGTATTTTAAAGCCTGACTTTCGCCCCTTTTCAGTCTGTTATTCTTTTCCTATCGCTTCCTCAGAGTGCAGAGAAGGAATCACAAATGAGCATCACCGTCGGAACAGAGGAAAAAAATCGCTGTTCTACTTTTATTTTTATTAGCATCAAGCGTTAATAAAATGAAAACACTTATCCTAGAAGTGAAGCTGAGCGATCTCAACCTGAGGTTGATCGCTACCTTGCTGTCAAAAGCCTAAAGCTCGACTCCCTTGTATGGCTGATTTGCCGTGTTATTTATATTATTGCCAGCTAGGTTTGCCATTTGTTAAATTTTGTAATACTTCGGGGACACATGATAGGGTATAATATTACTCATAATGGGAAAACACTTTACTTAGCATAAATGCCTAATCATGTCCATCTACGCTTATTCTATGGGAATAATTAATATTAATGCTTGCTCCATTAATCAAACCGTTATATAACTTATTTTACGACTCATCCATCCCCTATTCCTACAGAGATGATTGCTCTCTTATTGATTTGGCAACCAGCCAATAACATTAGCGGACTAATTATATATAACTACATATATTTATACGGATGTATATGAAAATATACATATATTATGAAGAGAAAAATCTTTTGATTTAAATGGGGTTAAATCATTTAACTATATAGAGATATTTATGTAATAATAATATAATAACATGAAATTGAATCATATAATATAACTATTTAAATCACATAATTCGGGTGACCATTATGTAGCGATATTTGTTTATAAAATAAATCATTTAATATAGCTATTGAAATTACATAATTCAGGTGATCATTGTATAGCGGGCGGCAAAATGAGGGATGCCCGATTTTGAACGTTTAAATATTAATAAGCAGGTATTATATAAAACAAATGAAACTAGATATGAAGTAACGTGAGTGAGTAAATACATACAATTAGTCCCATTAATATTGGATTTTTTCGCTCGACAAAAAGTAAACGCTTGTTAAACCTAGTCTATTGCCCAAACATAAAAAATTGTTTTTATTTTTTGTACTAGTAGGGAATATATATTAAAACACAAAAGGAAAAAAAAACAAACAAGGAAAGTTATCAAGGATATTAAAGGAAAATTTGAAGGAATGAACGGACAAACCTGGTGTTTTGGGAACATTAAAATTCTGCCAAATTCTACGTGAAGCTTAAGTATCGCTTAACTCAATTGCTTCAATGCGCTTTACGCTCTTCTCCAATCGGCAGGCATGAATCCCATCAAAAATACGTGGGACAGTCGTTTGCGAAAACTCCCAAATTCTTCCGCCCAAGATCTGAAAAATAGACTATAAGAAGAATGGTGTAAGATATCTGTTTCATACACGAGAAAAATTACACAAAATATGTCAAAACGTTCAAATGGTGTTATTAAACGAAAAGGATACCCAACCAAATATTAACCTTTAATAATATGCTGTTATTTTTTTTCGTGTCCTTCCTTATATGAAAAACAACCCAAACTGAAAGGAATATTTCCAGAGTATTTCTATTTTGTATTCTGATGTCTTAAAGTTTTGCCAATCGCGCAAATTGGACCTTTGGTTTCCGAATAAAGTCGAGGAGTACCTGGCTGTGTATTTGGAAGACAAGAAGACAAGATTGAAATCATCTTGATTGTTGAACCAACATGTGAGTAATGAATCGATCTTTGTTATCCACCTCGTTCTTATGTAGTACCATAAGATTAATAGTATACTTACGTTGACAAAATGTTAGGTGTGAAAAAATGCTTATACTAAAAAAATAAAAAAATGTACGCTAGTAAAATAAAAATGTTTTTGTTAGCAAAATGAGAGGAACGCTTGTGCTACAGTGAAAGGGCAAGGAGATTACCGGGTATATCTGTATACTTTCGTGGGGATGAAGGGGAGGAAAGCTTAATTCAATATTTTTCGGGCTGTATCCCTGACTCCAAGCAGAACAAACCCCTTCTGTTTATTGACGCTTATAAAACCTCGAAGCAATTAAGCCCTCTTATAATAGTTTGAAATGTCTACTATAGGTGCAATAATAAATTAAAATAATACAAAATGTTCTTAAAGAATCTAAAGGAAAAGAAAGGAAAATTGAAGATAAAGAGAACAAAAAAAAAATAAAATAAAAAAGTTAAACATTTAAAAAGAAACATGGAATAAAAAAGAAATAGCAACCAAGAAGGTGACTAGACTAGTGTGAAGAAATAACACGTATCACAAGCACACCTCCATACCAATACTAAGTAACTAATTAATTTCATTGCTAGCGGCGAAGGTTAACAGTCTACGTTTGTCAGTGAGATTAGAGCATCTAAATTATCGCAATATCCTAGACAGGGATTCGTAAGCTCTTCTAACTCTTACCTCTTCGTTCGAAAATTTTTGCTTTTTTAAACGAATAATGCCGGGGCAAGCTTCAGTGGCCTTTCCAGTTGTTCTTTCCTTAATACGGACCTCTAAACAAATAAAGTATCAATATCGTTTTTTGAAATAGTCTAATTTCCTTATATCAAATTATCATACTTCACTAAACGAAGTACATGGTTTCGGATAGTTAAATGAGAACCTAGCGGTTTTATAATTTAACACTAATAATACCATGACGGGTCAAATGACCCATTTTGAACTTTTGCATTGATTGGACGTATTATTTTAATACTTCTACAAATTTGACTTTATGACTATTCATTACTAATAAATGTACAGTTCTTATACTATTTATATTTTCTTTTTTTTTGTTTTGTGGGTAATACTTGTCGTATAACTGTTGTTTACCACATTGGGTCATTTGACCCTGAGAACATTTTTTGTTCTTTATAGTTGGTAAACTACACATTTCCGCAGAGGCTGTTGCATAATGTCAGTAATTTTCCCTAATAATAAATTCCCTAAAGAAGGAAAAACCAAATGAGGATTCGTAGGCGCGTCGTGCAGGTGCAGGCCAATGAAAAAGCAGGAAAAAGCAGGCTGGGTTTAGAAATAAAACAATAAATTTAGGTACAGTAACATGCTTGTAAAAATGTACATAAATAGAATATTTGTGGAAGGAAGAGTTAGTCAATGTAAATCAAAGAACTTTGAAGTGTATTTCTCTTGATCAAAATATCCACGATCCAGTAATACGGACTGTAAACGCGAATTTCATAACAATATCAAAATTTTAGATTGAAAGTGGGTGAAGGTCTTTCATTACCCATAAACATGTCGAAGCGAACGAGACAGCCCAAGTTCTTAGAAGATATAAATAATATTGGGGAAGAGTTTTCGGAAATCGGCGAAGATGAATTTTCGGAAAACGAAGATATATTGGTTACAAATGAAAGTGAATTTGAAGATAGTGACGATGAAGAGTAAAATATTGTGAAGATTGGTTGTGTAGGAAAAAAACCAAGATTACTCTCAAGTTCTGAAGAAAGTGAAGTAGAAACGAGTGAACAACATGTTGCGAATGATGGATTTGTTTGGGAAGAAATACAAGTAGGTCGCACACCTGGAAGACCATCACTTCATAACATTTTCAGGGAAGAAGCAGGCCCAACAGGATATTCAAAACGTCACATAATGAAAGGTAAAGTTAGTACTGCGTTTTCATTGATAATTGACCACCGTATTTTGAACCATATAAGAACATGCACAATAGAAGAAGCAGAGTGTTAGGTTCCGATTGGAGTTTATCTCAAGAAAAATTAGATGTATTTTGCACGAGCTGCATACGGAGCAAATAATTTGAAAACATCTTTTTTGTGGAATAACGTATGAGGGCCTGCATTTTTTTCTGAAACTATGAGCAAAAATAATTTTACCGAAATTCTTAGATTTATTCGTTTTGATAAAAAAAGTCAGCGTAGTCAACGTTTGAAAACAGATAAATTTACTATGGTATCTACGATTTGGAATATTTTCATTGAGAACAGCCAAAACAGTTACAAACCGTTATGACCGACCAAATGGCGAGGAAATTTACTACAAAGTCTAAGTCTTGCAGGTGGCCTCTTCAAGTTTTTTTCAATATTCTTGACTTAGATGGCATAAATGCCTGGGTGTTGTACAAGTAAACGACAGGAGATGATATCTCGAGACAAGATTTTTTACTCAAGCTAGCAGCAGAACTTCCCGCTGATTTTCGAGAAGCCTTTGCGCAACCAAAAGGAAAAACAAATACGGAACGATCGTTGCCCAAGTCTACTACAGATGCTAATCAACGCAAGAGGTGTCAAATAGGATATTGTAACGAAAATAAAACCAACAAAATTTGTTCTAAATGTGAAAAATATGTTTGCGGAAGCTGTAAGATTGACACACTTATATGCAAAAAATGCGATGAGTAAAAAATAGAATTATTTTTTGCTTTTGTAATAAAATTGTCAATATATTATTTTGTTTGATTATACTAAATTTTTATTTCTTTGTAACATCCACATTTCATACATTTAAATAGGAAACATAAATTTCGGGTCATTTGACCCCCTGTGGTAGATTAGGCATCTATTAGGTGTTGGTATAAATAGTGTTAATCACTCATATTTAAAACGAGCTATCGTCATTGGTCGTCGGAAGGAACGGACAGTCTTCTCTCAAAATATCCTTGTTGCGGTGATGTTACCTCGTCGGCGGTTGACGTTGAAGATATACCAGCTGACCTACCCCAAATGTGATATTTTCATTCCTTTCTGTTCTTACTTATACAGTTCTTGTTTAATACAGCATTCCTATACTCCTTATACTCACTACAGAACAGAATAACAAACTATTTTCTATAAAAGAAAATGAATAGAAAATGAATGCAGAATAAAATAAAGAATACTATAACTGAAATCAGTATAAATTTCTTGTGACCAATTCTTGGGCCGCTGGGCTACCCCAACCCCAGACAACCGGCAATTTTTGCCCTCACAAGTGTCGCACGAGCAGGGAATCTTTAAAAAAAAAAGAAAAAAAAAAATAAGAAAATTTACTTTTGCCAAAAAAAAAGAACAAAAGAAAGGATATAAGTAAAAGCCTAACAAGCGATAGTAAAACTTTTTGAGTTATCGGAAAGAAAAGAAACCAAAAACTAATAGAAAATCGGTTAAAAAAAAAAAAGGTACCAAAAAAAAAAGGAAAAAATATATACGGAAAAATCATGGAAGAAACGGAAAGGAAAGAAAATTATCGAGTGAAAGATTCACGGGAGTTAGGAAAATCAAGTCTCTAAAATTTTATTGAAGATACATTTGGAAAAAAAATCTACAAAAATTCCTCAAAATAATTAATTAATAGACGGGGAAATAAATTACAGCAATAAGCAATTAAAAAAAAAAAAAAACCAAGTAAAAATTATATAAGTTTGTGTGGAAAATTATCAAGGCAAAACCAGATGAAATAAGGTTTGAAATAAGTTTTGTATGATTGGTAGGCAAAAGGTACAAAAATATATAAAAATAATTAAATGCCAACAAACAGTCAAGAAAACATACTCGCCTCACGTGCTTATTGCGAGCACGCAACAACAACGCCGGGCGTTCGGGTAGCCATAAGAGCCCGTACAAAATAAAGTCCCGCAATGTTGTTGCCGAAAATCGATTGTACGGTAAAAAACCCACATGGAGAAAACGCGGCGAATTGATCGGGGGCGGAAAATGAATTTGGGTAAATGAGAACATTCAGAAAAGAGTGGTGAAACATTGCGGGTCGAGAGTAAACAATGTAAAGGTGTTTAGGCGCAGTTTTGTTTAATTTAAAAAAAAAACCATATCAAAATATTCATAACAAATCAAGATATAAACGCGAAAATATTATTTGAAAAGTGAATGAGCTGTACGAGTTGTTTAAATTTCTTATCGCACGAGTTTTGCATAAACAGAGCAGAAGCTAAAATGATACCCGACAAATTAAAATAACAAAAAAAAAAACAAATAAAAAGCTTGGTTAATGAAAGACAAAAAAAATAGACCATTTATAAAATATTTACCGGCACTTTTCCAAAAGGAACTTAGGTGAAATAAACTTGTGGTCAATAAAGTGTTGCAAGGCAGTGATTACACCAGACGAAGTCAAAGCCAGAGCACATATAGACTTTTTCTCTATAATTCCAATACAAAAAAAGATACCCTTTGTTTAACTTTTACAAACTTCAAACGAACACCGGTATACAAATCCTCAGGTGATATTTACGACTCGGGAGTTTTCATACGAAATCAGGCGCCACCAGTAACCAATATTTTCGCTGATTTTTGTCTGTGCGTTTTTCGAATAGAAGACTCCAATTCAAGGATTATATCAACAAATCAAGTGGAAATCATTGTTTGAGTCTCATTGGTTGCACGGGTGTCGTGCAAAATTGGTTGCCAATGAAAAATCACATAATATAAATCACAAATATAATATAATTTTTCAAATTATATTATATAATTTTAATTTCATAAAATTGAAAAGGGAATAAGAAATTCATGGTAAAGGTATAAGTTGTCAATAAAGCAAACCGTTTTCGAAAAAAAAGGAAAAAACAAAACGATTAATTAAACAAACCATAAGTGAAGTTGTAAAGACAATTTGAACAATTAAAAATTCCAATTTCGCAACTAAAATAAATATAAAGACACTTATACCAATATACAAATATGCGATACAAAAGTAAGATAACAGGGAGAATAACCAATAAAAGGAAAACCAAAGGAAGAAATGCGTATAAGAATAGTTGCTCAATAACTTATGATCTATATGCAATATACCTTTCCGAAATTTTGACATTTGTTCCAAATAACAATTATACAAATACATAAGCTACTAACCCCTTCAAATTTGTGAAGATCAAAAAATAAAAAGAAAACAAAATACATAAGGCGAAAAGAAGAAAACAAATAGGAAAAAAAACGAAAGAAGAAAATATTCAAGAAAAGAAAGGATAAAAAACAATATCAGAGCGCCCAGGGAGAGTACCCAACTGTGCATTCCCCTTTCATTACTAAACTCACCACTCCACGTTATGCCCAGCCCGAGATTCTATTCCAATATCGCAGCACCAGTCAACGGCTCAGGCGATCTGGCCACCGCCAGAGTCAAGTCAACAAATTGTGCGCCCCATAGCGACCAACGTCGACACACGACCCGTACCATGCGGGAGACGATCCGACATTTCAATGCCGGAAAGTTAAGGGTATGCGAGTACGGAAGGGACTACATGTAAATGAGACAGCCCGCAAAGCGCACTACATGCGAGGCTCTGCATACAACTACCCCTCTGATTCATATCGGTTACCTCTACATGCATCTACCACTCTGAATCATATCGACTATCTCTATATACGACTACCATTCTGATTCATATCGATTATCTCTACATGCAACTACCACTCTGATTCATATCGATTATCTCTACATGTAACTCTCTATCTCTACATACAACCACCAAGCAATGCTGCTGAGAAGCCGAGGAAGATAGCATCGCCAGCGGTCACACCATCACCACCGTACACGAGCGGGCACCAGTGGCCGCCACGTTTCACCCCAACGCCAGAAAATCGCCAACGGACACGAGCCCAAAGGGGCCAACCCGTCTCACAGTTGTTGAGCACCATGCTACGGTCGGTGCATATGCAGCCACCATACAGCTGCAAGAAGAAGTTTTCCTCCACGGGTCGCGACGGTATCGGTTTATTCTCAACCACTACCGAGAATGGAGGGTTATTGAACTATCCTGGCTCCCACCCGCCATGCGCGGCCCTCGCCGCACCCGACGCAACGAGATACCGCGTGTATTGCCCCGAGAAGTCCATCGAAGCAGTGACCCTGCCACGACACAGCCGGACTTTCAGTTTTTTTTGAAGGCATGGTCCAGTCGCTGTTCGGCCACCGAATCACGGATCTACATACGGTAGTCTGACTCAATGCGGCCGGATTGATCACCTGGATGTTCGGAGAACTCCAGCGTACGGGAACACCGGACCGGCAGACTGTGCTGATCGACGAGTAGCTGTGCGTCATCTTTGTCAGCCACCGAGGGGAATGGGCAGCTAAACGGGACGTCCCTGGCCGCGCCCGAAGGCACTAAGCACCCACTTCGCCCAAGCCTTCCCCGCCAAGAGGCCACCACGTAAGGCGTATCATCAGTCGTCACAATAACATCACCAGCATTGTACAAACAACATCAAGGACAGCAACTACCATCATCTCATCATAGTTAGTGTTAGCATCAACTACTACTTTATAAACACCAAGATACAGCAAAATCTCATCAGCACTGATGAGGTCAAAATCCAAATATCAAGATAGTACCAAGCTACATAAGTAACATTACCAATATTTGCAAGCGAAACATCAACGGTAACAGGTATCGCCATTAGCACAAACGGTGACCGATGCCACTGCCGCAGCAAACTCAGCCTAAAGAAATTTAACAGAACAATACGTCGACAACAGCAACGACTACCGCAACCCCGATGCGAGAACAATTCTAACAACACTTATCTAATCCACGAAGTGAACAACTCCATGAACGATTGCGAAGAGGCAAAGTCCCTTAGACGTCTTCACCCACAACCGAGGGAGTGTCAAGCTACCGCGAGCCCATAGCGGCCAACGTTGACACCCAACCCGCACTTCCCTGGTCAACGGTTCGGCATCCCAATGACAGAAAGCCAGAGATACATGAGAGCTGAAGGGACCACCGGCCAAAGACCCCACACTCCGATGTCGGAAAGCCAAAGATAACAGAGTGTTAGCAGAACACTCCACCCATGAGAGCCGAGTGCTACGCCCGATGGCACTGTGCCCATTCCAAAAATAACAGCACTTTGCTCTGAGCAACAGGTTCTGCGGCCACCTTGGAACAACAGTACCCTACTCTGCGTAAGCAACAAGCTCTGCGGCCAACTTGGAATAACAGCAGCCTGGTCTGCATAAGCCACAGGTGCTGCTAGCCAACGATATGAGGGCTGAAGGGGTCTCCGGCTCAACAGCCACCCGCCACACCGAAGCAGTCACTGACAGGCTAATCGCGGAGAGGCGGATCACCAGTTACTTCTTCCCCCCGAAAAACGGGGGATCTGTGAGGAGCCAAAGCTGTACCTCATTTTGGCCTCACAGTTTCTCCGTCTCTGGTGGGAGGAGAGTGCTGGCTTAAGGTAGAGAAGTAAGTTAGAGAATAAGTTAGAGAATAAGCTACAGAAGCTAGAGATTAGGTAGACTAAGAGTAGGAAAAGAGTAGGATTAAGAGTAGGTTAAGATTAGATTGAGTAGATTTAGTAAGTAAAGCTAGTAAGGTACGTAAGTTTAGAGAAAAATGAGGTCTGGACACTCGAAAAAGCCGGTCGCGAGCTCGCAGAATAAAATAAAATATACTGCAACCGAAATCATTACAAATTTCTTCTGAACGATTCCTGAGCCGCTGAGCTACCCCATGCCCAGAGAACGGGCAATTTTTGTCCTCACAATACTTATCCTACTTTAAATACATAAGAGTAACTTATTACTACGTGCTCAAATTAATAGAAGGCTCTTTGGCATAACCCATCATAAGTACGCCCTTCCGTCATTACTAAAACCTTCTTCCCATTGACTAAACAGCAGCAGTGCTGTAAATCCCCATAAGTCGCTTTAATTTTACAATGGTCTGCAATCTTCACTACCACCTCTCTATAATTGTTAACGCCACCTGGTAAAATAATCGCTATAACACCCTGTTCAAACGGCGAAGCTTTCCATCCTGTGTCTGCTCCATTTTAGCCAATTTTATTTCATATCGTTCTCATCCTGTTGAATAGGCGGTCGGCAGGCGGTCATCCCACTCCCCACCCCAGCAATATTCGCACCAAGTTACTTACTAGTTGCGCTGCAAAAGCTCGGCTCGCAAATTTACTAATCTCCTGGTTTGCTGCGATTATGCCGTTCTAGCGTTAAATCAAATACGTTTTTCTCTAGACGCATCAGACTGCTCTCCAAGCGCGAATTAAGCTAAACCATTTTTCATGTTAAAGGAAATACCACCTCCGTGCAATTCCTGTGCACTTAAAAATTCTCTTTTGTAGAAAGTGAATTGCTTCTCCGAAAAACAAGAACGGCCAAGTCTTGGCTTTTTTTTCTATATTTATTTTTAATATATATTATTTTCGTTTCGAGATTTTCTATCTATTTATGTAAACATAAACCCTAATTTTTCTCTTACTATTTATGTTTTGTCCTTTCTTTTCTCCTCTTCTGCAGCAGTTGTCGCGCTCTTCTTATTATGTTTTTTTTCTTTCTAGGTGCACACTGAATTTAGTTTGAAAGAATACTTGCGCTTCGGTTTAATATTTTTATTATCACTAGCTCTAATAAATGTATGTACTAATTGATTTGGTTTAATTGCTGCACTTTGCTGTCCAACAACTAAATCCAAAACTCTCAACATCAAAAGCCATCAAAGTAACCGAAATTTTATGCGTACTTTTTGGGATAGATAACTCTCCTACTGTCTTTCCAAGTTACATTTTCACTATATTTCGAGAATTAGTGGAAGATGGATGCGTAGTTATTCCTTCATCAACTGAGCTTTGTTCGTTTGTTTTTCTTTGTTTCTATGAGATTTGTAGTTGCTGTTAAAGGATGTCGCAGTCTAGCCTTTAATTCGTTGGCGTAATCATTTAAATTGTAGTTTTTGGTATTTATTCTTATATTATCATTGGGCAAATAGGGTAACTTTCCAAATAAGCACTCATGTGGAGTGTAGTTCTTGGTTATGTGTGATGTAGTATTGTAAGAAAAACAATAGTAGGATATCCATTTGTGCCAATGGACACCACTCTTAACCGCTAGCATAAACTCATTTAGTACCCCATGGTTTCTTTCTACCGCTGCTAATGTTCAATGATGAACGGGATTAAAGATAGAATAAGTTAATAAAGTGACTGGAGCTACGCCTCTCCGGTATAAGCCAGTCGGTGACGGCTTCGGTGTGGCGTGGTTGTCTGCTGCTGCAGTGGAATTTTCTGCTCTTGATGGGGATTTTTGGGCCAAAAAATGGCCGCAGAGCCTGTCGCTTGCGCAGACCAGGGTGCTATTAATTCATGGTGGCGCAGAGCTTGTTGCCGGAGCAGAGCAGGGTGCTGTTGTTGGTGATGCGGCTTTCCGACATCGGAGTGTCGGATTGTTGGCCGTTGAGCCCAACAGCTCTCGTGTCCCTCTGGCTTTCCGAGGTTGAGGTGCCGAACCATTAGCCAGGGTGTATCCACGTTAGCTACCATGGGCTCGCAATGGGTTGACAGACCATTAGCTGTGGATGACTTTTATAATTGCGTTGAATTTTTAGGCTGAGTTGCGGCAGTGGCCGCGATAACCGTTTTGCGTTAATGGCGAGTGCCACCTGTGCCATTGATGTTGCCTTTGTAGTTGTTGTTGAGTTCGTTGAAGTTGCTGTGATCACTTATGTAGGTGGGTGTTGTCTCGATATTGATGCTGGGGTCTGATCAGTGGAGATGCGATTTGCTGTATCTTGTATTACTGTATTGCTCTATTGCTGTATTATAGACGTATTATTGTGGTAGTAGTTGAAGGTTACGATAACGATGTTGCGGCTATGATGTTGTTGTCGTTGGTGTTGTTGATGTAAATGTTGGTGCTGTTGCTGTAACACCATTCTTACAATCGATGCGCTGCTCGGTTGGCGTTTGTTGATGGTGTTGCTTATGTAAACGTTGGTGATGTTATTGAGTTGAATTTGTCGTGTTATCAGGACGCTAATATTACGGCGATATGCTGCTCGGTTTTCGTTTCCTGTTGTTTGTTGTTTATGTGAGTGCTGAGCGCCTCCAGGTGAAGGGGGGCCTTCCCGTTTAGCTGCCCAATCCCCTCCGTGACCGACGATGAGGACGTATAGCTGTTTATCGATCAGCACAGTCTGCCGGTCCGATGCTTTTGTTCGTCGGAATTCTGCGAACATCCGAGTGATCAGTCCGGCCGCATTGAGACGGACTGCTGTCAGCGTGTTCGGGATTCGGTGACCGGGTGGGGACTGGATCAGGTCATCCTTTACAAGGAATTGCAGGTTCGGCTGTTCCGTGGAAAGGTCACTGCTTAGATGGACCCCTCGGAGGAGTGCGGCCAAGGCCTCGCATAGCCTGGAGAAGCCTGTGGCGATTGGGGATAAGCCGACACCGTCGTCTCTGCACGGCGGCTTGTTGCACCGACTGTCGCATAATGCTCAACGGTCGCGCGACCGGCTGACCCTTTGGGCTTGTGTGCGTTGGCGTGATGCCGGTTGGTTGGCGTTATGGTGAGGCGTGACGACCAGGGGTGACCGTTCGTGTGCATTATCCCTCGATGGGGTGGGGCTGCGTCTCAGCGATCGCGCGTGTTCGATGGTGGAGGCGTGGTCACTGGCGGCGCTGCCCTCCACGGTTCCTCGGCGGCATTGCTGGTTGTCGGACTCGGTAGGCGGCAGAGCCGCTAGTGCGCAAATTAGCGTCGCCTGTTCATCAGAATTGTGAGCTTCGGTGGTATCGGTAGTCTCGCATCCCTCTACGAATGCAGCCGCTGACGAGCTGCTCGTAGTAGGTGTTTGGCCTCGGGACCTCCACTGGGGCGCGGAGACCCCCGCCAGGGAGTTGTCGCCGGTGTTCATCTCGCGAACCGGTGAGGAAGATTCGATGAATTTCACGTCCTTTGGTCTACCCCTGGCGGCGAGGGTGAGTAATGTACAATTGGGTGGTTTCGCTGGGCTTTGAGTATATGTTTTTTCTCTTTTGTTCTGTTTAGTTCCTTCTTTACGCTTTATTTCCTTTTTTTTTCTTTTTTTTTATGTTTTCTTCTTACTTTTTCTTCTGCTTGTATTGTTCTTTTCTTTTTATTTAACTTTTCTTCTTTTCTTTTGGATGTTTTTTTCTTTCTGCTGTATTTATCTTGTTTTGCTTTTATTTATTATTTTCCCGTTAGCCCTTACAAACTTCTATAGGGGTTATAAAAAAGATTATATATTACATTTCAACCAAACCATTTCTGTGAA
>NW_023998459.1:1351493-1368685 GCF_014805625.2 Glossina fuscipes | reverse complement strand
ATTCAGGAGACGTACAAGGGGAGATGAATTTATATTTTTGATACATTAGTAGCTTAGGTCTAAATATTTTCTTCTTCTGACAATTTTTATTTATTTTTTTATTCTTTATGCGTACCTTAAGTCGAGATGTAAGGGTGTTTGTACAGGTGTAATACTATTAATTAATTTAATTAATTAATAATATTAGAATTATTCATTTCACAATGGTCGTTAAGATGAGAAAGAAGAACAAAATTGAACCACTTTTAGTTTCTATTATTTCTCCTCTTCTTTAAATTAGAGATTACCTTCAAACCTTTTGTGTGGTTATTTAATAGGTATAGGTATTGCCTTCCTTATGCCTGTCCTTCTTTCTCCCTCTTTTTTGGAGCACTATCGCTCTGATAGCGACAACGTGACGGTTAAGGTTAGCACACCGTTTTTCTTTTATTTCCTTTTAAATTTATTTATTTTCTTTTAAATATACGATATAAAAAAGAAAAAAAAATCTTGAACTTAAAAAAGATGTTTAGTTTGAATGTTCAATTTTTTTGTTTAGCGATTCTCGTACCGAAAGTGTTCTAAGGCTCGTGCTTTTCTTTGTGCAATTAGCCGCACTTGTATCTAAAAAGGCTCCGCTTAAATTGGTGGATTTTCATCGACAACTTAATAGGTTTTAATCCACAATTTAAGAATAAGCTTTTAATAACGCATTGATTGACTTTATATTTCACGTAAAACTTATTATTTGTTTAAATATTTAATAAAAAGATTTTGTACCAGAGTTCCTAGTAAATTAGCTTTTAACCACAAAATAAATAGTTCGCGAAAATCCGAAACTGTTGTAACGGATTTGGCTAGTTTGCGCTGTATACAACGTAATTATGTTTCTCTGTTGCGTTGATAGCAGCTGTTAAATTGCGCAGGGCTTATATATGAGAAATTTTATTTATTTTTTTTTTTTTAGTTTTCCTATAATTTCTTTTTACAACTAAATCGATCGTTTAGAAATTTGGTTGTAATGGCAAAATCCTAGATATGGTTCCTAAGAACACTCATATGACATACGAAAATAATAGCAACATAATAAGGACAATTTATATATTCGTAAGAAATTTCACTTTTCGCAATAATTATTTACTGTCCATTTCAAAAATTTCACAATTAAATATTTTTTTCCTTGTTTTATTTGTAATTTTCGTAACTCTTGAGCGTTCCTATTCTACTAGCTTTCTCTGATTATTGCATCTACTCCTATTATGATGCTATTATTTTGCGTGGATCGCTGTAGTATCTGATTTGTTTGTTAGGTGTTTCGCCATCGACCATTAATTGTTTCCGCTGGTATTATTATTCTTTTGTTTATTTTATATCTCAGTACTACTATGTAAATTTTGGCTAGATTTTTGGAATTTCAATTTTCGCGTTTCATCAGAATTTTGTTGTTCAATAGCTATTATTTAGTTTGCTTTTTTTTTCAAAGGTCTCCCTCCTCAGCAAATACAAAATGTAAAAACGAAAAATCCCTTTTGTTTCTTCTCCCTCCTTTAAATTGAAGGACAATTGTTTATGTAAGCGAAAGAAACAAAAGCCACTACCTACACACGCCATGATCGAGTGGTGTCATGGGGTGGTGTGTTAATTAGCTTGGGTGTAGCGATACACGTAATAAGATATTGGGTTGCCTAAACCAAGCACACATACACACGTTGCTTGCTTACTGATCTGAAGTCACACCTCGTTGTAGTAGTGGAGGTAACTGTTGTTGTTGTCGTCCCTGATGTTGACGAAGTTGTTGTTCATGTTGCTGCGGGTGGGGGTGGAAATGCGTTGAAGGTTGGTTGGCAGTTGTCGGGTGGCTTAAGTACACAGAAGCTGCCTTCAAGTTGCTGTTGCTGTTGTGACTGTTGTTGATGAGCAAAACGATGATGGGACTGATGACGGTGTTGCTGTTGTCGCTGCTGGCTTGGGCGTCTCCTCTCTCTTCCCTTGATGACTTTAAACGAGCACCTGAAAAGAAAAACGTTAGTACGTGTTTTCTTCTTTTTTTTTGTAAGGCCAAAAAAATGCTGATTTCGAATTCTACCCGTTTTCCCAGACTATTCTCGCGTTGATCTCTTCGTCCTATGCGTGGCGGTTTTCCCTTTGTTTTCATCTCCCACTTTAGCACACAATTTTAGCTGCACATTTTTTTTTGTTAAATTCACATTTAACAGAACTCATGCTAATTTCAATGTTAAAACTTTTAAGTCAAATTTTGCAGTTTTTTTTTTTTTCTTTGCAAATTTGACCAAGATATTGTTTGATTTTATTTAAATGTCGGGTTTTTAGTCTTAATGTTAAAATCCAGAAAAATTATATCCTCCTTTTATTTTCATTTTGATCTTCTAAATAAAAGTACTTTCCAAAATACGCGTGCATGCAGAAGTTCGTTTTTTGATATGGAGTGAGAGTCGAAAATATAAAACCCTTTTTACAAATACCGGTCACAATTTTAAAGCTCGTAGAGTTTAATTTGGGTAATAACAGCGTTCTGCACAATTTTGTTTTTTTTTCTTTTTTAGTTTTTAAGACAACGACCATGGAAAATGTCTTCCGATCTCAAATTGGAATGCCTGCGAGAAATGTACCTCTTTTATTATTATTTACATTTTTGTTTTTCCAGGTTTTTTATAATCATATAACGCGTTCTCAATCTTAGAAATTTCCACAAATTAATTTTTACCATTTGTTACTTTAATTTTTACTTTAACTTTATTGTCCCTTTAAAAAGAATGGGACACGAATATTTAGATTTTACTGATTTCAAACTAACCCCGATTTTCCGAAATTACAATTGTATTATAATAAATCTGCAATGATTTTTCTCCTTTTGTCCTTTAGACTTTTGGTAAATTCGCTATTTTTAGGGTTTTTGCGCAAGAAAAATACGATCCAACGTCTCCTCCGCACTTTCAGTTAATCCAATCAAACCTACTAGCATCGCTCTTCGGTCTTGTATTCCTGCTGTATTGTTACAGAAGTCTTTTGGTCGTTTCATACTCGACTTACTACTTCGCCGAGGTTGTGACTGCCAATTCGCTTCATCATTTCCCTATATCTGCTTGAGCGACGGTTTCTAGGCGACCACATTGCGGTAGCTTATTTAGCACAGACTCTTAAGGGCCTTTGCATGCCCGGCGTCGTTTCGTAGACCGGTGGCTGCATGTTGTCTTGGGCTGGTGCTGTGATATCGGAGTCGAGTCCCGGATGCGTGTTAGTAGTACAGATAATTAAGCAAAATGAGGACTGCTCTGGGCGCTCTGATATTCTCTTTTCTTATTTTTTGAACTTGTGATTGAATGATTTAATGCACGAATGAACGAACGAAATAATCAATCAGTGAATGAATGAATGAATTGATTAATGAGCGAAGGAATGAATGAATACATAAATGAATGAAATACTGAATAAATGAATAAACGAATAAATGAATAAATAAATATATAAATAAACGAATTATTGAATAAATAAATATATCAATGAACGAATTATTGAATAAATGAAAGGACGAATGCATGAGTAAATGAGTGACGGATTGAATGAATTAATGAATGAATGAATAAACGGGTGAATGAATAAATAAGTATACGAATCAACTAATTATTGAATAAATTGAAAGAAAGAATAAATAAATAGATGAGTGAATAATTGAATGAATGAATGAATGAACGAAGGAATGAATAAATAAATAAATATATCAATGAACGATTTTATTGAAAAAATGAAAGAACGAATGAATGAGTAATTGAGTGAATGATTGAATGAATAAACGAATGAATGAATAAACAAATATATGAATGCACGAATTATTGAATAAATGAAAGAATGAATGATTGAATTAATGAATGAATGAATGAATGAATGAATGAAGTAATTTATCAGTTATCGAAGGAATGAGTTATTTAATGAGCGAAGGAATAAATGAATATGTAAATGAATAAATATATATAAAAATGAATTACGGAATAAATGAATGAATGAATGAATAAATAGATGAGTGAATGAATTATAGAATGATTGAATAAATGACGGAATGATTGAGTGAATGAATGAATTATTGTATGATTGAACCAACGAATGATTGTATCAATGATTGAAAATGTGGAATGGATGAATGAATGAAGGAGGGAAGGAAAGAAGGACGATAAGAAGTATGGAAGGAACGAATAAATAATTGAATGAACGCATGAGCGCCTATACAAATGAAGGAAGGAAGGAGAAAATGAAGTTATAAATGAATGAATGAATCAATGATTGAATAAATGAACGAAGGAATGAATGAACGAATTAATGTATGAATGAATGAATGAATAAACAAATGTGTGAATAAACGAATGAATGAATCAATCAATGAATCAATCAATGAATAGGACAATAAATGAACTGAAAAAGTAAAGAAGGGATTAATGAATGATTATATGTGTGAACGCTTGCGTGAATGAACTAATGTTAGAGCGAATACATGCGTGAATAAACAAGTGGATGAATGAATAAGTAAATGAACCAATCAAATTGAACGATTTAAAGAATGAATGATTGGAAAAATTAGTGAACGAATAAATAAATGAGATGAATGAATGAATCAATTAATGCGTGAACGAATGAATGAAGCAAGAAATTGATAAATAACTGACAAACGAAAGAATAACCAAAAATAATAAACGATTGCATCAATTAACGAATCAATAAACAAATAGAAGAACGAACGAATGACTAAATGAATAAAAAAATAAATCAATAATTGATTAAATAAATGAGAGTATGCATGAGAGAATGAATGACAAAGGAGGGAATTAATGAATTATATAATGAATTATCGTTCCGCCCTTCGTTTGCGGAGCCATTCATGCATTCATTAAGTTACTCACTCAGTTATTTATTCTCTCATTCATTCGTTCATTCATTGATTGGCTCTTTCATTCATTTTTTCAATCACTCATTCATTCCTTCCCCCTTGTGCAGGCTTTCATATGTTCATTCATCTATTTATTCACTTATTTATTGATTCACTTATTAATGCATCCTTTTATTTATTTATTTTTTCAATCATTCATTCATTCATTCATTCATTCATTCCATTAATCATTCATTCATTCAATCAATCATTCATACATTCATTCAATTATTCATTCATTATTCACTCATTCATTCAATTATTCATTCATTATTCACTCATTTATTCAATGATTCATTCATTCATATATTAATTTATTCATTCAAGCATTTATGCATTCATACATCCGTTCGTTCTTTCACTTATTCATTCAATCATTCTTTCACTTATTCATTCAATCATTCATTAATTTATTCATTCATTACTTCCTTTTTTCAGTTACTCAATCATCGAAACATTCAATCATTCATTCTATCATTCATCCATTTATTCGTTCAATGAATCAATCCTTCATTCATTCACTTATTTATTCAATAATTCATTCATTCATATGTCCATTTATTTCTTCGCTGATTAATTAATTATTTCATTCATTTGCATTGATTGATTTGTTCATTCATCCATTCAATCATTCATGCTTTCGTTCGTTCTTTCATTTATTCGCTCATTCAGTCCTTCGTTCATTCATTTATTCGTTTGTTCATGCACAGGTTCATTTATGCCTTCATTCATTTTTTTATACATTCATTCATTCCTTCATTAATTTCTTCATTCATTATTTCATACTGTCTTCCTACCACGCTTTATGATTGGTAACAACACAGGTAGGCACCGGCCGAATATACACGCATTGGTTTTTGAATTTTTTTTTTTTTTTTTATATGCTCTTGTTACCAGGCATCACCTTAAGTTAACAATTTTAATGAAGTCGCCTTTCCTTTCAAGTTTGGCATTTTGTGTTTTAGGATGTGTTTTGTTTTTCAAATTTATGATTTATTTTTCATTTTTCTGGCTACCATTATCTGGCGATGAAAATATTTCTTCTCCAATTTAGAATTTTATTTTTCAATGAAATTCTGCGCTATTTGCTGTGTGTTTTAGTATATAAAGTTTTTCAAATTTGAAATAGTTTTATTGAAATATATGGAGATGTAAATTTTATGAAAATGTTACATGACTATGTGTAACTGTAAAATGAGCTTGCAAGAGCGTATAGTGAATGAATATTTGGTTTTCTTAAGTTATATAAACAATGTTTTCAGCTTATTTTTCTTCTAAGTTATTTTTTTTTATTTTTTTTTTTAACTCAATTTTAAATAAACTCTTTCACTTTAATTTTCCTTTTTAATTTAAATTTACCTTTTCCCGTTTCTTATATCTAGTGACTTGCCTTTTAACTGAACATTGTCGTTCGTTCACTGTTCGATTTTAGCTTTTACTTTTATTTTCAAAAATTTTTCCTTTGTTTCTTTTTTTTTTTCATTAATATAATTTAATTTTTGATTTTGTTGTTTTCTTTTGCATGCTTTTATTTCCTCTAAATTGGCAGCTTAATGTTGTAAGAAATGTTCTACACTTCACTTGCTCGGTTGTTACTGCACTACTGAACACATTCTTCTGCTTCCAAAAATCAGTCGCTTTGATTTTACTTGTTTTTCGCTTTTGTTCGCGCAACTGTTTTTGGCCGAATTCCTTGCGGTACTCGCATTTATTTTATTTCTTAGGGCTACCAAATGCACGGCGTTATTTTTGCTTGGCCGTAGCAAGCGATGTAACGCGAATGCCTGCATCGATCGCTAAATTTTGTTATATTGTTTAGTTATTCCTTTTTTTTTTACATACGGTGATTTTGTGAATATCAAATTAAAAATTTTTCAAATTTTTTTTTGGTCACTCTTTTCAGCACAGGTTTTATAAAAACTGTGAATTAATTTGTTATAGCATTTTATTACCTTGTTTAAATATTTTCTTGTTTCCGATGACAACTGCCCCTGCTCGGGCGCCACTTGTGAGGGCTTTTGCACATTTCCTGGTGCTGGAGTATGCTCAGCGGCAACCAGGATCTGACTGCGAAGAATTTTATGCCTTTTTGAATATTTAAAAAATAGTTTGACTTCTCTGAAGTTTTCATTTTGTTTATTCATTCTCTTACTTCGCTTACAATTCATCAATAAATGTTAAATCCTTTTACAATACGAAAGCACTTCAAGAACCGTAGATTGATTAAAGTTACACGCTTATTACATTCCATATCGCACTCGCTCTTGTTATTTTACAGCGTTGATCCTACAATTATAAATTTATATCAAGGTTCTACAAATTGTACAAACACTTTGCCAGTTCAAAGCTCGCTTTCGTTATTATTGTCTAATAATAAGTTTTGCTTTTCTGCTTTATTCGCTGTCGTTGTCGATTTCGTCTCTTCCCTGATTCTGAAACCCCTACTCGACTGGACTGGTCTGTCCCTCGACACAGACCATATGGAGACACCTGTGCGACTCCAATCAAGGTTGCCTTTGGAAATTGATTCAACCAATCGTTTATTCATTAATGCATTCATTCATTCCATCGTTCATTCATTCACGCAATCATTCATTCTATCATTCATTCATTCACTCAATCATTCATTCATTACTTCCTTCTTTCGTTTGCACAGGCGTCCATGCGTTCATTCGTTTATTTATATTTCCGATACTGTACATTTACATACTGTACATTTCGCAGTAAAAAAAATTCTTTTGCTGTTTTTTGGAAGTGTGAGTTACAGCGTGTTAAAAATGGAAGTGAACAAAGAGGAAATTCGGTACATTTTACAGTTTTTCTTTGACAAAGGCGAAAATGCAAGCCAGGCGGCTAAAATTGTGAATGGTGTTTATGGTTCCGATACTGTAACAGCCAATTATGTGCAATTTTGGTTTCGTAGATTCCGTTCAGGAATTTTTGATGTTAAAGATGCACCTCGCACAGGTAGGCCGGGCGTCGAAAATGTCGATAAAATCGGAGAAATGATCGAAGTTGACCGGCATGTTAGCAGTCGTAACATCGCCCAGGAGCTAAAAATCGACCATAAAACAGTTTTAAACCATTTACACAAAGCTGGATTCAAAAAGAAGCTCGATGTTTGGGTGCCACACCAATTAACATTAAAAAACATGATGGATCGAATTTCCATCTGCGAAGCCTTGGCCAAACGGAATGAGATAGACCCATTTCTTAAACGGATGGTGACTGGAGATGAGAAATGGATCACATACGATAACCCTGTGCGAAAACGATCGTGGTCAAAGAGCGGTGAAGCACCTCAAACGGCCAGGAAGGTTTTGCTATGTATTTGGTGGGACTGGAAGGGGATTATTTATTATGAGTTGCTTCCATATGGCCAAACGCTAAATTCTGATCTCTACTGTCAACAACTGTACCGTTTGAAGATAGCGATTGACCAGAAACGGCTAGAATTGGCCAACAGGAGAGGTGTCGTGTTCCACCAGGACAACGCTAGGCCACACACATCTACAGTGACTCGCTAGAAACTTCGGGAGCTTGGTTGGGAAGTTTTAATGCATCCGCCATACAGTCCGGACTTGGCACCAAGCGATTATCATCTTTTTCTTGCATTGCAAAATTTCTTTAATGATAAAAAGTTGGAATCTAGGGAGGATTGTGAAAATCGACTACTAGAGTTTTTTGCAAATAGAGACCAGGACTTCTATGAGAGAGGCATTTTGAAGTTACCTTTAAAATGGCAACAAATCACACAACAAAACGGTGCATATTTGACCCAAATCGGACAATCCGAAGCATGTTAAAGTCCTGAAGTTCATATAAAAATAATGGATTTCTTTTTCCCTAAACTAATATATTCGTTTTCACTAATTGACTGATTGGTTTATTCAATCATTAATCTTTCACACATTCGTTTATTCATCCACAAGTTCATTCATTCCATCATTTATTTTTTCATTTAATTATTTATTCACCTATTCATTCATTTATGCATTTACTCCTTCATTCATTCCTTCATTAATCTTTTTATATATTCATTCGTTCATTCATTTATTTAATAATTCATTCATTCGTTCATACATTCACTCCGTCATTTGTTCATTCATACGTTCATAAATCATTGGTGTTTTAAAGGTTTTCTTAGAAAATGTTATTCGTGATGCTGTCACATGTACTGAGCACGCTAAGCGAAAAACGGTTTCACCAATGCATGTCGTTTATGCTTTGAAGAGGCAAGGCCGCGCACTTTATGGTTTTGGTGGTTAAATGAAATTGCTTAAACGGAATATGGGAATAAGAAAAATAAAAACAATCGGTGCATTTCAGGACCACGAATATAATAAGGAGGAGATGTATGTGTGTGCATATTTTGTTTTATTATATGAACTTGTTTGTAAAAAAAATAAAAGAGGAGTTTATTTTTAATTCAATTACTATTAAGTTTTTCAATATTTCCGCTTTTAATAAAAACCGATTGAAAAGAGAACAAGCAAAGCATGATTTTAGGCAATTTTGCCACATTTACTTTTAAAAGACGGTGATAAGGTGTAATAAAATGACCGCAAGAATAGTTCCAATAAAAATACAATTATACATATTTCTCATTATAAAAAAATTTCGTCGTCCTGAAAAGGACGGATTGGTTTGTTTTACGATAACTATATCATTTATTTAGGCCTTCTTCTCAGTTTTCTTTGGCAAGAGCCCTTCCTAAATATTTGGTAGAACGTCACCTTGAGCAATTGTTACACCGGATAGAAGTTTATTCAATTCGTCTTCATTACGAATGGCTAATAGTAAATGAAGTAGAATAATTCTAGTCCTCTTATTATCAAGAGCAGCATTTCCAACTAATTCTAAAACTTCAGCTGCTAAATATCCAGAACTGCTGTCAAATAAAGGGGAGCACCCGCACCAACTCTTTCAGCATAATTGCATTTCCTCAATAAACGATGAATATGACCGACAGGGAATTGTAAACCAGTATGATTTGAGCGCGATTTGGCTTTGCTTTAGCTTTACCACCGCTATCACGACCTGACATATTTATTTATTTCTTTCACTTTTGTTTTATTTCACAGCGCTTTTTATAATTTTTCTCGTAACGAAATATAGCTGCTTCGCGAAATACATTTCCGAATTAAGCCGATGCATATTCGATAGTTGAATTTTTCGGTAATAAAAAAGCACTTAAACGTCGCATTTGTACAAAAATTTTGCAGATTGCATTGCGCATATAATGTTTATAAAATCTAAAATCGAGAAGGAAACAAAGTAAAGTGAAGCATCTCGGTTACCCTATTATACTAGACGTTCAACTATTACAAGTCGGAAAACTCAAACTGACGTTCGTCTTTTCTTGCCAGGCGAATTGGCCAAACATGCTGTCAGTGAGGGAACAAAAGCAGTTCCCGAATACACCAGCTCGAAATAAATAATTGAGGACAAATAAATATAAATCGGCCCTTCTAAGGGCCACCTAATCAATTTTACGTTAGAAAGATAACACGTTTTTTGATGTTTTTTGAAAACAAATAAAAAAGAAGAAAATACAGAAAAACAATGTGAAAGAAAATAATACAGAAGTAGTTTATGCTCTTTTCTTTCGCAAAAAAAAAAAAAAAATTCAATCTCTTTAAAAAAGAATTTGAAGCCCTGAAAAGGGATTTTCTTTGATATCTAAACATACGGGAATGGAAATTTACTTTCTGCCGACGGCAATTTTCTTCATGGTTATTTTTTAGAAGCGCCAGTCGTAGTTGCTTTTTTAGGTTTTGCAATTGTGCTTTTCGCCTTTGGTACCGTCAGTTTCATTGCTTTAACAGCAGCTTTGATCGGTTTAGCTTTTCCCTTTTTAATATTTTTTGCATTTCTAACAAATTTCTTTTACATGTCATTACTTAGATACTTTGGCATTTAAATTTACAATATATTATATTATTTCATAATTGGATTAGTTTTTAGTCTTATTTTCCTCAACTTCTATTTATTTTCAAAAATCATCTATCGAATCATTGTAATTCTTAAACTTTACCATGTCTATTTCTATTATAAGGCAAAATTTTTACAATAATCGCTTATTTTGATTTTTTACAAATATTTGAAAATTTTTCGCTGCCCCAAACAGTTTTCTCACATAATGCGAAAATTCACTAATCAATTATTTCATGTAATTTTCATATTGACATAAAAATTCATTTTACAATAATTGTTAATAATTGCCTTTGAAGAAATAAAAAAGGAGTTATAATATTGTATGAGATTATATATAAATATACGCACGTATACATACGTATGAGTATTCCCCTATATGTAATTATATATTGTACGTACGTGTATGTGTGATGAATTATTTCATACGATTTTCTTTTTTCTGTATTAATATAACTAATAATTATTATAGATTATTGTTCAATAATTTTTAATAAATGGCTCTAAAAGAGTAAAATAAACATTTTAATATGTATATATCATATACATACCTACATTTTAAGTTTATATACATATATATACCGCAAATTTTCGCAAAACAGAGATGTATTTTAATTTGACAATAGCTTTTGTTTCTGGCTGCTTTTCACACTGTTAATATGTAAAGCTTTAATTACAACATCTTTATTATTTTTGGGATTAAAGTACTAACTAATAAGCGAATCTAAACGTAAGGATTGCGCTATGACCTTCTACCAAATGAGGCGCAGTAGCAAGGTTAAAAGTAAGCAATACACAAGATTTTCACACTTAAGCGAAACAAGCGTGACTATCTATATATTTACTTATAATGTATGGTGTACCGCACTGAACTTCAAACCCGTGATAGCCACGAATATCATCTTCTCGACTATGGGGGTTAGTTTTCATAAACTTTTAAACATATTTTTCATGCCATATGAAAGCGGAAGTGGCCGCAAACACTACGCTGAAACGGGTGAAGGCCAGGTTTCTTGTTCTTCTTCCATTTTGGTGTAAGTTGCTTGTTCTTTTTAGCCGCTTCTTTTTTGTTGTGTTTTTTATATAATTCTTACCAGCAATTACGACTGTTTATTATCTAGACATTAAAGCCTCAAATTTATTGCCTTAGTCCATCTCCACTCAAACACGGTAAGTACATACAGCAAACCAGCCTGCTTCTTAAAATCATATAATATCATTTTTAAAATTAATTTGTTATGCTCTTCCAAATTCAATTAAATATTTTGTAAGTATATCGCAAATCGTTAATATCGTCAATATCGTTAATATATTATTGATATGTACAATTTGCTAAAAAAATTGTTCACACGTGAAATCGAACTAAGGAAACAGTTTTAGCAAAAGTGAAGTTTAACAAATTCGATTTAAACTGAGCACCTGGAACCCAAATAGTTTGTTCCATTTATTTATCTATTCATTTTGCATATATCTTATAAATAAATTTGCACAATACAGTCATGAAGGAAAGAAGGTGGTCTGAAGTTTATTTGATATTCTTAAGAGATTAAAATTAATTTCAAAGACTGCTCCTCCATATTGGCCATATGAATCTAATGGTAACTCTACTGCTAACATTTCTCTTTGCATAACTGCTACTGAACAAAATTCTTTTGCTTGAAAACTTACCAACACGATGATAAATCATCCTTCACTCCGAAAAAGCAGATGACCAAAAAAGTCTGGCGAATGTCGGATTATTGAAATATAGTATTAAGTTTATTGATTAGAAAATTATTTGATACTTAAATACTGAATGAAAATTCGAGAACATGTTCAGTTCATTCTCGTCTGAAACGAGACAATGAATGTTTACATAACAGCGATAAAAGTGTGCGTGTCGTTTAAATACACACATTCTCCACCCCATTGAGTAAGTGTCAACTAAATTTGATCGTATTGGTCATCTGGATCGTCTTCTGAACTTGAGTTGTGAAGCTCTGGTCGGGAATTGGTACGAACGTTGGTTTATTTTTGTGTGGCTAAGTGTTCTGATCGGATGGTTCAGGTTGTGATATATCAGTTATTATTATGCAGATTGTGCAGAGAAATGAAAAGTAACGGTTAAATGCAGAACACTATTCTGCACATTCCTTATGAAATAAATTATTGTGTCTTACTAATTTTGTGTTTTTAACTGGATTAGACGTGGAAAAATGGAGCTCAAGATACGGAAGTAGTGAAAGCGTGAAAACGCAAATAAGAGAGCTGGAAATATTGGTGACATTGGAAATAATGGAAACTGAAGGGTCTACTCTGCAATTCCCTCCGTTACAATCTTTCGTCACCCCCTTATTTTGGCATAAATAAACCAAAATTAAGACAGATTTCGATCGTTTAAATGACGAACCTAAATCTACTTGCGGCTACTATTCGCCTCAAGAGGCGAAGCCCTGCATATTGGAAGTGAATTGTACAACTTTTAATAGGTGAATCAATGTAAAATGCTAGTTTGATTTAATGAAAATAATTACGTGTGTTGACTTAACGAATATATTTACAGTAATTTTAAAATAACCGAAATTTTGCTTTAAAACTTGGGGTACAATTTACAATAAAAACGCTTTAGATAGGTTCACGGAAACAGATAAAACTTCTTTACTTCAACAAGAAGGTTCAAAGCTACTGGAGGAGGTTTGTGTTGATACAATATTAACAGATCCCAGTCGTTTAGCCAGTTTATTTATTTTATCCTTTGCTGTAAGCAATTATGACGTTACACGGTTGAATTAGTGTTTCACTGATAGGGTTTTTTTAAGATTTCAGAATTTGAAAAATCATAATTATTTCTATTGGTTTCGATTCCCTAATTCCTTAACGAGTACTTTGAAGTTGACGAATCCTGTCGTAAAATTAAGAGATATTCCAGAAGAAGAATCACTAATGCAAGAGGCATATCAAGATGATGCAGACGCATTGACAATGGACAAAAGAAGTGATTCCACACAAGAATTATACAAAACAATTACACAAAAAAAAATAGCAAAATATAAAAAACAAATAATATTATAAAAGAATAAACTTCTGCGTTGTGTTAAAAATTTGTACTTTGCTAAATAAAGTTAACATTTTTTAGATTTTTATCCTTAACTTCAAATTCATCACTGACTTGTAAGTGCATTTTATAATTTAATGTATTTAATTTTTTGCCTAGGAGACCTCTCAGAGCTATTTCAAGCTATTTTATTTTCTTCCATAACACAGCTTTTCAGTACATGGCGCGTTACTATTTCTTATTGAATATGGCAGCTTTTATTGCTTGGACATTGATGCGGTTATTGTGATTGATGTATGTAACAACGCGATTTTCAACGCAAATTAGGAAGTAGGAATTAGAAAGTAGTTTGCGATGAAATAATGACATGGACAGAATTCCATTCATGTCTGGTGTCTGTTATTCATTTATATATTACATTATTATTACTTCGTTAGTTTTATTTATTGCTACAATTTCTACTTTCGTGAATTTTTTTTAATGTTTCATTTTGAAATCACATTTTGGCTGAAAATGAATTATTTGTGTTAGTTAATAATAAATTAACTGATTAATGTATTAACTGAAATTAACAAATAAAGTTTTATCTCCTTAATTGTAAATTAAATTCATTTGACTTAAAATTTGAAAACAAACTGAAAAATTTGATTTTTTTAAAACCTGAGAATAGTGAAAGCGATAACGACATCAGAACAAGCGAATCAATGGCCCCCGGACTTTAAAAAAAAAGCCTTCAATGTTTTTATAAATTTATAAAAGCAACACGTAATCTGTTAACGCCAATTTTTTTTTTTTATATTATATACTTTATATATATAAATATATGTATGTATTTGTATATATATTATACATTATGTGTGTACGTTCAAAGACAAAAAAAGGAACAATGGCGAATATCATATTGATTAATCTGGCGGCATACCTGCTAGTTATTGCAATGCCGTCAATATAAATAACGCAAGTTTATTGTACAAAATTAAAAAACTAAAAAATAAATATGTTAATATAACATGAAAAGGAAAAATATAAAAAATAAGAGCCGATAGCCTGTGTTGCTAGTGCTCAATGTCTTTTTTTTTAGTCTAAGAATTCAATTCATTAGTCTACAATTAAAATAATAATAATAATAATAATAAAAAATAAGAAATAACAATATTTGGTGATATATAAAAATATATATGTCTTGTTATGCGATAAATTTAAAAAGTTGGGTTAATTTCCAGTCTGTGCACTGCATCTTGAGTAGCAGTGACTTTACCGTGATGAAATACATATTATGAGAAGAGGATCATAGCGATTTTAATTGGATGTGTACAATAATTTATTTATGTGAAGATCCCCTATGAATCTTTTCCAAGTGTAACCAATTTGGAGTTGTAGAATATTTCCTAAACTGCTCCGCTTCAGAACGCCAATTCAATCCGCTTCTTTATGAAATGCCAATTAGGATCGGCATGAAGCAGTCTCTATCTATGATATTAGGCGGATGGAACGCCTCTGAGCTTTTAGCGGATTAATAAGCTTGCTGAATTGCTTTTAGACAATTGAATACAAATATTTACACTAATTATACACAAATTATTACACTAATTTATGCTAACGTAAACAAATAATAATTGTTTTAGTTTGGACGTATTGCATTTCGTAATGCAATACTCACCCAGGAGAATTGCGACATAATTTTCATTTTTCTTTTTAGCAAAAGAATTATGCTGAATTTAAACGGAACACTTTGCAGCTATCGTCAACCTGCAAAGGTTCCTTTAAAACAAACGATTTTTATGATCTGAATCTAAATTTAAATCAAGATTTATCAAGACTGTGGTAAAGTATTTTTATGTTCATTTCAAAGCACATTTTCAAACAAGAATAGTTTAATAAATAACTTTACCTGCATATGAGATTAGAACAATTTTTTCCCTAAAATCATGGAATTGTATTAAATTTTTTATTATATAAACTTTTTACAAGTAAATTTAATTTACATTTTTCCCGAAGACATTGCTTTTGCTTAGCGAAATCACTCTCTACTGATCCGACCAGGAATTTCACATCATTGCAATTTCATTGGGCCTCTCACGCTAATTGATGTCAGCACGACGTGCTGGGCGTGTTATGAAGGGTCGTGTTTATCGTTTAGTACGCAATTGTTACTATGAGGTTTGAGTTATTGTAAACTTTTTTTTAAGTGTATTATTGTATGTGTTTATACTCTTTTATTTTCAGACTTATATGGAACGGTTTAGCACGCTGGAAATGTTGCGATGCCCGTTGGAAAATGTGGTTTTAAAAGCTAAACTCTTAAATATGGGACCACCACCAAAGATATTTGAATTGGCATCGGAAAAGTCCGATTTCGTGTCCGAGCATAAAAACTTATGCTTGGGTAAAGCATGGAAATAAAACGTTTATTTATTTATTTGTTTATTATGGACATTTTCCAATTTTTTCTATTATTGTTCTTCTAATTCTTAATTAATTCAAGTTACAGTATTTTTCCCCACCATCTCTTAGGTGTTTTCAATAATGCAAATCTTTTAGCCTGAAAAACACATGTTGCATAGAAATTGAACCAAAAAGCACTTCAACGGTATCTCAGAATTTCTGAAAATCAAGCTAATAGTCTCTCAGAATTTCTAAAAATCAAACGCCAGGTCTCTGAAAATGAATAAAAACCACTCAGAATGTATATGAAAAAAAATACATTTGATTTTTGATAGAAGTAAACAAAACCTAAGAAAAATTGTCCCTGAAAAATTTTTATTGTTATTTTGTTTATATTTGACCAGAAAATTTTTTACTCAAAACACTTGTAGGATTATTTTCTGATTAAATAAATTTTTCTTATCTTATACAACAAGCAAATAAAACGAAGATTTGAAAATGTAACAAATATCAATTATCAATTATTTATTTATTTATTTTACTTGGACACTTTGCGATCTTTTCTATTATTGTTCTTCAAAATAAACTTATGGCATCTTTTTAAAAGATATTCAAATATCTAATGTTTTATTTATATATAGTGGAGACTTCCCACACTTAATTTTTACAATTCTTCCTCTTGTTCATACAAATTTTACAATTCTTCCTCTTGCTTAAATAATTTTTACAATTCTTTCTCTTGCTCATATAATTTTTACAATTCTTCCTCTTGCTCATATAATTTTTGCAATTATGTTTTTTCTACGTTATGTAATTCTATTTAGTTTTACCTATGGCAACACCTGACTTAAGCGCTATTCAGTATAGCGATTTTACATATAAAAATTGTATAAAACTATTGAGGAGACGTACAAGGGGAGATGA
>NW_023998459.1:1351034-1351483 GCF_014805625.2 Glossina fuscipes | reverse complement strand
TGCATATTTTTGATACATTTATATAATAAAGAATATATATTACATTTAATTAATTATATTATATATAATGTTACATAGGTGAGACTAGTTAAATTTTCAATCTTTGGCAAATAATAAGTGGTTAAGGGACCGTTGCTATAACGACTAAATGTTGAAGTGGAATTAAAATGCTGCAACCATCCGAGGGTATTCTGCGTAAGAAAAGGAAACCCCTTTTCACAGGTAACCCCATTCCCTTCACAGTTTTCCGCACCACCCTGAAGTACCACGAGATAGACGCGTTGGCAACTGTTTTAAATAGCTGGCATCCACTGTAGGCCTACGGCATTGATACTTTAAAATTATAATAATATTTACAATAATAATATATATAGTAACAATAATAAATAAAACCTGGCGCAATTTTTTTTTTTTTTACAACAATAATATTATTATATTGTTATAAATAG
>NW_023998459.1:1340229-1351024 GCF_014805625.2 Glossina fuscipes | reverse complement strand
TTGATGACCCTTAATATTGGCCTAGTTAACTTCTTTTATCTGTCATAGCAGGGCAAGGACGACCATTACATACCATACGCCGCGTTGTCTAACATAATACTTATTTTATTATAGAACACAAACATTCTACCTTGTTTCTATATAAAGGCATATTTTTCATGTGGATGTATTTATGGAGAAGCAAAACGCAACCCAATGTAGTACAAGTTTAATGCTTACATAAGGCAGGATCCAGAAATAGGCATAGACGGTTTATTCATTATTTAAACTTATTAAAACTTGGAGTTTCCGGCTCTACAAAGGATTAATTTTAGTGAAAGTCCTTATCTCTGAAGTCATTTGGATAAAAAAATTGGTCCAAATTTGGCACAGTTAAGTTCTTTACTGTTATGATATAATTTTTAGCTGAACTTCAGTTTTCGTTACATGGGAAGGGGTTCAAAAATTGCTCCAGCGGGTCCAAAATTTTCATACCAGTTTAAAATGCCGAAATAATACTACTTTACTACTTTTCCTGAGAAATTTTTGAAATTACAACTTCTTCCATATAATGATTTTTTAGAATAGGGCGATATATGACGAGTGGTTGAAAAAGTGAATCGATTCGAACCTTTTCCAATAGCGTTTGTGTTGTCATTCATCGGTAAAAACTTTGCAAAATTATCTTTGGTAAATTTTGAATTTCGTTTTAGAAATCTATCTGAAATATATGCATGGCATTTGCCCAAGTCCATAGTTAAACGCTATTCTTCATTGTTACGTGCTTTCCCAAACATATTTGGACGTACAGGTTGATGAGGACATATTTAATGTATTTCTGAAGTCATTTGAATCTGAATCTGGGATGCTGGTATCACTTTGTGCACACTCCGCACTCAAAACTTTAAAAAAAATTATTGGCATATAAACAGGTATCACGGGTCTTAAGTTCTTTTACAAGGCGTTCATTGCCGATGAATGTCACCATATTGAATTTGTGCTGAAGGTAAGATAAGATTCCAACTTTTTAATAAAGTAAATAATTAATTCACGTACATAATTACCTCATTGTATCGCAATACAACTGCATAAAAAATACGAAACCTCAGTTATTGTGGCCGGATTTATCAGCTACAGGAGTTACATATAATATATAATTATATAATATATAATTTAATTAATTAGTTATATGTAATATGTAATATCTGATATATTTTTGTGTACAAATTGATCCATAATTTGGCAACGACCATTTACCACTTTAATAAAACAATTTGATTAATATATTTCAACTTTAAAATAAATGGCTTTTATTGTTTGTTTTTCATAACATTTTGAATTTTGAATTTGCTGTGATTGCTGCATATTGACATAATTCTTTTTTTTCATCTTTTCGATTTTTCCCATCGCACTAGTTTTGAATGCTTTGGTTGAGTATTAGGTTGGTGAGAAAGTCATAAGTGAGTCATTCCAGCTTCTTCTACAGATCTTTGCGTGTATATTAATATGAGCTCGCAATAAATATTTAAACATTCTGTTCAGATTTGATAGTGTTGCAAAATAATCCTTTTCCCCTGAATAATTATTGCCGAAGTGACGAGGAAAACCTTTGCTAACGCTTGCTTGCATTGATTCTTTCGGAATCTATTTTCTCATGTTCAGACACTTTGAGGCCACAAACTTCAAAACTTTTCTGACATACGTTCACACACACAGAAAGTTGTGTATTTTCTTTATTTTATTATTTCAAATGTGCAGATCGCCCATTGATGGGGAAAAGATAACCGAAAGAAAGTTGCTCAAGTGTATTCTCGCTTAGGCAAGATAACAAGAAGGTTGAATTCTCCGCATTAAGCAGATCTTTGATGGTGAGAAGTTGAGGAAAAGAAAAGTTACCGGAATAGTCTTGGAGACATAAGAAAGCTAAAAAAATTTGCGAGTGGGGTATTGGGTAAAACTTTTCGTCTTGCAGAGGCACGGTAACGTTGAAACGTAAAATTGATTCCCCTATCTTAAGCCCTTATATAATAAAACGTGGCGAAAAGACTCTGATCTTTTTCTCTTTTTCTTTTTTATCTTCAAAGGTATACGTATCGCCTGTGATATAATTTCAAGTAATTGTAAATCGTTGCCAGTGTCAGCACCGTCAAGGGTAGACTTTCTTCAATTTTTCTCGACTTTATCGCATCTGTAGGCTAAGGACGGTCATTTAATTGCAGGTAGGTAGCAACAAATTTAAGTTTATTTTTTATATATATATATATTTTTTTTGTTATCTTCGTAGGTCAACTAAAGTCTTCGTCTCCCCTAAAACAAGGTGTAAAGAAAAGCAATAAAAGACGTGGCGGAATACTTAAATGGTCTCGTGCTACAGCAGCCGCAACGGGCTATACATGTACAAAACCAGTATTTGTGCAAAACTTTAAGAGGTGCTTTTGTGTGTGGTTATCATAAAAGCGCAAGTTGACTGCGGAACAATCAGCGAACGTAAACATGATTTGCAAAATTTCTCTTTTTTTTTTGCTTATGCTGTCAACACAGCAACAGCACACATTAAAAGCATTCTCTTACATCCATTCGCAATTTTGGGTATCATCCACGGCCCCCACGTGAGAATATAGGCAATAATATGCCATGTTTTACTGCTCGAACTTGCAATGAACGGCTCACAACATTTACATTGCGTCAAAGAAGTGTCGGAATTTTATTAAAAATAAAACATTCTTTTCAGTTAATCATCAATGCTTACGTGAAGTATACGTTGCCAACTATTTCTGCCAACACTTAAAACACTTGCTGCACGCATTCACCGCAAGAACCCTGTGTTCATTTTTCGATCGCTTTTTTCGCAGGGAAACACCTCATAGAATAATGTTTGAATTGTTGCCAAATTATTGACAATATAATAATAAAATATTAATAGGAACTATACCAGACTGTGCTGCGAAAATTGCTGTACAGACTTTGAAAAAGTTTAAAGCAGCTGCTACAAGTTTAATGATGAATAATTAACAATTTAAAAGGGGCTGAACGACCGCATGAGATCTTTTTCATCAGAATTGTTTTGACTACGAATGGCCGCTGACCAGTGCGCGGCATAATTTCAAGCGCTTCACAGTTCGGATCGTCGCAATTGTACAGCTCAAAAACACCAGCCCAGTCAGGTAAAAAGAGGAGGTGCGTTAAGCCAGCTCCATGTACACCAATTAGAATGTCTGTATTACGCGTTATTGTCAATTGTTCCAAGAAATTTAAACCTCTACAAAAATCAAATCAAAAATTAGAAATTTAATCTGCTCTTGCGATTTAAAAAAATTTTACCTTTCGAAAGATATTCTTTTCACTATGTACTCTTCATCAGACGCAAGTTGCGCTATTAATTCATCCTCATTTAAAACACGGCGATATTTGGTGCGCCTTGCTAGAAATGTGATTCTTATTTTCCGGCGGGGTGGATGGAAAGGTATGCGCAAACGATGCAAAATAAATTCTGAGAAAGCGCGAAATAAACCACTCTTTTCACAGCCATGGATCTAAAGTTAAATAACATGAACGCACATTTATGAATATATGAGAAAACGTTCTCTATGTCACAAGCTTACCAAGCGTGTATTGTAATATAAACCAAATATCATACGCGGTAATAGTGGTAACACAACATTACGGAAGCAAATACGTTGCCCTTTTACTTGATTCAAGGTCCAAACAGGATTCTTTGAGAATGCTTTAAATGTAACAGCGAATGGTGAATCGTAGGGATAAGTTTCCCAAATGATCACTTGCGTGTTGAGATCGAAGGCCGAAGGATGTGTTTGATTCACAAACAATGTGGCAAATAGATTAAAAAAATCACAAAAATGGTGATACATATTGTATGAGGCGTCGATTTTCATTAAAAATTTGGGCGTGGTGATAAACATATCACAAATTGTTTCATTTTCAATTATGGACTCGTCGGCCTCCACAAAATTGCGTAATTCTGGCGACCACGATTGCAAGGCACCCATGTGACTTAATTCTTCAGTCAAGAGGCTTCTATTGAATCTGCAATATCCTTTAATTCCACCCTCATTTAACACATCCATATGATAGCGTATACGTTCTGCCCGCCCAGCTAAATTACGGAAATCGAGCAACAAATTGCGACCACGACAGAATTTTAAATATTTATTGCATTCCAAAGAGGAATCGGTCAAAAATTTTGGTTCGCACATTAATAATAATTCATTAATCTGCTGTTGTATGTAACCAAAATCGGCTTGATAATAAAACGTATTGATTTGGGCCTCTTTACTTTGCACCCAACCCGTATGATCGGCAGAGCAAGAAGGAGTTTGGAAGCGCAGTTCTCTTGTGCAGTTAATTTCATGTCCCCAACATACGCCGCTGTCTTGGCCTTCTTTAGCAGCAGATGATATCTCATTTCCCTGCACTTGACTGATATTATTAAATGTCTTTAATATATTCTGACACTCTTGGATTTGCTCGCACTCAGTTCTGATTTTTGGAAACGTATTCAAGAATTGCTTTAAATGCTCAGGCGGCAAATCGGGTAAAATTGTTAAAGTGTAATTGTCTAGCTTACGATTGTATTGGGTTGAAAGCAGCAACAACTGACTTATTAGTATTAGTCAGTGCATGCTTTGTCCGGCGTTTTAATTCGAGTCTGGAAAGCAAATGTAAACATATATTTGATTAAGAATTATATTTGGGATTCGCAATCACAATTGCAATTTCAAACCATACAAACTCTACAAATTCTTGCAATTGCTGAAGTATGTCAAATATAACCGGGATAATAAATAAGTTATGCGCTGAGCTTCGCTCGGATCTACGATGCCTCTGCTAAAATATTTAAAGCCGGGAAAAAGACGTTCGCGTCTTTCTAGGGGAAATGTCGTTGAAGGGCCTAGAAAACGCAGCGGTTCTCGCAAACGTGCCAAATCGATATCATTATCGAAAACTCGCGAATGGGGTCAAGCCATTGATTCAGAACATTTATCCGAGTTAACCGAAGAAGAAGACGTTTCATTTGCGCAAACTCGGATCGACAGCTTCGGTCGTTTAGATCGTAAATATTTTATACCTTTTTTTACGCGCCGTTTCAACAGTCAAGAATTGCATGAGTGCAAATCCAAAATGGCCGGTTTAACTAATAAATGGTATCAAGCTATATGTGTCAGTCCTATTGATTCCGATGATTCAGATGAGGAAATGGGTTTATCGTCAAGTACAAGTCAAGCTACTTTAAGTGCTCGCACATAAATATGTTCTTAAAATAAACTGAGATTATTTTTGTACACATACACGTGCACATGAGAGCTGTGAATAGAGAAAATAAGTGCAATATTTTAAAAAGTCAAGAAGGTGGCACTTTCTGCTAATTTAAATGGTATTGGATTTGCCGAATTTTCAAGGACGTCTTTTAAGGTTTAATAATAAAGAAAAACAAAAAGTTGAAGTTAAAAGTCAAAAGCTTGAAAGTTTTATTTAAAAAAAATACCTCTTTGATATGTGAGTTTTATTTAATTATTTATAACAGTCAGTATTTTGATATTTTGAATGTTTCATAAAAAGTATTTTTATATTTGCACAGCACCTATTACCTATGTATATGTTAACTTGCTCGTTACTAATTTACTAAGTCATACAAGCAGCCATTACACAGTCAGGGCTTTATTATAATAAAAATAATTTTAAATGGGAGGTCGCAAAGCCAAAAATTGATTTATTCATTAACAAACAAATATATAGTTAATTTTATAAAGTAAATAATGTACTCTGAAATTTATGTACAATAAATCAATCGATGTGTGATAAAATCATAATAAAGTCTTATCAGCTTTAGTCATAGGGGCTGGAATATACCTTTTGGGCTTAGCTGAAGTAGCTTATCGGTAAATATCACTATCCCAAGATGTACAAGAAAAGAATTTAAATTTTGTCTTTTTTATAATTACAGTCTAAATTTTTCGGAATCATTTGCCTTTGGTTCTCTTATTTCGGCAGTGGATCCCGTTGCCACAGTAGCCATATTTCACGCATTGGACGTTGATCCTGTACTGAACATGTTGGTTTTTGGTGAGAGTATACTAAATGATGCTATTTCCATTGTTTTAACTACTACTATCACGCAATCGGCGAACAGTCGTGCTTATGTCCAAGGAACTACCGGTGAAGCCATATTCTCAGCGTTAAAAACATTCTGCGAAATGTTTTTTGCCTCTGCTGGCATTGGGGTGATATTTGCTTTAATTTCTGCTTTATTACTTAAGCATATCGATCTGAGAAAGCATCCTTCTTTGGAGTTTACCTTTATGCTAATGTTAACCTATGCTCCCTACGTTTTGGCTGAGGGCATTCATCTTAGCGGAATAATGGCCATATTTCTGACGAAGGTTGGTGTGATGTTGAAAACGATCCCAATGCCGCCGGACCGTGTGACCTCCGTTATTGTCGTCTACCGGATTGTTTTTGCTCTAAAGATGGTACTCACATACCAGGATTTTTGGATGTTCGATCAGTGCCCCAAATGATTCTATTAACATTTGATGGCCCCGTGAACTTTGAAAATTGGGAGTTATTTTCACAAACTCTTTTTAAGGGTAATAGGCGGAATCCTAACAATTGTCCCATTAAAGCTACATTTTTTGTGCCAAATTCTTACACAAATTATCAATACGTTCAAAAGCTTTGGAATAACGGTCATGAAGTAGCAGTGCAGTCTGTTACGTACGTAAACAGTATAAGCAGTATAAAAGCGATAACTACAATTGATAATAGTCTTTGTGTGGTTTTATTTCAGCCAGCGTAGTCCAGAGATTTGGTGGTCAAAGAATGCCACAATTGAGGATTGGTTTGATGAGATGGTAGGGCAAGCTAATATACTAAATCGTTTTGCTAGCGTACGTATGGAAGAGATTAGGGGTATGCGTGTTCCTTTTTTAAGAGTTGGTTGGAATCGTCAATTTCTAATGATGAAGGAGTTTGGTTTTGTGTATGATTCTTCCATGGTTGCGCCTTTTTCTAATACTCCTCTATGGCCTTATACATTGGATTATAAAATGCCTCACACATATATGGGCCGCACTATGGCCGGCTTGTCTTTGGACATTCGATTAACTCGTTTGATTATATTGGGCTATATATATAGTTTATTGGACAATGAGATTGTTATGAAAAAAAAGTTAAAATTGATTTAATGCAGTTCAAATCGTTTTAATGTACTTTTTCGCTGCCATTTTAAGCGTACGTTTCGTTAACGATTTTTTATTAATTTGCGACCTATTAAGGAAATTGAGGAGATTCGTGCACCTTTCATATTCTTTAATTTTAAAGAGCAAACTTCTTGCCAACGTATTCATTGGATGGAACATGAGAACCGAATTTATCTCAATTACTTCACACGTTCTGATGTGAACGACACGGATCGCGAACGTGGCGTTTATCACACTTTGTGCGGTACGGTGTACTTTACAAATTTCAATACTCAACAAATCGGACAACTGTATATGCGTTCCATTAAAGCATTATTTAAGGGCGTTTTACCTAAAGACATTGAGGTGCATTTTCAATGAAGCTCTGAGCGAGTGTTTTTGCATTTGTTAAAGATCCAGAATTTGATTGTAAAAATGTAACAAAAAGGCTTTTGGTACTAGGTCGTGTGAAATCGGAAGTTTACAAGGCAACAAGAATGCGCATGTCTTCTTCGCGTCTTTACATTAATGCCATAGAGTAAGTAATGCACAAAAACGGGATTCTCTAATTCGTCTATTGTTCCTTTATTTTTATGATAGACGGAGTCTGTAAGCCAAACTATACGTCCCTGCAAAATGCCGATTCCATCGTATTACCTTCAGTCTTTGAAAAAAATTGAGGATTAATTGCACATGTATGTCCACCGAATATATGACTTTATTTTGTCTGTTTACATTACGTCCTTTCTAAATTGAGCATTGCAGTAAATTTTTCTTCTTGCCTTTGGATGAGTTTGAATATGTGCGTGAAATGTATGATACAATAAATCTCTTGAACATTTCATTTTCAACAAGCTGAATAGTATTAGAAATTTTTTTGACCTATGCAGATTATATGGTGGCCTCCTTCATATCTTTGCAGCAAAAAATGAGCGTAGATAACTTGCGTTATTGGAGAGGCGAATTTATCGTTTTTTGTCTTGTATTTATATTCAATTAGTGATCAGCGTTGCAAACACTGATCACTATGAACAATTCAACAACCTGCAAATATACGTAATATAATACTTAATAAATGGCCTTAGCATATCATTCGCACAGTTTTTTTGTTATTCATATATATAGTTCTTGGAAGTAATCATTGCTTTTTATTATCTGGACGTATAAGCTACAAATCTTATTGCCTTCTTCCACTCTAACGCGAAATAAAAAATATCTCTTTTTCAATACAATTCAGCAGAAGACATGCCGGTTTTTACTACCTTACTTATTCGCCTCAGCAGGGAGACATCTAGTGAGACGTTCGCAGTATCATCAAAATATCCGGAACTCTGGATTTCCGGATTTTGCATATTATAGTGCACACAAATGTCGCGAAGGACTGTGCGAACATTGCAAATTTTCCCATTCTTAGATCTTATCGATTTCCACTCTCCAATGAAAATACGCCGTCGACCTTGAAAAATGTAAAGGCTTAATTTGCATTAAATATCAGGAATACTCATTCATCTCTTTTGTACAACGTAAGCATTTCATTGTAAAGATTAAGCGATTACGATATGTAAATAACGCGGCAAGTGTAGTAGAAGGCAGGCTTTTATTAAAAATTTTAAAGTATATCTCGATTACTGACATAACCATGCTTAGCCAACCACCGTTTGAAATTTTTTTTATATTATACCTTCTCTGACTTTCTTACCGTTGTAAACCGTAATTGGATTAGTTGCGTATGTTGGTTTTGACACTAATTTGTTGTTGTTGTGCACTTCATGAATTTATTTAGTAATAATTTATAAACTTTACTTTTGTTCTACATCATTGTGTGTTAATTTCTTTCATAATTTATGGGTAATAAGCAAAAATCCACAAATTATTTATTAATTAAAAAATGAAGCAGTATGCCAATAACGCATATCACGCAGCACACAAACGGGTAGACATGACTTAACCGATTCAGAAATTGTAGCGTCTCCGGAGCTTCTTTTTTGGTGTTGCAAACATTATGGCAAAATAAAAGATTTGTTTAAATCATCATTGGGCTCAGGTTTATTAGAAAACGTAATCGATTAAAGCATAACATTTTCCCTGGAATGTTCTATCGTTTTCTATTTTCACTACAATATTCTTGCCTAGATTGCTCTGAGCTTTCTCAACTCTTTATCTTTTTTCATCTAATCATAGACAGACCCATGATCACAAGTCAGGCTTTCCAAGCAGTGCAGAAAAACAATAACTTATATTTATTATACACCTGCATTCATTGGCGGCATTACAACTATAAATATGTGTGCCGCCATACTATTTTATTAAGAACAGAGAACATATAATAATAACATATAATTAATAACTTCATATAATTGCGTCTGCCACGCAATTACTTATTAATGCGGAGTATGCGATACTAACACCACGTTGTGTTGCATATTGATCTGAGCAACTGGTGTTTTTGACAAGTGTGCATTTTACGGTACATCAATGTGAAAATTCCGAGATATGTTTAAGAATGCAGTCTGGCGTAATGATTAATAAATCAGATCTTTCTAAACTTAATGGTATGATATCTTTTTTTTCGTACATTGCTGTTGCTTGCGCAGTTCATAGTATTGAATATGTCCATTGATGTTTATGAGTAAGAGTAGCTTGCGCTTGTTTTGAATTAGTTCCCGGATTTTCTTAATAGGAAATGATGCAAGACTGTACTGGTCGTTTCAAAATTTCGCGGTCTTTACGTTAGCAGCTCCAACATTTCTTTTATTATTCATAGTAATTGCTATTTCATGGTAGAAGTGTTGTCCTCTTTAATGATAGCCATGTGTTCTGAGTTGATATTAGGGGATGTTTTCTTCCATTTATGCCAATCTTGTAGCTTATACAGACATTCATTATCAAAAAATCTTCAGAAATCATATTTTGATTGAAAGATGAGTTCCTATCTTCGCAAGAGCGAAGTCTGTTAGAACTGGCTGCATTATCTACCTGAAGTGTAGGAGCTCCGCCGATTAATACTTGTCATGGAGTTACGCTAACATATCGAGAGACTATTCAATGTAGTCTGTAACTCCATAGCTACATTTTAAAGCTTTTCATATGTCAACGAATCCGCAGATGTGCTTCGAATTAAAGGTTGATTTGTCTGCCCCTTTCGATAGCTCTCCAAAAAAAGGAGCCCTTGGTGGCATAAAGTGGACCTGCACTCTCGTTGAGCGGCATGTTCAAACTATAGATTTTTTCCTATTTTCAGCGCAGATTGAATCAAAAAGTTCTGCTAGTGTATTCTTTAGGTGATAAACTGTTTCTACGAAGGTATCAAATGATAGCTTACTCACAAATTCGAAGTGAATTGCTTTGTAACAGCAGCAGAACACTGCGACTTATGCCTTTATTGGCCGCTTTCCTCTAACTTATTATACATCCATAGTGGACGAAGGTAGCCAACGATCGTACTGATGAAAGGCCTTGCAGATATAATTTTTGCGTTTGGAAGGTCACCTAACATCTGCTGACACGATTTGGAACGAGTCTTATTCTATTATAGGTATTTTGCTGTTGTCTTTCTCTTTGTTGAGCAAAATCTCTGCTTTATTATTCCTAACAAAGCTTGCAGACTACAGTTATTGTTT
>NW_023998459.1:1280130-1340129 GCF_014805625.2 Glossina fuscipes | reverse complement strand
GTTTATAGTCAGAGTTGACGGAAGAGTTGAAATATTATCGATAAATAGGGAATATAAAAACCAAAAAAAAGAATTTTCGCGGAGAGCCTTTCTCACGTAAACTTCATTAGAAAATTTCTTAATGTTAGTAATTTTCGATGGTGTCGTAAATTGGTAAAATTGGTAACATTTCTTTCGTCCTGAAAGAAGGTACTGTTATTTAATTTCATATTCAGTGAGGGAAGATGCAACAAGAATGCGTTATCAGTCACAGCGAAATCGTAACCCAAGACTTCCAGCAAATCAATCTGAAAAATATATTGTAAAACAGTTTTCTTAACGCACATAAATTTGATTTTAAAGTAAAAAATTATTTGGTCTTACATGAGACGAACGATCAATGAAGGACTCGTGATGAAGTCTATCATCAGCAAAAGGTTCATATTCGTTGGCGCTAACATACCAGGGAAACCAAGCGGGTTCATGTTTCCGTATGTGCAATATTGAGAACGGTTTTAGTTCATTCGATGATTTTAGCCAAGTTTCAATATATGGAATTCTTCTTGACTCGTCGCTTAAATACAGTTTATTTTTTTCGTAATATTCCAATAACTCTTCTTTAGTCTCAGGTAGAACAACCTTAGGCATAGGCGCATTGAAAACTGTCAAGGCATAGACGCTAGAAAGGCGAACGGGTCAATCCATATTTTTTAATTTCCATAAAGGTAAAAGCACTTACGTATTGAAAGGATTATTTAAATCGAGATTGTATACCATTTTCAGAAAGTTCTCAATAAATTTCGCACTCGGTAAATAGTTTATATCAAGTGATAAAACATAATATGTGGATACAGTTTGGCGGGCAATATTTCTGGCCATATTCGAGGGATAAATAAGTTTCTTTAGACGACGGTAAGTTTCGTTATATAAAATAAATGGTGAGCTCATGCAATCAGTAGTTCGTGACATGAAATCTTTTTCGGACTTTGGAATATTGCTCCATATATGATCTTCATGCATCATAAAATTGAAAGTAACAAACGATAATATTTCACTGCCAAACACCGTACATTTTGTCATGTATAAAATAATATTTTCGGCTCGACGAAAATCATCGCCATTTACGAACAGAGTAAGGCTAATAGGGCCGTGCCATCTAAATAGAAATACTTCTTAGTTCTTTCAATTTTAATATTGGATTTATCCGTTTATTCACCTTCGGACTAAAGCGGTCAATGCTTCTAAGTCGGTATATTCACCATGCAGCGACAAAGAGACACTTTCATTGCCTACATAAAAATTTTTTGCTACTAGGTAGTTGTATAAGATCCAATATTGGCCATGTTGCTTAATGTGGAACTTTGCGCCCCGATTATCTATGAAATTCCTACGCGAACTCGATTGTCGCTGTTTCAAAACAAAGCGCTTGAATACCACATAATCTTCCTCTTGTATACGCAATAACCAAATTGAAATAATCAAAGAGATTCCCACCAAAGCAGTCATAGCCAGGATAATCAGTTTTCTTTTCACAAACTTCATTATTTCAATATCGACAATTCTTTCTTTCTTCGGCTTTAGAAATAAAATGCATTTGCTTTTTCCTTTTCTTTCAAGGTATCTATGTTTGTTAGAAAACTAATTAAAAATTCAAAGCCATGTGTTCTCAATATGTGTTGAAATGTCTGCAGGTTGATGTTGAAAATGAACCAAAGTGGTCCATTATCCATACGACGAAAACTGAGAACAAGTCTATTTTCAAAAGCGAAAAAATTTGCTTTTTCGCTGATTACTCATAAACTAAAATAGGTATAACATGGACACGTACAAAATGAATAGTGTATCGAGATTTCATTTCTGCGCTTGTTTTTACCTCTTCCCTTTTTAGGTAAGGATAATGTGCATAAAAGATTTGTAACATGTGGTTGTGTCATGTAGAAGTTGTTACAGATATAACCTTGTAATAAGGGAGCTTGCTATTTTCATTCGTATAGAGAAGATTGACATTTACAAAGAAAAAAATCTGCAACCAACTTCAGAGAAACAATGGCGTGGTTACTTGATGAATTTGTAAGTAGTGATTAACTTAAAAGAGGAAAGAAGAAAAAAGAAAGAAAAAGCACTTTTCAAAATTATTGTCAAAGATAATTATAAAATATAAATTAATTTGGAAATACAGATAATTAAAGTGTAAAAAAAAATGTGCAACAAAGTTATGTATAATAAGTTACTGTTTAAATAAAATAAATTTGTAATTTTATAAATTTGATATATAATGCTAAAAAAATAAATTAATGAAGACTATTGAAAACTTGCTTAAAATTTCGAAATTAGTTTTCGTTGTCATCATTGTCAATTGGACTCTGTACAAAAATATTGCACGCCACATTTGGAGATTAAACACATTACAAAAGTTGTTGTAAAGATTTTTAATAAACAATAAAAGATGTATATATGTAAAAACCAATATACTGAATAAATAAAAAAAAAAGCCACTAAAAAAGAATCCTCTAAAAGAAAACAAAAATTCATTTTTAGAAACTGAAAATGTGTTAAGAAACTTTTTAAAATCGCTTATTGTGTGATAGCGTATGTGAAAGTGAGAAAGATGCAAAAAGACGACGGTAATCATGAAAGTGCAGCTTTAGGGAAGCCACCGCAAAATGCCGTAAAGTATAAAACGAGACATATCTACATTGTATGGGGTTTTTAAACACAAATTTTACAAGAAATTGTACGCGAAGTTATTCACGAGGAATTACAAAGGAAAGAGTACAAAGTAGACGATGCCGGACAGAGACTCGTGATATAGCCGATACTGTCAAGGTAACTATTGTGGAACGGCTTTTAGTGCCACTTTATAAATGTGTTGTTCAGGTAATAATGGGCCAACAAGTTGGAGCTAGTTGCAATTGCTTTGCCAAAGTTTGTTGAGATGCTGAATCTAAGTCGGATACATCGATTATCTATACTAATCCCACTTTATTTTTTTTTTGTAATGTTTTTGGGGTATATTTGTCTTGTCGAGTTCTACAGGCACAAAACATTCTAGACTTTATTCCATTGTTTCAAATAGATATGTTTACTTTTGCATGTATGAAAATTATTATTTAGCTTAAAAAAATATATATATATGTACTTATATACACATAATAGTTTGCGTCGGAGCAAGAAAAGTATAAAATCTACTAAGGTTTTGGGTTTGTTCGTGGGAAGAAAGTCCCTTAAAAGCCCTCAAACCAAACTTCGGGGTCTCTCATAAAAGTCATGTGCCGACGCAGGCCTTAGGTAAGGCACAGTGAAGAATGGCCTGCGGTTTAGGATATGCCGATAAGGGTGCGAAGTTATATTTAAATATAACTAGCGATGACACGAACCATTTTTTTTGCAAAGCTCTGTTAAGCTCTTAACAGAATTGTGTTAAACGAAAGCTCGGAGAATTTTTTTACAAAATGTGATAAACAAACCATGACTTTATGTAAACTAACTAATATTAAGGTCACTGTGGGCAAACTCTATCCTGTGAAAAAATGAAACTAGGGCGAAGTGAACCCTTCATATATCCTGCACGTCATTGGAAAGACTATTAATAAAGGATTCGTGCCGTACTAGTTTCATTTTTTCAGAAGGCATGGTTTGGCCACAGTAGCTACGCAAACTTTCGCTTTATTAGCCTGATTTATGACATAACGCAAAAATGTTGTCCTTTCTAATATTAATTAATTTACATAAAGTTTGTTTATAATATTTTGTAAAACTATTTTGTAACTACAGGGGCATAGCCAAGTTGAGTGTTTTGCCTAAGCTCTTCGAGCGAATTGTGACTGAGCATTTGGCCTTTGCAATTAACTCGCATATTTTTCCACACCAGCATGGCTTTCGGAAAGGATGATCTACAGTCACCAACTTGTTAGAGTTCAAGGCTTTTTCTAGTGGCTCTTGCACAGATGTAATATACACTGATTTAAGCAAAGCGTTTGATTCGGTTAACCATAACTTACTTATCTTTAAACTCCAAGCCTCTGGTTTTCCTTTCTATTTACTGAAATTGATAAGCTCTTATCGGCACAATAGATCTCTCAGGGTTTTGCTTAACTTCATCACCTCTGATGAATTCCCTGTGACGTCTGGCGTACCTCACGGCAGCCACTTAGGTCCCATTTTGTTTAGTTTATACATTAATAATCTCATTAATGATAATAGATTCAATTGAATCTGTTCAAAAGCAATTCTTGCCCTTTGCCCTTAGGAATTTGGGTTGGGATCCGATTGCCTCTCTTCTCCCCTATAAAAGTAGGTTGCCCCTGTTGTGCTTACCGTCTCCCGAGAAACGTAGATTTGTTCTTGGCGTTTCCTTCGTAATCAAAGAAATAAATGGTGCTATTGACTCGCCTGCATTACTTGGCGAAATAAGCTTTAATGTTCCCAACCGCTTCTCTAGGCACTTTATCTTAGTTAAGCTTAGTCAATGGAAATATAATTATGAGTTCATTAACCCACTCAGAGTTGTTTGCGAAAACCTAAACGACGTATATCGTTTATTCGCATTACCGGACTCTTTAAAGTCCATTAAAGCAATATTGCTTAATACGCGTGATTTACCTACGTCGTACTTAAACTAGCTCTTAACCTTAAAAAGTCATTGATTCGAAAATTAGTAGATGTTAACTATTACCGGTTGCCAAGCTTATGCATATTTGCGATGGCTTAGGGGTTCATTTGCAATTTGGTCTTGTACCGGTTGTGGGTGTGGCTCTATGCTAGTTGTGTACATGCTTTTTTTTTTCTTTTTTTTTTTCTTCTTATTTGTTTTATTGTACTTCTACTAAGTTTTAATATTAATTAGTTTACGATTTACTTTAAGAGTCAATTGGACTCAACTGTCAATTTGTTTTAGTTGAGTTTCTTGTATAAATAGAGTAAATAAATAAATAAAAACAATGAAAACAATAAAAAAATTCTTGAAAAGTTCTATTTTAACTGTATTTTGCCTTCAATCCCTCCGAGACTTTGTTTAACATAGCTCTGCAAAAAAAATTGGTTTGTGCCTTTGCTAGTTATATATAAATATAACTCCACACGCTTTATGCCCGTTCGGTAAAGTAGGTGTCGGCCGTCCGTTTATTCATATAAGGGTAAAGTACGTACATTTCTTATAGGTGTAAACGTCTGTCGAAATGTCCGTGAGACAAAATTTAAAACCCATCCATATCGCTCGAACTAACTAGCTCAGCTATGGCACGTACGACACTCCCTACAGCCTCCCATCCTCTTTAAGTGGCACTGAAGAATGGCCCTAAAAATAATAGGATCCGCAGACAATAATTGGATAGATATAGGTAGACATAATAGTTTTTACAGAAAAGTGGCGTCTAACGTGGGAGGCCACTTAGTTTGTTACATTGGCTAATGAGGATTTTCAGACGTAGTTGTGACAGATTTCATTACAGCCGAATATGATTTTTTTATTTGTTTCATTTACTTTCATTTACTTATATTAATGTAGGATGATTTTGTCAATCTGCATTTACCATTGTGTGTAGCAAAACGGCTTTGATCTATGAAATAATCAAACTTTCTATTATGCCACATAAGATAAGATGGACGGACGGAGAGATAAGCTTTGATTCATATTCAGGGATTCACCGAATCACTTTCAGTACAATAAAATATGAATCTACGTCAAGCCTTTCGATGTGTTGCAAGACGAAAATTCTTTTATTTATAGTAGTTAACCCGTGACTATATTAACTGAACGTAACTATTACTCGGTTCTCTTATATGATTTGCTTAATAAACTGCAGAGTTCGAAAGTGCCATGGTAGACAGTTTGATTGAGAGCAGATTTTGTAGCCATCATAGAAGAATCAAGATGTATTCATTTTGTTAAAACCTTTGCACCATCCAGAAGAAAGCTTGGGGAACCCCATGCAGCATATACCTTCTTGATCACTATAAAATTTTGAATCGATTCAAGCATATATACGTCCGGCGAGTTGAGTTCATTGCAAGCACTGTACGTTCGAGATCCTCTACCAAATTTTGCTAAAACTGGAATTTTGAGCTTAAAAGTAAACGTCTGCAGGCGTCGAACAAGGCTAGTAGAAGTCTAAGAGACGTTTTCTATGCAAGCACAATAATTGTCAAAATTTGTCTCGTATCTTTTCTTTAGTGAATTTATTGAGAAACTTACACATACAAATATCTAGACGAAACTGTTAGGACTTGCAGAAAGTTTATAAGTGAGTAAATCGTACATTATCAGAAATGTAAAAATTACAAAAACTGAAGTGTAATTCGCTTTAACCTTAATTCATCTACGTCGTGCCGGAATAATCAAATTCAGTCTCTTAACACAGCTGTTTTTTTAAATGGCAATCGTACTTAGTGTACAAGAAATTCTCTATCTTACAGAGTATATATATAAAACACGTTCACGTTCCTACTACTTTGGACTTAGTCGAAGACTATGCGAGATTCGGTTTTATTTAATGGATACGTTCAAAATACTGCAGCAGCTGTTATGTGAATTATGTGACTATTTGAATAATCGGGACTCACACAAGATGATGAAAGCTTATTAGGTCCAGTGATAGAAGGATGATTACGGAAGTTATTTAAAATTTAAATAAAGCTACCTTGCAAAATATATATATTTGATGTGTATAAGTTCTCCTAGCTGTCTACTTTTGCAATTTTCAACGGTGTAAATATTGACATCTAACGTAGAAATCTGCTATTAAAATGGCGGTTATCGCAATCGGCTACTGAACTGTTTTTTTGACTATTCCGTTAAGAAGTGAAAAATTTCATTTAAAGTAAAGTTTTCTTTGCTATTTTATCCCATAGATTGAAATAATGGTGACTTACCATAAATATGAATTTCTTACTAGCTTTATTTCGATTTTTTCTTTATCTTCAAATCTTAAAAGGTTTTTAGAAATGTTCGCAATATTGAGTTTGTCATGTTAATGGCAACATTCCATTTTTATGACCTACTCATTGAAACCATCAACTCTCATTTTTAATATGAGTTTTTGAACTATAAAAACCTTTGTGAAATTTCCAACAATATCTGCGAAAAATTATTCCGAGAAGTGAGTATACATATATATTCACAGCGTTTGTTTGGAACGATGGCCTGATTTTCTATTTAATTAACATGCGAAAGATGGGTATTAACACCGCCGTTCAAGAAAATAAGAAATTTCGACGAATAGGATGATGGTTTATTACCAACGTCTGTGGCATTTTTGGTTCAAGACAATTTACTAGCTCGTAAAATAATGAGTTTCGTATTTTGTATTTATTTATCTTAAGGAGAATCTTTGTTGCCAACGCTATGATTATTTTCACTGCTATTTTATTATATAATAATGGTCTCACTTTCACACAATAATCAGTCTCACTTTCAATCGTTTATCGAATGTAAATGGTCGTCACGAGTAGAAATATGTCAATGGACTATTTACTACGTACTAGGTTCAATTTATACTTTTTATATCCCTCACCACTTGCGGTACATTTTCTGAATCGATGTAAGCTTGTTTATCCTTCTGCCGTTCCGTTCGTCTGTGTGTCTATAGCATCTACAGACTATTTGGGTCGCATAAGTCTATTCTTTATATCCCATCAGATATGGGGGGCTCTCATGAAAAGCAAACCTTCATATGACGACAAAATCAAATTTGTAGCTTCTCAAGGTGAATGCAACAGAAAAATAAGCAAATTTTTGTCAAGTAAATTAAAATAACTTAACTTTGACCACGTCAGTTGACGTTTTGAGCGTCCTCCAACATAACAGCTTTTACAGTAAGTGTGCCTTTTTATCAAAATAATAAACGAATGATAGCATATTGTCACGAAAATCAATTAAGCGCTATACTAAGCGAAATGGTGAATAATACTCAATCGTCAGACTTGTCCTATTATATCTTACTTATTACATTATATGTTATTGAGCACTAGATAAACTTTATTCGTAAGTACTCATTAAGATTTAATACTTTACGTTTTTTTTTCATAATTTATGGAGCTAAATGCCTTGATCTACATGAAATTACATTCCAGACGAATAAAAGTGTAACCAACTTACACATGAATTCTGATGATATAAAAAAAAGTTCTTACCTCTTTCGAAAACTCTCTACAAACTTTAAAACACTTTCCTTATTGCTATCAATTTTTACATTACAATATTTTTCAGTTTATTGATACCGTTATTCTATCGTTCGGTATTTTTTTCCATTAAAGTATAAATACTCGAATTATTTCTTCATCATTCAATATATACTTCTTTTTGTGTGTTTAATATCCGGTACACTTGAACCAAGTGTTATGTTCTGGCTTCTTTTTTAATTAGAATTTTTTTTTGTTTGAAATCTTTAACAAATTAATACCATAATAAAATATAAAAATTAGTATTACTCCAATTACTTAAGATGTCAGTATAGTATTTTAAATTTGTATTATAAACAATACCGAATTACGAATGTATGCATAAATAAATATTTACAGTATGTATTTAAAATAGCCGCTACTAAAGGCACGAAATTGATTAAACGTGTTTCTGCACATCTTTCTAAGCTCCACAAGGTAAGTATATATTTGGACAGCAAGAGCCAAAGCCATTTCACGAGTACAAAAAGAGGTTGGTGAGAAACTGAGTTCATTATTAGAGTTCAAAAAACCGCTAATATTTTCGAAAGAATTTAAGACTTCTCATAAATTTTTTTGGGTCAATTTCCTGGCTCTGATTTAAAAATGAAATTGATTGATTGAATAAATAACATTAAATACCGTACGTCACTTTATTCAATACCATGCTACAGCTGTGTTCGTCATAATATGTGAAAGGCAGTGTTTTTTTTTTGCTCTATAACAAGTTAATTTTCATAAAGTTCTTTTATTGAAAAAAATTCGCCGGAAAAATAGTTCCACGCCGTTCAAACTTAATACAGTGAATTTGTTTGTCAAATCAATAGCTCAAATATCTTTGTTATAAGAAAGCAAGTTTTTTGTAAGACCTTTTACGTAGGCGCGTTCAAAAGACAATCGCATCCTATTGTTATTATTATTATTATAATTTTAGACTAATGAAGTAAATTCTTAGACTAAAAAAAGACATTGAGCATTAGCAGCACAGGCTATCGGCTCTAATATAAATAAATGTACATTAGATAATGAGCTTAGTAGTATTAATAAAGTAATATATTGAATTTATATTCGGTTCTGAAGCAGATTTTAGAATGTCCAAAGGGTTAGTCGCTCCAAATGCAGTTCTTCTAGCCAAGGAAAACTTAAGGCAGTCGCAGAGAATGTGCTTTATAGTTAGAGTTTGTCCACAACTGCAGATTGGGGAGGAAGACTTCTTCAAGATCCATTGGTGAGTTGCGATAGTATGACCAAGGCGAATTCTCGGAAATGTTTGGATCTTGGTTTTCTCAACGTTTGTTGGATATAAAGGTGGAATTAATTGAGGGTTAATGGAAGAGTAGTGTTGATGATGGTATTGTAAATTTCCTTCTGCTTTTTCTAACTGTTTTTCCAATGTATCTTTGAAGATCCAACTTTTCCATGACATCATCCATAATTAGAGGACCAGAAGCAGCATACTTTGCCGCTCAATCAGCCTGCTCATTTCTCAATAAACCGATGTGACTTGGTACCCACAACATTTTAATTTTTCCATCGGGTTTTGACATGATATTCCTTAATTTGTTGATGGTGCTTCATCTCGAAGTCGAAGGATTCCGAATAGCCAGACAAACTGTCAGTAACAATGACGGTTTTGAGTTTGTTTTTATGGGCAAGGTTCGCAGCGTGCACGATACTCGCTGGTCTCGGTTGTGAAAGTTGAACTACTTTCGTGAAATCTGTGATTGAGAAGAATCTGTCCTGTAGCATCTACCACAGCACAAGCAGGAGGCAGACCAGAAGATTTTGAGCCGTCTGTGTGTAAAAGATTCCAACCAATACTCTCCAATACTTGGGTTTTTCAGCTATTAGATTCCTGAAGACGTAATTTGGAGTATGTTCTTTCTTGTGCATAGACAGCGAGATGTCAAAAGAGCTGTCTTTAAAAATCCATGGAGGTTTAACACCAAAAGAGCGGAAAATTTTTATGGGAATGTTCAATTCCTTCGCGACGTACAAACAATAGTCGATTGCAAATTCTCACGTCATCACCGAGAATAGATTTGTTTGAATTAAGAAGCTTGGGGACTATTTTAGCTTTTAACTCATACACTCTGTAACGGCCGCGAACAAACCTCGGGTAGGGTGTCTGTCGGTCTGTATCAACCGCAAGTGGCGGAATAACGGCATGCCGTTAGACAAAATCATGCGATTTTGTGGTACCGCTAATAAATCGCATGATCTTGCGGTGTATGTGTTTATTTTGTTCTTTTCTGATCTCCTTACTTACAAGTACAGGCAAAAATCGTATGATTTTGCGGTATCTTTGCTTGCTTTTGCAAGTACAGGCAGAATCGTATGATTTTGCGGTACTCCTTTTTTTTCCTTTTGCTCTTGCAAGCATAGGCAAAATCGTATGATTTTGCGGGATCTATGCTTGCTCTTGTGAGAGTAGCGGCAAGCCGTTATAGAGAGAGCAACAGGAAGAAGAAGAGGGAAATTGAGCGAGAAGGAGAAGTCTGTCTACGTTTTAAAATTTAAGTCAGAAAGGCGATAGTTAGTTTGAAGTTGAGTTGGTTCGAGGTCAGTTGGTTTCTAAAAGTGGAAGGAAAAACATCAACGAATATGAGCTCAGACGGAAAGATGACCATTAAGAAGGAAAAATATCAAACAAAAAATTTCTTAACATTCATAAAATCAGCAAAATTGTGACGTGTTAAATACATCGAATAGTCAAATCACATCTTTCAATTAAAATTTAAATGATAAATTTACTGAAATCTATTTTTCTAAACCTAACGATACAAATAACAAGCTTACGGATTATTGAAACCAGACATGAGTTTTTTTAAACCGATTGCAATAGAGAATTGATAACTAAACATCAAAAGACAAAAGCCATACAAGGCAGTTTGAGCTGTTCGTTAGCGTTTGTCCAAAAAAAATCGTGTTCGAGCGAAATCCAAGTGTATGTTGTTAAGCAATGTGAACCAAAGAAAAAATTCTCCACTTTAAGAAAAGAGAATGTTCTAGTTTGATATTGAATGACTGTTAACAGAAAAATTCATCCAAATTCTGGATCTGATAATAATAACAAAAGTCGTGTACTTGTCACGTTTTGAGAATCAATTCAATAATTTTTTTTTCGTTTGAATATCAAAAAGAAAAAGGAGAAAAAAAAAAAGGGAGTATAAAAAGAAAATTCTATAACAGCCTTTTGTTCCTAAAACGAGGAAGAAGAAAAATCAAGAGGAGTAAAGAAAAAAAAGAATTGATAATTAAATCTAAAAAGACAAAAACTACATAAGGCAAACGAATAAGAAAACCGCAGTACAAAGTCAGAATATTGCGTGATTATAATTCTTAAGCGGTAAAATTGCCTACAACAATAACGAAGTGAAGAGTAGAGTGTGTTAGTAGAATGTCCCAAGCAAAGCGCATCGCGTTCGTGTAGGAACACATTATGTTAAAATAGCAATGAGAATGGACATTAAAAAAAAAAAAAGACAGAGTTAGGAGATGTCGCAAGATTGTGTCTTGCATACCGGAATATTTTATCTAATTTAACTATTAAAAATTAACAAGAAGATTGAAATAAACTTTGATTTAATCTATTATAAAAGAGATGTGAAAATTAATATGAGTATTAAAAGTTAACAAGAAGATTGAAATAAGCTTTGATTTACTCTATTATAAAAGAGATGTGAAAAATTAATATGAGAGGCCAACCTGTCTGCGTGCCTGTATTTAAACATTCCTAAATCTAGAGCACTAAAAGCAATTATTTAAGAAATAAGTTAATTACAAATTTTGTGAAAATCGTATAATATAATAAAGAAAAGAAAACAAAACCTAATCGAAGTTTATCTTAAAATTAGCATTCGTTAAAGAGAAGACGGCTTGATAAAGAAAAAGAAAAGAAAAACAATTTTGGATAATTGGATAAACTTTTAGTCCAAATATCGTAAAAATCGGATCAACCACTCCTAGGCCTTTTTCCATTTTAAAACAAAAAGAAAAACAAGAGGAAGAAAATCTATAAAAATTTTGGGAACTACAACAAAACAACGATATCGCAGCCATAAACAACAAATTATTTTGAAACTACAATAACTGTTTTGAGTGCTACAACTGGTGCTCTGGCTCTAGGCATACATCTAGCGCCAGAAGAAGGTCAGACACCTTTACGAAGTGAAACGGAACATCCTGTGTCCTGGAGTTGAAGATTGCCGATGTAGCAGCTACCGCGGCCGACGCTGCACCATGGCCTATACTGTAAGTTATTTTTAAGCTATCTAATTTTGTTGTTCCCCATGAGTGGCTAGGCGCGAGCTGCCACCGCTGTGGCTGAGACGTAGGGGCGTGCATATGGTGGCTATGTAGGGCCGACGCTGGACGATGACCGACTGACTCACCGGTGACAGACGGACAGCAGACAACCGACCGGACCTTTTCGCTCTTTTAGGTTATTTTTTTTTTATTTTTCTTTGTCAGGAGGCTCCGAGAGCCAAACCACAATTCAAAAGAAAAAAATATATATGAATATGCTCTACCGGCCGAAAAGGAGCTTAAACCGTGACAACTCTATTTTCTAAAGTTGGGAGACCAGTTTCAATTATAATATTATTTATGGGCGTCGTCCGAAAAGCATAACAACTTGCTCTGACGGATTGGTGATACATCGGTTTAAGGATGTTGATATTAGATTTGCAGCTATTGCCATAAATTATCAAAGCACAGTCAATCTTGCTTAACACAAGCATTTTGGTAAGATAAGCAATAGTGTTAATATGCGCATGGCTTCTCCAAGCAACGTACTGTGTGAAATTCACCCTTGTTAAAATAGAATTTTTTAGCCGAAGACAGTGTGCTTTCCAACGATGCTTCTTGGAAAAAGTGAGCCCGAGAATATGCAGCGTCTGCACATTTAGTAATGGTAAGCCATTAATATGCATCAGTAGATTTCCTGCATCGCAAATCTGCTTTCGACAAATGTGCATTTTTTTAGATTTTTGTATGGAAATTTTAGCTCCTGATGAGTTTGCCCATGTGGAGATCTCACATGCAATAGATTCGAGGATGTTGATTGCTTTCGTGTTGTCTTTTTCTTTTGTAAAAATGTATACATCGTCCGCGTAGAGACAATCTTCTACTCTTGGTACACGGCAAAGAATTTTGCTAATTTCGTTGAAGGCGATCTGGAAAAGCTTGACAGAGAGAAGAGATCCTTGCGGAATGTCGTTCATTAGCGGAAAGGAATCAGAAAGATGATTGTTGATTCTAGCTTTAAACCGCCGATGCGACATGAATGATTTGATGTAGTTGAAGCATTTGGGTCCAACATTCCATGATTTCAAGAGTCTTAAGATAACATGAAGACCAACTCTGTCAAATGCTTTTTCGAAATCAATTGAAAGAATTGTTACGTGATTTCGTTCGGAAATTGCTTTGCTTGTGAAATAATCAGTATGTAACAGAGCGTCGATAACCCTCTACCCGCTTGAAACCAACTTGTTGCTTTGTTATCAGGTTCTTGGACTCAAGAAACCAAGATAATCTAGATGCCATAATCTTTTCAATTCCTTTGAGAGGCAAGATAAAAGGAAGATTGAGCGATGGAGACATATTTAGACATTGGAATTGGAACATCTGCTGCCAGTTTCCACATGTAGGGTATATGGCCAGTCAAAAAAACCGTATTATATAGGTCCAGCAATTTCTTTTTAATTGAATTAGACAGCGCACTGATCATTTGGTAGGAGATGTGGTCTAGACTAGGTGTCTTCCCCTTCGATTTGGAGAGACAACTTTCAAGTTCTAAGGTAGATATGCAATTTTCCAAGAAGGTGCCACATCTGTCAATACAATTTGAAAGAGTGATTGAAGGCCTTTTATTTTCGATGAAAGCACTGGAAAAGTTGCTGTCAGAGGAGTACTCACATCACATTCGTCCAAAGTAATTAGAAATATCATGTGCGTCAGTTAAAGTTCCGTTAGGAGTGCAGATGGCAGAAATTTTGTTCAGTTTTGAAGTCCCATTGAGTCTGTTGTTTTTGTTCCAGACAACTTTCATTAATGTATTTCTGTGAATTCCTCTCGAAAAAGTTCGAAACTAAATGCCTTTGATTTTCGTAATTCCTTCCTGAATAGAGCATTGGCCTTTTTCTATAATGATCATGATCAGGACATCTCTTAAAGCGGTGCCATAGATCCATTTTATTTTTCTTCAAAAGCGAAAGCGTGTTGTTCCACCAAGAAACCATAGCTCCTTTAAAAGAGCTGATTGACGAATAGAAAGATGAGCAGCCGTGCGAATCGCTTTAGTCATAATAGCAGCATCAGGGTTGCAATTCCCGTTAAATGGCTTTGAATTCAGAAATGGCTCGGCCTGTTTGGAATAATTGATCCAATCTGCTTTATCTAGGAGGAATTTGGCCTGTTTTGCTGGAGTAGTAGAGGACATTGAAAGTGAGAAGTGAGGAAGACCAACATGTTAAATCAATATGTGAAAAAGTATGATGAGTTGAAAAGTGCGTTGGATACGGAAAATAAATTGTAGAGTTCTTGCTGAGAAAACGATTGCAAAGGTGGGATATAGAGCGAAAGCACTGTAAATTTTATGTTTAACATTATTTGTATCGCTACGGCTTGTGTATTTGACCTTAAATTTATGCGTTTGTGAGGTATACTTGATTTTATAAAAACTCCTTGTTTGGAATATACATTTTGATCAGCATTCGCGACGTATCCAGTATATGATTTGGGTGGAATAGGATTAAAAGAGGTTCTACAATGGGTCTCTTGAAGCGATATAAAGGTTGGACTGAGATCACTTACGAGTGTACGGAGTTCATCAAAATTGTTAAGAAGTCCCTTAATGTTCCTTTGTAGAATTTTAAAAACTTTAAAAACTAATTGTAGTGACATGGAGTGGAAAGTAGGTTAAGTTGACATGTCAGCGTCTCCGTCGAAAATGTCACTACAAAAATTTTCCGTGAATAATTTGTTCTTACCAGCAGAATAATCTGTACTTAGGTGTCTGCGTATATTTGAACCGCCGCGTGTGGGCACACGTGAATAATTTGAAATTGAAGGTTGATTGAGGGATGAAAGACTGGATTCATTACAGCTTGTAATTTGTTGAGTAGAGTTGAGAACTGATGATTCTGGGGGATTTAGATTATTAGATTTTGGCATATGTGTTGTTGTTTTAATTTTTTCAATATTTGCTACTGTTTTGATTTTTTCAATATTATCTTTGGCGGGCAATGGAACTGGTTTGGCAATGTAATTTTTGGTTGATAGTAGAACAGGTTTTTCGTTGGAAGGAGTTGGAGTTAAAGGCTTATTAGGCACTATTTGCGACGCGACAACAGCGTAGGTATTGCTTTTGCTAATTCTTTGGTTTCCAGATGGATTAATTTCCCGGTATTTGCGTCGCGCTTCACCCATGCTACAGTAATTTTCTGTTTTGATTTTTAGAATTTCACGCATTTGTATAAACCGTGGGCATTGTTTGTCTAGTGCAGAGTGTTGATCGTTGGAATTAAAGCAGAAGCTACGCGTACAGTTTTCAGGATGTGGAGGAAGACCACAGTTAGCACAGGATGGAGGACTGATGCATCTTTTTGCCGTATGACCCGTTGGCAGTTTTAACACCTCATGGGATTTGGAATGTAGAGTTCTACTTTACATTTGTACCAAGCGACATCAACCGTTGCCGGTAGCCGATAGCGGTCAAAAGACAAAATAATTGGTCCTGTAGGAGAGCGGGCTTTTCCATCGTCATTTAATTTGGTGAATTTGTAGACTTCAGTTACTCCTTGACTGCCCATTTCGCGCACAATTTCATCTTCCGGCGCATGCTTTAAGCATGGGGTATAAGCTACGCCTTTAACCGAGTTCAGTTTGTCATGCAGTTTAGCGGATATAGCGCACAAATTGGCTAATGATTTACACTTTATGAGCTTTTCGGTTGCGCTCGGTTTCCCAACCAGGACAAGTAAATTTCCGTCGCGTAAAATCGATATAGAGTCTATATGCGTTGTAATGCAATTTAGTGCTTTTTTAATAGCGAAAGGGCTGAATTGGGAAATTGTTATGGAGGGATCATTTGGAGAAATCACAATATATTTTTTGTCGATAGGAACGATGTTACTGGTTGGCAACACCGGAAAGTCGGAATTTTTAATTGTGTTCCTTTGGGGGGATACGTATGCTAATAGATGATATCTATTCGATTTTTTATCTTGCGGCCCCGGGGCCTTTATGCCTTATGGCTGTTTCTTATTTTATAAATTGGGAAATAACCACTCACTTGAAAAGGTGTGGGAACTGCTGAGGATAGTGACAGAAGCATTAAAAAGGCAAGTATTTATTATGTAATGACTTTTGCAACATATGGTGCTACAGATGAAAAATGAAAAACGATTCAACCCCATCCATTTTCAGAGGAGATTCGTCTGGCAATGTGTACTTGTCAGTGCGCCAAGTTTCAACAAAATGTACGGATTTTCATACGTAATACACAGCACGTAGGCACTTGTTAGACGTACAAAGGGGATCGATCCGCATAATGTGAGGTGAATCTAATTTAAGTGCATATACTTTTATCACAACTCATGTAGGTTAAAATTAACTACGAATTTTAAAGTAAAATGATTTTACAATTACGGCAACAAAAAGGTTTCGTAGTAAATTTTTACATTTTTAAACATGAAAACACCAAGTTTATACAAACAAATTTTGAACGCAAAGCATATGAAAAAAGTTGAAGTTACGTTAGCTTTCTATTATTTGCTAAATGCAGATTCATTAAATCCGATATCTGTATTGATTGGCCGATAAAAGCGAGTAATATTATGAAGATGAACTGTTAGTAAACTGCTTCCGACAGACAACCTCAATTACGACAATCGCAGCGTAAGTCAAACATTTTTAAATAAGCGATCGACTATTTCGTAACTTTGGAGGGAAAAAGGCGGTAAGCCCTAAAAACTTATCATTTTCTTACCAGATTGCTTCCAAAACACAATTAAAAAAACTCTGCTTCGCCGCCCATAATTGCGCTAACGCAGGTATGACGTGGAAAAAACAATTCTCTAATCACTTCTTTAAAGAAATGGAGATATAGTGAAGAGTAAAAATAACTATAATAATATTATAGCTTTTTGTTATATAAAAGCTACGTAAAAAATGGTGACGATTAAAAAAGCAATTAATTTGATAATACTTAAATTAAAACTAAGTTCATTAAATGGTTCGCCTCGAACCGTTAATATTTAACGGCTAAGGACGCAAAAGTTAAAGATTTTATTACCTCTGCTCAAACATATAATTCTTACGTATAAGTGCACAGATGTATTCCTACTATAATGCTAATTCCTAATTCCTACCGGCACGGATCCATTAACACATCATACGCAACGCACTAAAACCTTAAGCCCAGTTAAACCTTCTGGTGCTTCCCCAGGCTTATGACGGGACCCGTAATCTGCCTTTGCTCCTGGCATGTTGAGAACACCAACATCCGGCACTACAATTAAAGTACCCGTGTAATCATAACGATCACCTGCCTGAACAGTCTCCACAATCTCAGAACGTGAGATAATCTACACAGAACGCGGCATACTACCGCGTGGTAATTCAGATTGAGTCTCTTGAATACGCACTTTTTGAAAATCAACGAAGAAACTTTTTTCAATAACGGCAAATGGAGGCATTTGTAAATTTGAATTGTTGTTCTACATTGCGTATTTCCCTTTGACAATCCAAACCCATAAAAGTACCCAAAGCTAATTCAGGATGTACCCGATGTGTACGTACAACCTGCCTAGAAATCCAAATTAATGTACCTATCTTGGAAGTGATTAAATCGCGCACTTTATGTCGTGTAGGCACTTCCGTAAAAGACACGTAGCACTGTTTGTCTGCTTTCAAACCAATACGATCTTTGATAAAATTTAAAACTGACTGACAAATATAGGGGTAAATCTTACAGAAAAATATTAGGCTTACAACTTAAATTCTACTTGTAACGTATGTATATCATATTCCTCTATTATAGTTGTATCTAAGCTTTGATTATAATTTTCTACATAATCAAAGCTGACTTCTAAAGTGCAACGTTCGGGCAGCTCCAAATCTGCAGCGGGTTTTGTATACTTTATTTCTCCTTCTTCTTTGAATCTGTAAAAAATATTTTTAATAACAAATCATAGGAATGTATAACCTTAGATGCTGGTGCTTTAAGACTTTAGTTTTACAATTTATGTCTATGGCTAAATTAATAGTAACAACAAACGTCTACATCTTTACATATACGTCAACATTCAAGTTCAAATGTTTACAATACATTGTCAGAACTACCAGAATTACACTTGGTTAAGATCTTATAAACTATGCTTTGCCGAAAAACGTTTTTAATGTTTTAATATCCTTAACCTAAGAACGTCAAACGGCCTAAATTATTTCGCATAACAGAATTCGTCGTGTATTTCTCTGATAAAATCAAACCAAAAATTAAACCTTGTTTCCATATGAAGACATACTTTCAATGGGAGTCCCCAAATGGAAGCGGGCCTAAAAGGTAAAGCGACGTCGTCCAAAGCTTGCAAAACGAATTGTCTTGTCAAAAATGTGATTATTCTTGATATATTCTTCCTCCGATATATTTCCGCTAAAATAAGTAAATCTTTTCATGAGATTCCTTGGATAGGGTGGGATCTAAAGAATAGATCTGTGTAGTCTAAATTTTATATCGTTCATTTTTATCTGAAATAACAACTATGGGTGAATTATCATTACAAAATTTTAAAAATTAGAATGCTAAAGACGATTAAAAAAACTCACAAAAATTCGTCACATTGGTCCACCAACTAAAAAACTACTACTAAACGATTTTTATAGGGAAATTGCCAAATATATTTCATATAACGATTTATTCGAGATAAGCCATGCTATGAACTTGGTCCGACCTACTCCAATTCCAAATAGAAGCGTATGTGAGTCAAAACATATCGTTGTGCCAAGTTTCGTCAAAATAACTCGACATTGTGACCAGTAAGTTGAACACAATATTCATGGACAGATGTCTGACGGATTGACTTAAGCTCGGAAAGCGATTCTATGTTGACGTGCAATGAAAGTTAGATATATCTAAAGCCCAAATTCAAAGAAGAAATTATTGCCGGAAACAGCGGTAAACGAAATAGATCGCCCTCGCTTACTGCGACAGCCCGACTGTCGCAAGAGTTGCAGGATATACCAATTGAAATTTATCACTACGAAGCCGCCTAGTGAATATGAGGAAAATAGTTTTTCATTGAATTTTGACCGATACACTAAGCCATCGTAAAAGTCGACCTCATACCAATTCAGACAATTCTTCCTCGAGTGAATGGGAAATCGTGGATAATAACTAATAAAAGAGTTTAAAACTTAATTTAAAGCTGAAAATTAAAAATGTGAAAAAGATTAAAGCAATGGTGAGATGTAACTATTAGAGTAAGGTGTTTACATTCATTTATGTGGAATCAAGAAGGCATTTTGAGAAAATCATTCTAAAACTCAAGAAAAGACTAATGATATATTACTTATCCTTATTGTTAATATATTTATGTAGAAGAATCTATCTGTCACTAAGTACTGAATTTCAAGATTTTCAGAGTTTAATTATAAGCACGCAAATCCCATTAAAGCAGTTGATTTAACTGCTTAAAGTAATGAATCAAGTTTCTGCTCTTACTAATTTATTTTCGATTGTATTGTAAGTGCGTAAATAATTAAGACTACCTATTCTGGTTAAAAATTCATTGTTTATTTTATTATCACGTTTTATTCGATTTGGATACGGAAGAAACTCTACTCTTTTAAAATAAAATAAGTTTGCGTATCAATCGCTTAAAAATTTTTCTACATTGTTTTTGTTATTATACAACGTTCTTAAAGAGCCATTCTCGCAAGAAACTAGTTGCATAGTAACCAGTAAGTGACTAGTGGCTGACTAGTAACTAGTGACCGATTGAGTGAATGAGCGTTGCATTCATATAGGTATACTCATTTTGCAAAAGGAATCTTCAGAGGCCCTCTAAGGTATGTATATTAATTAACGTAAAATTCTGCAATGATTAAGCCACGTCTGTCCGTCCGTGCGGTGTATGTTATAGGCATTCTCCTGGGCACAAAAAGAAAGATATCGACTTCAAATTTGGTAGAGTCATTGGAAGTTTCTGCACGCAGATTGGTATTGAAAATGGGCCAGATTGGTCAGAGCAGAAGCGCGCAGTGGAAGGTAAACTGAACGCAGCTCAGTTTTTGCTCGTTACTGAGCAATTATTAAAATTAAATAGTTGAAATTTTCCACATTTGCGTTACGAGACACTTTACTCTCTAGATCCAAAAATTGAACCAATAGGGCGTGTCCAGATAAAGTTACAAGTAATTAAGTTTAATTTTTCCACTTTTTTGAGATTTCATGCTTATTTCTCATAAAGCAAACAAGACAAAACTCTTAAAACTATTTTGAAGATATATTATCTGTCCAAAAATGGGTTAGTTCTAAAATGAATACGGTAGACACCGCGATTGCTTTTTTCTTAATAATACTAGCGATATGGGTATGAAATAAACGGCCTTGGAGAGCAGATTGCGAGAAGTGTATCAGTGGATATGCAAGATTTGGCTACCGCCGAATATAACTTTCTTACTTGTTGAATATCTTAATTTAAGATGGATAGTGTTCATAATAATGTAACGTTCGCATAAAAATGTTAGGTGTGGGTTCTGTCGGTCTGATTTAACCACGACCACATCGCAATAGCGTAGTTGTGGTCGTAATAACGGCCCTTATTCGAGAACACATTTGGCAAAAGAGAATCTCGTAACAAAGAGATCGTGAAAAGAGATGAAAAGAAGAATTTTACGAAAAGTTTTTTCGACTTTAAAAAACTTAGCAGGGAGATAATTTGAAAAGTTGAGTAGATTTGTCCAGCCAGATAAGAAGCAAAAAAGAAAAGTTTTTTTGTTCAGGCAAATAAGAAGACAAGAACTTTTTTAAATTAAATGAACAATTCAAGTAAAAACCACAACTAAAAACTGTCTATGTATATAAATCAATATTGTCTGTGCATGTGAATGAAATAAAATGAAAAAAAGACTTTATTACAATTGTTGTTATAAACAGGAGGCTGAGAACGGTTATTAGTGGACTAAGAAGGAACCAACGAATGACGCACAGGACGGACAACAGACCGAATATTTTGCACACGCTCTACCGAGGCCTGAGCTATGCCCATGGCAATAACTTCGTGAGACAGGCTTTAACGTCCCTATCCGCTTCTCTAGGCACTTTGTCTTGATAAAGCTTAGTCAATGCAAATATAATTACGAACTGTTTAATCCCCTCACAGTTGTTAGCAAGAACCTAAACGACGTATATCGCTTATTCCCATTACCGGACTCTTTAAAGTCTATTAAAGCAATATTGCTTAATATGCGTGATTTACCTATGTCGTACTTAAACTAGTTCTTAATGTTAAAAAGTCATTGATTCGAAAATTAGTAGATGTTAACTATTATCGGTTGCCAAGCTTATGCATGTTTGCGATGGCTTAGGGGTTCACTTGTAATTTGGTCCTGTACCGGTTGTGGGTGTGGTTCTATGCTAGTTGTGTACATGCTTTTTTTTCTTTTTCCTTCTTATTTGTTTTATTGTATTTATACTAAGTTTTAATGTTAATTAATTTACTTTAAGAGTCAATTGAACTCGACTGCCATTTTGTTTTAGATGAAGTGGAATAAATGATGTATGTTGTGTATTATTATTGTAAATACTATTGTAATTTTTAATTAAGTCTATAATGGTGTAGGCCTAAATGGGAGCCAGCCATTTCAAACAATTAGAAAAGCGCTTATCACGGTACCCCAAGGGTGGTGCGGAAAACCGTGAAAACCAGGCTCTACACATTCTTATACTTTGCGCTTATGTGGAAAAAGCCGCGATCTATTATTTTCTATGTATCAAAAATTACGGCGCAATAATTTGGCGGTAACATCCGACATGAGGCACAATTCAAAAATATGCGAAAATCGAACGGCAGGTCTCTAAAAATTTACTAAAACTAGTCAGGATGCGTTCAAGGGTAGATAAATGCTCTTTTTTTATACACTTATATATTATGTAAACCCACTTGCACGAACATATCGAAGAATTAACAGGAAATATTCAAAAATATGCGAAAATCGAATGCCAGTGATTTGAATAATTTGGTTGCATGGTGCTCTTTGAATCTTCTGAAACTAAATCTAAATAAATGTAAGAATCTTTCTTTCTGAAGAAGAATTACTCAGTATTTCATTGATTCGCATAAGTTGGAGGACGTCGATACGTTCACAGATTTAGGCGCTCTATTTGACCATAGATTACGTTTTAACTTGCACATAGAGCTCTCGTTAAGCAAAGCTAGGTTCGCGCTTGGTTTTATAAAGAGGTGGTCCAAAGAACTTGATGATCCTTACATTACGAAAAGGCTTTACATGTGTTTGGTTAGACCTATACTTGAATATGCCTCTGTTGTGTGGTCTCCTTCATATAGGTGCTACGTAAATTCAATTGAATCTGTTCAAAATCAATTCTTGCTGTTTGTCCTTAGGAATTTGGGTTGGGATTCGAAAATAGGTTGCTTCTGTTATCCTTACCGTCACTGGAGAAACGTAAATTTGTTCTTGGAGTTTCCTTCCTAATCCAATTAATAAATGGTACAATTGACTGGCCCACATTACTCAAATTTGCTCATGAAAGTCGATATCGATGTGAAATTTATGCTATATATTCGAAACTTCCAGAAATTCAAAGGGCAAATCGTAGAGACGCATGCCTCGAGTCTTACTTAAATAAAATTAGGTCATTATTGAATAGACGACTATAATAAATGGCTCAGACTTTGTTCGGTTTTATTATGGCTAATTGGGATTGAATCATTTTTTCATGAAGCTATATCCCTTTTATTTCAAAATTGTTTTTTTGGAGTGTCTGCCATCTACATCTACTAAACTATTGTTAGCATTTGTTTTAAATTTCGATTTATTAGAGATAATGCTGAATGGAAAAAAATGAAAGAAGTAATAAAGCTAATTATCTGACTACAAAGCGAGTGGATCTTCAAATATGTATGTAATGGTGATTAATTTTTTTATTAATGTGCAGCTCTATTAGATTGACTTTCCCGTTTCGCCTAAGAATGGCAAAAACCAATATTCCTAGTCAGAATTTAACTTTCAATCCTGGTTGTAACGGACAAAAATAGATATCTAGACATGAGTAATTCGGTTGGAGCATATATATTATACGCGTACGCTACTAGCCATCGCTTAGTGTCAATGTTAAATAATTAAATTATTTCTTAGCTTAGAATTACCTATTTTCCACTCTATTTTAAAAACTAAGAAGAATTTAAAACTCGTTGCGTAATTTAAAAAATGTGAATAAAAATTATTTGTCTAGTACTTTATGTTTACAGGTGTTATTTGCACGCATTATATGCATACGTTGGTGAGATGCTCCCACCAACTTTGCCAAAGATTACAACAATCATCGCTAATTTTCCAGAAGCAGGTTATTCGTCATTTGAGACAGGGTTAGCTACTTTGAAGCGTTATTCCATAACTGCGAGGTAATAATATTTTAATTTATATAATGTTAATCAAATTGGATTGATTTTATGTAACCTGTAATATGTTCTAAGCGGATAATAACAACTTTTCTATTTACAACGAAAATGGGCTATTACTCCATTAGAGTTCGAAATAAGTATTCTTTTCCAGTATTAAGTTCGAAATAAGTATTCTTTTCCAGTAATAACTTCTCTGGCGAAAATTGTTATACACGGTAATGATAGATTTCTAATATAAAACAAAATCAAATAAAAAATAGTTTTTAATTTAAACTAACTAAATTATCAAAAGCAATCTCCACCTGCTAGTCGACAGTCCGGGAAAAGGGAGGCAAAAACTGGTGAACGGCAGTTATGGTGTAGGATTTGTGCAAAGACTGGTATTCGAAACATTACAAATGCGCTTCTTAATGAGGATCCTTTTAGAGGCGCTGCTAACCAAGAGATAACTTTAAAGGAGACTATTGAACGATTCTTTGCAGTCAAGGTAAGTATTTAAAGACAATTGCGGAACATTTGCTACAACTACAAGTCTAAAATTCGAAAGATTTGAAAGTGGTAGTGGATACCCGAGATTCGCTCGAAGGCGAATATAATTGCTTCATTTGCATATTTTACTTTCAGGGCACTATGGAAGAAAAAACATATTACCGTTCGGTCACAAAGCAGGCTATGAGCCGGTGTGAGGATCTCCATGAGGTGCCTGCGAATGTGCGTTTTTACCTGTCTGCTTTTACGCTAATCGTTCTCATCGGCCTGTAGGTGCAGGACGCGCCTGCGAATGTACATTTGGTTTTTCCTTCTTTAGGGAAAATTAGCTGCAATTAACTGGATTTGGGATTTTCGGAGCACTACGCTCCACTTAATCTTGTTCGTCCCAAACAAGATCGTCTCGTCGTAGACTATGTCTTTTATCCTTGTGATGATTTTATATGGACATTCTCAGTCATATCGCAGTTTTGGTGACATACCTTTTTTACATAAAGCATTGTACAATAACACTAAATCCTCTTCCTTAAATCCAAGTGCGTTAGCCCTCACGTCATACCTTGCTTTCATCCTGTCACTTACGGTCTTCTCTACATGTTTCTGCCTGCCACAGTCATCCGGCATCCTCGATTTAGCTCCTTTAAGATGGCGTTTATTCTATACGCCCGCTTCACTGTTGATGGGCAACCTCAAGCACGTATCCTCGCTTCAAAATTTACAATGCAATGTGCAATGTGCCCAGGTTTGTCGCAATTGTAGCATTTACGCGCGGTTGCTTTTGGTCTCTTGTTCTTATTCTGCCTCTTCGTACATTCTTCACTAATATGCCGTGTTGGTGATGTGGAGTGTGTTCTTGATCGGCATTCCCGTGCAAAATGACCAGGTTTTTGGCAGACATAACACTTGCGTGCTAATGAAGCCGACACTCGCTTATCTTCGCGCAGGACTTCTCCAACCGCCGCGCAAACCACATCCGAGATACCGATCTCGCTGGTAACTTCCGTACGTCTCACCTTCATGCTTAACATCCACCGGCTGCTTCTTGTGTAAGCGCGAAACGAAGCGTTTCCGAAACCGTCGTTTTCGGTGAATTCCATACAGCTCTTTTAAGGTCTGCGTCGCGAGGCCCTTTAACAAAAGCATCGATTTTTAATCTTTCAAGCACGTCGTCGGACACAGCGATATAAGCGAGATTGGCCAAGCGTTCGATTTCGGTAGCGTAATCTTGGATGCTTTCGTTGAACTTCTGGAGAGCGAAAACAACTCTAGGTGGCTTACCTTCTCACATGTTTGCTACCATATTTCCTTTCCAGTGCATCCACAATTGCAGCAAATTCCGTTCTTTTTCTTTCCGGGATTATCTGGATAATCTCCGCTGCTCCTCTCAAGGAAGTTATTAAGGCGGCTGCTTTGTCGTCATCATCCCACATATTTTTTGTTGCAACAACACCCAATTGTAGCCTCAAAGTGTTGAAGTTAGTGGTGCCGTCAAATAGGGTTGTTTTTATTTTGATAGAGCTGGTAGTTACGTCATTAATTTGTAGCTTAGCCACTTCTTTCTTTAAGGCTTTTATTTTACTTTTCACGGCGCCTGCATCTTCTTCCTGGGAATTTATTTTTGCATCCAACTGGCTTATCGCATTATCAACTTTTTCTGCCAGCACATTAACTTTGCCTTCGAATTGCTGGTACGTTCCGTCTATATGTATCCGCAGGATGCGTTGATTTTTCTGAATTTTCACGTCAATTTTTGATTCTATCTGTTGCGTTTGTTGTTGCATTTGTTGTAAAAACTGCATAACTTTTGATATACTTGCACCATGTTCTTCTTTTTCTCCACGTAGCTGCATTTTCTGTTCCTCCCAAGTTGTCGGCTTGCTTCCTTTCCTCGATATTATATTCGAATTCAAGTATGGACGGGTCCTGTCCGTCTTTTTCTAGCTGTTCGACCAGTCTTTGTTTTAATTCAGCTTTGCTACCGATTGTACGAAGGTTTCTTTTTCCCAGCTCCTATTTGAGCCGATCCACTTTCAGTTCTTCTAATTTCTAGTAACTCTCCCTTCCAAAAATATTCTATTTATATACATTTTTACAAGCGTATTACTATATAAATTCATAGCTTCATTTCTAATCCCTGTCTGCTTTTCCGCTAATGGTTTTCTTCGGCCGGCAACTGCACGACGCGCCGCGAATGTGCATTTGGTTTTGCCCTCTTTAGGGAATTTATTATTTGGGAAAATTACTGGAATGAACTGGATTTGGGATATCAAAAACACAAAAATTTCCTACAGAAGCTTTTCTTTGAAAAAAATTCTTTGAGAAAACCATTAAAAGAAAAGTTACTCAACCTAAACTAATTATCCGTTTAAAAGTTAAGACAATAAATTGCTTTCTTCTTTTGTTTAACCTATAATGGAATCGTTGTAAGCATAGATTTTTACCCATAAATTCTGTTCTGATGTTGGCGATAATTATTCTAATTATTACATATGACATGAATTGGTAGTCGTACTTTTAATTCCCATTTTTAATAATCAAATCGATTAAAGCGCCATAGAGTTCGGGGCGCATAGATATTCTTTGAAATTTCGCTGACTTGTATTTATTGTAAACAGCCTTCAATTTAACAGTCCGCGCATTACGAACAATGGCAGCGATTTTTTTGCCTATCGGTTTCAAGGCGATAACGCGAATACCATTGTAGAGAAGGTGTCCAGTAAATATCATCAAGTGCCACAGACAGCTTTGCATTGCCTTTTAAGATATTTAAGGATAAACAGAAAGACGAACCAGCGATCTGCAAAAACAAATATTGGTAAAGTTTTAACAGAAAGAAAAAATGAAAAGAAAACAATAAAAGGCAATAAAATTCACTTCAGATGGTTTATAATAGGCCATATTGATTCAGATATCGCCAATTCAATTAAGTACTTAGACATGGCATATTGAATGTCCTCCGCTTCAGCGGCTTTTGAAAAGCGTCTTAAGAAATATATGGGCAAAGGCCGCTATAGCGAATTCAAAAGAAAGCATATGAAATTGTTTACAAATCAAAGAGAGGTGTAGCGAATTCAAAAGAAAACGTATGAAATCAAAAAGAGGTGTAGCGAATTCAAAAGAAAACATATGAAATCAAAGGGAGGTAGAGCGAATTCAAAGGAAAACATATGAAATCAAAGGGAGGTGTAGCGAATTCAAAAGAAAACATATGAAATCAAAGGGAGGTAGAGCGAATTCAAAGGAAAACATATGAAATCAAAGGGAGGTATAGCGAATTTAAAAGAAAACATATGAAATCAAAGGGAGGTATAGCGAATTCAAAAGAAAGCATATGAAATTGTTTACAAATCAAAGAGAGGTGTAGCGAATTCAAAAGAAAACGTATGAAATCAAAAAGAGGTGTAGCGAATTCAAAAGAAAACATATGAAATCAAAGGGAGATATAGCGAATTCAAAGGAAAACAGATAAAAAATATTTTCGTTCAAGATTTTTACAGAACTTTTTTGAGTGGACGAATAATCACATTCTTTATTAGGTTATTATTCTTATTATTTTCAGCTCACATGCAACAGTATCACGCGCTATTTCAATTTTTACTTGTCTCTCTCCTACAGGATGAAACCGCTCTAATTGATGACTAACTAAATTGCCGCAAAAATTTCGTTATGCTTTCTTTACCGAAATGTTATGGTACGTGTTAGCCTGCTACGTTTACGTTTTGCTCGGTCATTCGCATTTGGATAGCGAAACTTCGCTAAATGAAGATGAAATGTGTTCACGTCCGCACATACACTTAACTCATTATGAGTCGTTCGGTATAAAAGAAATTTTTATGTATTTGTACGATTTACCCCCGCATAAAAAATGTGTTCCCGAATTACTTTGAGATCCGATGGCAATAATAAAAGATGTGCGCACATTGGTAGAACGCTATTATAAAAACAAGCCCGAGTTGGCGATAACAGGAGAGTCGGTTTTAAAACCGCCTGGAAAAATGCATCCACAATTTCAGCTATACGATCGGGCGCGGCTGAAACAAGAAATCAAACAGGAAATCGTTCGGAAAAATGCGGAGATTATAAGAGATTAGCAGCAATTGGAAGCTGCGTAAGCTGCTGGAGTATCTACAGTGACGACTGATGAGAATGGAATAATAAGTGCTATCAAAAAGGAGCCAACTCAAAATGTAAACCCCCCACAAGTGATGTTTATTTGGACTTATGCGCAATTTTAAATTGTACATTAAAATTTTAAAGACCTAGGTTATATAATAATATAGCGACCAACGAAATCAAAAAGCGGGAGGTTTAAATCTCTTTAGGTTTAATATATATTTTGAGGCGCCCAATATTTGTTATCAAGCCTAATTGTATAAGAAATTATGAATAATTTGGAAGACGAATATGCTAATAAAAGTGCAATACATAATTAACTAAATAAAAGGCGAATAAATTTTGAGCATTATCAAATAACATACTCCTGTGTGAAAAGCATTCACATAAAGACCTTTTAATCGACTATCGAAACGTTCCACAATCATTCTTCTTCAGAAAACCACAAACAAATGTACATTAATTATGTTATGTATGCTGTTTTTAGCTCTATTCCATTTTCCTTTCATTTTACCCTCCCTTTGGATTTGGTCTTTTAATATTTGATTGCTGTGAATCTAAATGTGCGTGTGTTTGGCGGCTTGCGCATGGATTTCATCCATACTTTTGCGCGCATTCTCGGTCATATCGTCGAGAGAACGCCGCGTAACCGGAATAAGATCATCTTTGCTTTTAGCAGCTGTCTCGGCAATTCCCATAACCCATTCCTATCATCCATTCCAGCCCCTGACGATCTTTGCCAGCGTTTTTACTGATTGTATATGTTAATAAGTCCTTCATATATAAGATAGGGGAACACCACGTACACCCACTGAAGTCTCTTGCTTTAAGAGAGTTTTCATCGTATATGTGGGGTAAGGTTCATAATATAGCATTCATCTACGGATATGTGTCGACAAAATGTTATATTAATAGTTTTCAGCATCATTTGTCGTTTGTTTGGATCTACTGTAGAACGCTCGCTAGCAAAACAAATTTTCGCAGAGTTGATGGGTCCATTGCGGAAAATACCATTTTGATTGTGCCAAGCGGTGCGTATTCAATACTCCATCAACTACTTTACGTTCCACAATATCGGTACAATATATTTATGAGCAACAAGAAGAAGACCTGTAAGATATATTTATGAGCAGCAAGATGATTGCCTGTACAATATATAAGCAGCAAGAAGAAGCCCGGTACAATATATTTATGGCAGTAAGATGATAACCTGTACAATGTATGAGCAGCAGGAAGAAGCCTGTAAAATATATGAGCAGGAAGAAGAAGAACGGTACAATATATTTATGGTAGTAAGATGATAACATGTACAATATATGAGCAGCAAGAAGAAGACCGGTGCAATATATTTATGAGCAGCGAGATGATAAGCACAAGTTGCAATTCAATCCAATCAAAGTGTGTCGTCTTCTTCAATTTTTTCTTTTATTTGTTTGCATTTGTAACATAATTTTGACATTCGCATTTCATTCACACTTGACACAACACGTCGTCTCCGCAAACGGCAGCTGGATAATTTTTGTGTTTACCGGTGTAAGTGAAAAAAAGGGGGAAAAAAAGAAAGAGATTTTAAATATTTGAAAAAAGGAAAAGAGGTTTCATAAAGTAATAAAATAACCAAAGAAAACAATTTTAAGAAGGAAAAGGAGGGAAGGAGGAGGAATCTCTTGTGAGAGAAAAATTAAGAAGCAATACATATATTCAATTAATATTTTTTGTTTTTTCTTTGTGATTTTTTCTTTTTGTGTTCCCTGTGATAACAACCAAAACAACATCAGCCCGTCTCCCTATGGAGACTGGGTCTGATCTTTTAACTACTAATAGAGACTGTTTTGAAAATTTTTACATGAACGCCACTGGGCACACCAAGAGATCGAAAATGGGTGAGAATAATATTCTTTTATCTGATAACGGAGAAGCTAACGCAAACGTTTTAATTCCGCCTAGTAAACAGGCTACCGACAAGCCCTCTGATTTGGGTGCCACAGCCGCCCCAAATCTCGAGATTAATTTATACGATTGCCTTTCCAACTGCAATTTTGTCGTTTTTGTCGAAACGTGCGCGGACGCAGAACGAAATCGCATCAATATTAACTCCAATCTCTATTTCTATGATTACTTGAAGGATTTCGGTATGTACGGCTTAAAAGAATTAAAAGTTGTCAGCAGGGGTAGAGCCAAACTGCTTTTCAGCTCCGCTGCCAATGCCAACAATTTTGTTATGAATAATGAATTTAATAAAAAGAATTTAAAAGCGTACATACCGTCGTTCACTGAGAGATTTGGAGTTATTCGAAACATCCCATGCACCTATAGTGTCGATGATATAATTAAAAACGCCATATCCGATATTCCGATTAAGTCCGCTGTCCGTTTCCAAAGAAGAAATCCCAACAACAAAGACGAGTGGATTCCCACAACCAGCATCAAAATTGGCTTCAAAGGGGGAGCCCTCCCTAAGGCAATAAAATTTAACTATTATAATCTGCCGGTCGAATACTTTGTACCCACTTTAAAGCAGTGCTTTAAGTGTGGCAGATACGGTCACGTATCTAAATTCTGCAAAGCTAAAGAGAGCAGATGCCTTAACTGTGGAAAGTCTCCGAAGTGTGTAAATTGTGAGGCGATGAAGTGCTTGTCCTGTGGCTCAGGTGAGCACAACGCTCTCAATAAGTGTTGCCCTAATGGGGAAATTGAATTAAATATCGACAGGATAATGGCGGTTAAAAATCTTTTGTATAAAGAGGTCAAAGAGAATTTTTCCGAAAATTATTTCGAATGTCTCGATGACATCACTTATGACGGCAATTTCCCTCCACTGGGGAACACGTCTGCAATTTCGACCAAGGATGATAATCAAAATGCCAACAAAATCTTAACCAAAAATAAATACAATGTTGTCGTCCAAAGGAAATTGGTTCCTTCCAAATCTCTTATCAATTCACCCACCAAGCCTTCTCCCAATACACCCCCCAAGTCGTCTGGAACAAGCCTTCTTGGACCGAAAATTGCAAACAACTATTTGCGGTCTTCAGAACTTGAAAGATTAATCCTCGCGATTCAAGAAAGTATCCGTCCGATGATCCCTCACAATCTTATTAAAGAATTTGAAGTAAAAATGTCTGTCTGTGCTATTTCTTGCCCCGTTCGAACATCCAGTACTGCGAGGAAATCCGCTGGGGTTCTTTCTCAAGTTTTAACATGATATCTTTTTTACAATATAATATTCAAAGTGTCCGACGTAACCTATCTTTTCTAGATTTTTACTTAAACTCAAACAAGATTGATTTTTGCATCTTAAGTGAAGTTTTTCTGAAAGATGAAAATTGTCTCGAAGTTAAAGTTTCGAATTATGCCTCAGCCACCAAATGCCGAAATGATGGCTATGGTGGTGTTAGTATATTAGTTAAGAAAGGTGTCAATTTCAGACGTATTCCCTATAACTCTGCCGTTGACATCATCATCATCAAAACCATCAACCTGAAACCGAATCTTTTCATAGCCTCATACTACTTTCCACCCAGTCTCGATGTGCAAACCTTTTGTGATGAGATTCAGAGATTATGCGACTTTCTTGACGGTGAACAAAATGTGATTCTAGCTGGAGATTTCAATGCAAGACATCGCCTGTATGGCGATCAAGTCTCTACCAACAAAGGCAAAATCCTTGTAAATGCCATCAATTCCAGCAGTTTCAGTGTCTTAAATAACGGCAATACTACCTTTCACTGTAACCGGAGCGGTCGCAAGGCGAGCAGTGTCTTGAATCTAACTTTCTCGAACTCAACTATTTTATCTTTCAACTGGAACACGTCCAATGTTTCCAATGGCAAAAGTCAGCACTCCCCCATTATATTCCACAGTTGTAACAATTCCGTCAAGAAAATAGAAAATTTCATTTCACGCAACTTCCTTATGGACCGTCTGTCTAAAGTTGATCTTCCTTCTGATTTATCATCAATTCAAAAAGCCTTTCAGTCTGTGATCATGTCTGGTAGAATCAACTTTCCTGACATTGAGTCCTTCTCACCTAAACCTTGGTGGAATCCTTCCCTGTCAACACTTTTCCGCAAATACCAAGCTGCAAGAAAAAAAATGAGTAAATATGCCAATCCAGCCAACTACACTGAATATATGAAAACACTGAAAGAATGGAGGTCTGCAGTTAGAAAGGCGAAAAGGGCACATATAGCCATCGCTATTGAAGAGTTATGTGGTAACGGCAACCCACGTTCCTTCTGGAATTATATCAATGGTCATCGACATTCTAGTCGAAAATTAAGCGTTTGTGCTGTATGGAATGACCGTGATAATAAAATATACTTAGATATGCTCAAGAGCTACATTCCAATTGTTAATCCTATTACAATGCCTTCAATTCCTTTTAGTAGTATCAGTAAAACACCCTTTTCATTGCATGAGCTAATGTATGTTTTACATTCCAGAAAGAGAGCTACTGCTGCAGGTTGTGATGGAGTCAAGTATGACATGCTCAGAGCACTGTCTGGAGGCAGCTTTAGCATGCTTTTGCATGCAATTAACAACTGCTGGTCCACCAACTTTATACCCTCTGATTTGCGTTGCATCAAAATAGTTCCCATTCCCAAGCCAGGTAAAGACTTAAATGAGTTAAGTAGCTTCAGACCAATTTCACTAATATCTGTATTCATAAAGACCATCAACCTCATGCTTAAGGAGAGACTAACTGCTTTCCTGAAAACTAAGAACATTATTCCAGCTCGGTCTTACGCCTATCAAAAACGCAAATCTACGAATATGTGCGTTAATGAACTGCGTTTTCTCTCAGCCAGCTTAAAAAACGCAGAGAAAATGGTTGTCATGCTCTCCCTGGACATCAGCAAAGCCTATGACTGTGTCAACTTGATTAAGCTCGGTAGAATTCTCCTGAACTTTTCAATTCCTCTTCAAATGCGGCTGTGGATACTTAATTTTTTATCCAAGCGTGTGTTGGTGATGAGTACCGAAAAAGTTGAAATATGCGGTGGTATCCCACAAGGCAGTTGTTTAAGCCCCATACTCTACAATTTATACGCACCTTCTTTGCATGATCTTCAAGATGACAAAACTCACATTTTTCAATATACAGACGATTTTCTAATCGTATCTGCGGGCTCATCTTTTTCAGCAGATGTCAATAACCTCTCGATGAAAGCGAACTTGTTTTTCGATGCATGCGCTGATCATAATTTATATTTTAACCCCAGCAAGACAAACACTATTTATTTTGCCAAAGGTTCTAAACGTGAAATCAGACTTCTTATCAAAGGTACCCAAGTTAATCAGGTAAAATCTCTTCGATTTCTTGGGAGAATTTTAAATGACAGCTTAACCCTTCGTGGGCATTATGAAAAGGCGTTCAAAGATTGTCAGTCTGGATGCAACATCATCAAACTCATGACAAACAATCAGGCAGGCTTGCCTCCCAAAAATGCTTTGAACGTTTACAAATCCCTAGTCAGGTCCAAAATTGAATTTGGATATTCCACATGTTGCAATTTCCCAAAATATATTGAAAAACGTATACAAGCATTTGAAAACCGAATGTTGAAGCGTTGTACTGGACTGACCCCCTCAACTCCTCAACATATTCTCAATGTTATATCTGGTGAACGGCCAGTTTCCGAAAGAGCCCTTTTTTGCACTGCCAAGGAGTTAATTAAAGTCAAGATGGTAAATGCTTCCTTTTTTCAGGAAATTATATCTCTCAGTGATGCTGTCACTTGCAGCTATACCTTTTGCTATCATAAACTTCGTCATATTTTTGATAAGTTAGATTCAATTCCCCCCTTGAATTTCACTACCAGCAAATGCAGAGGCTTCATGAACATTCTCGAACCGATCTCTACCTCAAAACAAAATGTCAACTTCTCTTGTATAAGGTTGTTATGCCAAGAAAAGCTCCTTTTTTATTACAACAACGGAAACGATATATATGCCACTGACGGTTCCGTCGGACATAATGTATCTGGCTTCTCGGTCGTGAAACATCTCTCTGAAACAATACTTCGAGTCAAAGTGGAAGAGGAACTTTCCTCTACTTTTATTGAGTTGCTCGCCATTCGACATGCTATCATGGTTGCTATTTCCGATGGTATCAAACGTTTTGTTTATTTCCGACAGCAGGTCAACTCTACTTCTAATAAATAAAAGAGATGCAGAAAGTCAATATGTGTTTGATATTCACAAGACGTTGCACGAATCTCAAGTGGATGACTGTAACCTTGTTTGGGTACCTGGCCACTGCGGCTTTTTTTTAAATGTAAAAGCCGACTTTCATGCAGGCAGAGCTCGTGTTGATGGGACAATTTTGTCCATCAAATATACTCCCAATGAAGCAATTCGGGCAATTCGCAACCACATCCTCCAACAGCTAAACGACGAATTTAAAGAAATCGCGCGCGTTAAATCCAATCGTCTTTTCTATAAATTAAATCCCACATTTCAATTCAAACCCTTCTCTTTATCTTCTTTTAATTCCTGGGAAATCAAAATTCTTTATGGACTCATGAGTGGTCATACTTACGACAAAGTTTATTTAAAAATGATACGCGCTATACCATGTGATGTTTGTGAAGTTTGCAATGTGGTTGAGTCTGCTGAGAATCTAATCTTCAGATGTCACAGGCTTGATGGCAGAATTTTTCTTTTTCCTCCTTTTTCCTTTTTTTTTTGCGTTCAATCATTTTCAATTACCATACCATTCCTTTTCGTTTTCAGCCAAAATTTGCAACACTGTCTGACTTTCAAGAACTCAACAAGCACACTTACACACACACACACAATTACATTTAACATGCTCACTCCAGTTATTACGGCCGCTCTTCTTTTTTTTTTTGTGACGTTTTATACATAATCGTGACTAAAAATTACAACAGTTTATTATTTGGACATATAAGCCACAAATCTATTGGCTTAGTCCATCTCTGTGCAACATACCAAAAAAAAAAGAGAAAAAGAAACATAATTTTGAATTGTAATATTTTGAAAATTTGGCAAAATCCGATTCTGGATATTGCAACTATAAGTTAATATTTATTTGCATGATGGTTTTGGAATAATTCTTAATTACTTTAAGTTAATTGTAATTTTTAATCTCCAATAACGTTTATTTTCCTTTATCAGATGTAATGCAATCATTATCTTTTTAAGTCAGAAATAATTAACCAGCAACAAATGTATTGACCAAAAAAGTTTGAGTTAGCCGCAAAATAAATTTTGTAAAAAAGGAAATTTTTTCAGTTTATGGAAGAGGATCGAACTCCGCGGCAGAGAACTGTTACAACGCGGAAAAGGGATCCGCAGAATGCTTGCTTTCATCTTAGATTACCTAAATACGTGTAAGACAAATAAAAAATAATATAGCGTCAACACTTTCACTATAAATCTTTTATTATTATTATTTCACTAATGCATGTAAAAATAAAAATAAGTTGTTGTTTACATACAATGTATAAATAATACACGTACTAAAATAAAAAATATAAAATCCGAAGTTTTTTAGCGTACGGAATTAAAACGATCTACCTCTAGATCAAATTAGAGGAGAAAGACTTTAACTAAGTTGTTGGGGAAACCCACTCAGTATATTTTGAAGCTTATATCATCCCATTTGTTTTCACTTTTTTTTATAATTAATTGATAAATTTCTTCGTTATGCATCGTTTTTATACCCACCACTGAACGTAGCAGCCATATTTTGTAGTGTAATCATTTTGTTTTTCTCATAACGTATGTAACATGCAAAACGAAACTTCAGAGACCCTGTAAAGTGTTTACATTCTTGATCACCGAGAAATTCTGAATTGCTTAAGTCGCCTGTGTATCTGTGTGGCGTTTGTTGTTAGCAGGTTGGTATTGAAAATGGGCGATATTGGTTAGAGTAGATGAAGCCAGTGGAGCATAAACTAAATACAACTCCGTTTTTATTAACAGAAATTTGTCGGTTTTTAAATTATAAAACGGAAATTATAAAACTTACGAAGCCTAAAAATTTTTACGTCCAAAAATGGAAAAAATTAGCCATTCCCACAAAAAGTTACAGTTGATTAAATTTTCTTTTTTAAGGTTTTATGCTCATTTAACACAAACAAGACAGAAAGTTTAAAACTATTTTGTAGATTCTTCAAATGAAGATATATTATCCGACTAAAAATTGGTTAACACTAAAATGGATATGGTAGACACCACGATTAAATTTTTCTTAACAATACCAGCGATATGGGTATAAAATAAAAGAACGTGGAGAGTAGAAAGTAAAAACATAGCGATAGACATGTCAGATTTGGCCCCCGCCGAATATAATTTTCTGGCCTAAATATATGAGTACAACCAGCGTATAATCAATTTTCTAAAGTTAATTTTTCCTTTTTTTCCAATATACTCGCAAAATATTCGTCCACTTTGTCATTGCTTTGTTTTTTTATTTATCAGAGTAAAGAAATAGATGTTATTTTCTTGATCTTAACAGTGAAAATTTCATTCTTTTTTCTGTTTTTTCATTTACGCATGAATAAGGTCAACGAAATAGACGCGTAAGTTTTACGCAGTCGGGATCGAAATATTTATCAATTACCGGATTGGTCGCCACCGAAAGTCAACTTTCAGATACGTGGCTTTTCTAACCCCCAAGTATTTACCAAATAATGTTCACCACAATGCGCGCTTCACTTAACATTTTCGTAACGTTTTCGCTGTTATCATTCAGGTGGAATGAAACGAGCAGAAAAAAAGGACAACATTTTCTTTTATATTTATTTGTAGCTGATAAGAAAAAGCTGTTTATTCTGCGCTCCGTTGAAATAAAAAATTTTTATAGGCGTGGCGGGGAGATGAATGCATATTTTTTATACATTTATATATACAAGATTATATATTATATTTCAAGCACTTGTACGAATAAATGGAAAGAATTAATATCAAATTTTTCAAAATAGGGGAAAATCGAATGCCACGCCCTATAAAAATTGTATAAAACTCTTCAGGAGAGTTACAAGGGGAGATGAATGCATATTTTTTATACATTTATATATACAAGATTATATATTATATTTCAAACACTTGTATGAATATATGGAAAGAATTAATATATTGTTCATGCGCTTCGTCAATAATCATTACACTGTAGGATCCCAGGTCAGGCTCCGATAGGAATTCTCTATGTAAAGTACCATCAGTCATGTATTTGAGGATAGTTCTCTCTGAAAAACGCAAAGGCTTTTAACAGTTTGAAAGAAAGCAGGATATTTTGCTCAAAAATTTACAGGAAGTGCAATCTTCGAAACGAATACTATAGCCAACTTCGTTCCCTAGTTTAAAACCCATTTCTTCGGCCACTCTCGCGACCACACGACGCGGTTGAGTTCATCCGATCTTTTTCTTATCGTCAGTGAAGCCCGCTTCCACCAGATATTGAGGTATTTGGGTAGTTTTTTTTTCGCTATACCACCCAGTCATTTGTAAATAATTGCATCTGATTTTCATTCGAATTCGCTATAACACCCATTGATTGCTAAAGGTGCGTAATTGGGCGATTTCGATGTCTGTAAATCTATAACAATCGCGATTTATTTTGATGTGTGTGTCATGTTTTTATTATTTATTGCCAATAGATGGCTCAGGGGATTACGTGAAACTGTTGCTACTTAACTGGCTCAATTGAGGTCAAAAACGTTCAGTTCGTCTTAGGGAATTTAGTAATCTTTGATACTGATGATATTCACCATTGTAAATACACCCAAATAAAATTAGTATGTATACAATAATCTAAAAAGCGAGAAAAAAGAAAACAAATATAAAAAGAATAAAGAACTGCAAGCTGAAAATGCAACAGCAACAACGCATCGGTTGGTTTTGGTTCCTCCTTTTTTGGTATTATTATTATATATTTTTTTTATTATTCTTTTACTAAAAGTAACACTAACAACAATCTATAACGACACCACTCCTATAAAAGCAAATATAAAATTTGTGACAAGTGTATTCTCTGCTCTCTTACCCCGTAAATTAAGAATGAAACGAGGCGCAACCAAATGGTTGTTTATAAATTGAAAATAAAACGATTCGCAACCAAATGGTTGTTTATAAATTGAAAATAACACGAGTCGCAATCAAATGGTTGTTCCTTGAGCATAAAATTTACAGTGCTTTCGCTCTATATCCCACCTTTCTCAGCAAGAAATCTACAATTTATTCTCCGTTTGTTTACAATTGAGAATAATTGAAAAAGTCGGTCTGTATTTGTAAACAGATTTTGGGTTTTATTTTTTTTTTAAATGTTGAGTTTAAATGTACTAAGCCCATAAAAAAAATGCCTCATATAATTAGATTATAAACTCGGCTTTTACAAACAGACATGTGTTGAGTGCATTAGAAGCTGTTAAAGGTATAGATAATGATGTAAAATTAAAAAAAGGTTCAAACTTTGGCTGAAATAAGTTTATTTTAAAGATGAATTTACGAAAAAAAATTAATTAATACCTAAGCTGCAGGAATAAGACAAAGTTATAGTAAAGAAGGCAAATAAAACTTGTAAGAGATTAAATGAAAAAAAAAAAAAGAAAAGAAAATCAAAAGTCAGAAGAATTCTCATAAGCAGTTTGCGCTCGTTACGAAAAGTTTAACTTTTATCTACAACTTTTTATATTCACGCACTTATATGTAGGTATTCCTGTATGTTTATATACATCCGATTTACCCGTAATCAATTTATGTCCAATTAGTGATGAGGAGCTACGTTTATTAAAATGCTTAGATCCATTAGCAACCCCTCATGTCTCACAATTGCCGCCTTAGAAGACGCTTATCCCAGATTTCATTCTTTAAAGAATGCAAGCGTGCAAACAACACCGCTAAAGAAAATTTATTATATGGAAGAACAGATCATAACAGATTATAGATATATATGGAGGTTTCTAATTGGTCCTTCTATCTATTCATAGTTATATTTGTAGCGACATTATTAAAATTATAAAAACTGACGAAGAGTAAAAAAAGTAGAAATTCAAATAAAAATTCAATTGTTTTTCATTTCTAGGTATTCATAAGAATCTTATGCATCAAGAATCAAGACACGCACATACTTTTAGAATGCTCAAAGTCAAAAAGGAACTTTAATTTATTATTGTTTGAAAAAGGTTCGTGAACACAACAGAAAAGTGCCTCGTGAAGCCAAAAAGAATCCCATAAAAAAAGGAGGCAAGAAGCACATTCAAAGAGGACATACTTGAAGAAGTCGAAGATGCTAAAAAGCGAGAAATGAGAAAACGGAAGGAAGTTAAAAGGGAGAAAGAACAGCATAAATTTAAGAGCTTGGAAGCTTTAGTAAATAGCGGGAATGAACGAGAATATTCAATAATACACGAAAATGAAACAAAGGAAGGAGGGGTAAGTCCGGTTTCAATTCTAAAATCCAGGAAATCCATGATCTAACCCTTCATTTCGTCGCTGAAAAGTTTCTTTCAAAAACTGAAATGAACATCTGCTATACGTATACATCAGCAGGTGCTTAGGTTATTGTTTTGTGGGTATAATAATGACTTCGATTTCTCATTTTATCATTATCTTGATACAAAAATTTCTTATTTTACTTTTTAATAAATTTGAAGGACAAATATAAAAATATAAGTGACAAAGAGCAATCCCTAAAGCAATACTTTAAAGAATTCAAAAAAGTTGTGGAAAATGCTGACGTTGTTCTGAAAGTTGTCGATGCTCTTGATCCCTTGGGAACTCGCTGTAGTGAAGTGCAACGTGCAGTAAGAGTCCTGGAAATAAGAGATTTGTGTTGATTCTTAATAAAGTTGATCTAGTACTGAAGGAGAATCTGAGCAATTGGTTAAAGTATTTTGTTTATTTATTTGTTATTTTAGACGACTCGGTCCAGTTACGGCGTTTAACGCTTCAAGTCAAGATTAAAATTCGAAATTAGGGCGTCGTAAGTTCAAACAAATATGCACTGATAAAGCTATACAGGGTTCAGTGCATGTTTGGCTTTCTGCTCCAGAGCTTTACACAAAGATCTTCTCTCCTTATGCAATTGATTTAAAACGAAATAAGCAAAAACAAATGAACACGTTATAGTCTGGCAAAGCCTCTGTTGGACTACGGAAGAAAAATTTGTTTAAAACACTAACACTTTTAATTTAAGAAAAATTTTCGTACTCCACGTCACTTTAGCTTTTATCTTCATAGTGTTGTCAAATTGAAATCGTTAAATATTCGCTGGTCCGCTAGCAATACTTAAAAACAACCTAGAAAACGATGAAGATAGTTAATTTTGATTATGACCTTTTTTATTTAAATGTCTTACTTGTTATTAACAAAAAAGAAGAAGGTTAAGACGACATATAGTTTTTCTTAACACAATATTGAAAATAATATTTTTCTAAATTAATTCTTAAGCAGTATGAAATTATTTATTACTGCGAATAAGCGTATACAATTTTTCCGGTTTGTTGGGCGTATCCTGTCGGTCCTGATATATACTACTTGGGAAGTATGGCGACCCTGGCGAAGTCCAATCTTTCCTCTCGAAGCGTCAGTACATGTTTGCCTTTCAAACGATTAAAGCGCACCGCAAATTCGGCTTTATATAATGAAAACGTGTGACCTAAATGCAAGCATCCATTCATATAAGAATATCTTTTTTTAATCTTATATTCATAATCACATATTTATAATTTTTATACAGATGTTCATAAGTAGTTAGTTCACGTAAACGGCAACAGGGCTATTTTAACAGTCTCATCCATCTATATGAATTTTACCCTTCCTCCTTGGGGAACAGCAATTACGAAGATTTAGAAATTCATTTATTTGATTTTTATCCACATTTTAGCAAAAGTACGTACATGGGAGTAGTGCCAAGTAGTTAGATAGGATTCTCCCTATATAATTACAATTTTCTTTACGCTCTATTTGTAATAAATTGTACATTTTAATTATTCAGTGCAAGGTTCCCAATCCGATTTTTAGATAAGAATAATTAATTTTAAGCAGGTCTTATGTTTAGCTTTCCAATTTATTGTGTTAGAACTAGGCATGCAAGTAATATATTAGTTTGGGGAAAAAGAAATCCATTATTTTTTCGGTAGATGGCTGCACCGATAGATTTCTCGTAAAGTATCGATCAAACAATTTCATATTTATGCTCGTTGGAAAGGTGACATTTCGCAGCAAAAAAAATTCTTTTGCTGTTTTTTGTTTGGTGCATTCAGTTGTGAGTTACAGCATGTTAAAAATGGAAGTGAACAACGAGAAAATTCGATGCTTTTTTTAGTTTTTCTTTGACAAAGGCGAAAATGCAAGCCAGGCGGCTAAAATTGTGAATGGTGTTTATGGTTCCGATACTGTAACAGCCAATTATGTGCAATTTTGGTTTCGTAGATTCCACACAGCACACGTAGCACAGGTAGGCCGGTCGTCGAAAATGTCGAAAAAATCGGAGAAATGATCGAAGTTGACCGGCATGTTAGCAGTCGTAACATCGCCCAGGAGCTAAAAATCGACAATAAAACAGTTTTAAACCATTTACACAAAGCTGGATTCAAAAAGAAGCTCGATGTTTGGGTGCCACACCAATTAACAGAAAAAAACGTGATGGATCGAATTTCCATCTGCGAAGCCTTGGCCAAACGGAATTTCTTAAACGGATCGTGACTGGAGATGAGAAATGGATCACATACGATAACCCTGTGCCAAAACGATCGTGGTCAAAGAGCGGTGAAGCACCTCAAACCGCCAGGAAGGTTTTGCTATGCATTTGTTGGGACTGGAAGGGGATTATTTATTATGAGTTGCTTCCATATGGCCACACGCTAAATTCTGATCTCTACTGTCAACAACTGGACCGTTTGAAGATAGCAATTGACCAGAAACGGCTAGAATTGGTCAACAGGAGAGGTGTCGTGTTCCACCAGGACAACGCTAGGCCACACACATCTACAGTGACTCGCCAGAAAGTTCGGGAGCTTGGTTGGGAAGTTTTAATGCAGGGAGGATTTTGAAAATCGGGAGGATTGGAGGATTAAGGGAGGATTGTGAAAATCGACTACTAGGGTTTTTTGCAAATAGAGACCAGGACTTCTATGAGAGAGGCATTTTGAAGTTACCTTTAAAATGGCAACAAATCATACAACAAAACGGTGCATATTTGACCGAAATCGGACAATCCGAAGCATATTAAATAAAGTCCTGAAGTTCATATAAAAATAATGGATTTCTTTTTCCCCAAACTAATATAAGTGGATTTAGTAGTTTGAAAAATATCGCAAAGGTTGGCATTTTCGACATATTTAAAACCAAAATAATCTACGCTTTCTATAGGAAAATGTCTATGGATATTTTATGTGTACTGACTTTTCAAAATAATACGGTATATGGTAAGGTTGAAAAACCGCTTTGATGCGGAATATCTTCAATAGCGGTTGCCCTTGGGCTAAAGCAGCCCGGTCTAGCAAATTCCATCAATTTGCATCATGTCACAATTTGCGACCTGCAGATTGTACATAATAATACAAGACGGATAGACAAGTTTAGATACATTCAGAAAGCGGTTCAGAATCGGTCAGTATAACAAAAGATAGATCCACCATAAGTCCTCTGAGCTGTATGCACACGGAAAAAAAATATACCATTGCACTACAAGTGATAGAGCATAATAATATGTATTAAATATTGCTGCTTAATAGTTGTTATAATATAGATTTAGCATTAATTTTAGCATTAAGTTAACGTTATGATTATTTAAATAAACCTGCCTGGAGCAAAACATCTACGTACCCACCTTAACAAAAAAACAGCTTATTATCTATAGCGAATGTCCAACTTACACTGCATGTCGATAGAAAGATAATTTAGAGAAATTAATCAAAATTCAATAACAATGCGATTTGTAACTATCTTAGTCGTCAATCGTGAAAATATATTTTGTAAAATGTCTTCGATCGGTCTCTTGATGTTTTTAAAGTAAGAACATATTCGAATCCTCTCCTCAGATGATGGATTCACAATATTCGCCCCAAGGCAATAATAGTCTTTAGTTTTGTTTAAAATTACGCTTGAATTGTACAATGGCTTTAAAGAAAGCAATGAATTATTTATTATTCAATGAATATTTGAAAAAAATGTTTTTAACATATTTTGTGTGTCTTTAAATATTACCTAAAAGCTATTCGGTTTAAAAGCTTACGGTTCTCATATATCTCTATTTAGTTAATTCAATCATTATTTCTTGACCTAATTTCAAAATTTTTTTTATTTAATAATTGAAAATTTCTTAAGATTTTTGGTGTATTTATATTAATGTTTCTTTTTCCCGTATATTTTTTTTGTTTTTGATATTCTTTTTCTTTATAAATTTTTGTGTTCTGAAATTTTCTAAGGCACTTGAAAATATAATTTTCTTTTCTGTTTTCGTTCTGTTTAAATTAAACTGAAAGAAATTAATGTACAAATATTTTTTTTTAATTTTTTTATTTGGAATTAAAATGTATTTTAAGTTTTAAAACCGTGAAGAATTCAAAAAACAACATTTTTTTAATCTTAAATTAATTATTTATTTATTTATTTTTTTTGTTATATAAATATTTATGATGCACTATAGTAGTTTGCGCGTTTATTTGTAAGTTTTAACTTTATTTATGAAAGCCTAAAAACCATTATAGTTGGTAGGCAGGAAGGGAATTTCAATTATTTTTTTGAATCTATCTTTATAAACAGATAAAACAGATGTTTGCAACATGTTGCCATCCAGAAATCTGTGTTATAAATTCGAAAAACATATATAATGATGTCAGATTTTCCGACTATTCAATTCCTTACCTATTATTTGCTGGTGGAATGCTTAAGGTCTCAGAGGCTGAACAGAAAATATTGATTTAAAGCCTTTTTACGAACATTCACCCAGACCATCTAGATGTTCAATACAAATGCCCGTTGTCCATGCCTGCTGTGATAGGTTATCAAATTTCGTTTTGCCCAATAACAGATCAGAGCTAAATGATTGCTTTCTTAACAAACTATTGTTGCTGGTGCTCTTTCTACTTTTAAGTGCACCAAAGTACACTCAAAAAAATGAAACATATCCATATTATATGGCATAGCCCGCAACGAACTTTGCAATTAGGAAATTTTCAACAATACATCTCGTGGAAAAAGATTGCGTTCAAAGTGTTACTCCTCCAAGAGAACTAGTTTCCCAAAAAAACATACATATGCACTTCTTTTCTGGCCCAACGCTCTAGTCATCTTATTAAAGCATCTAGCCTTTGATGTAGGAGAAAATAGGATGCTTTCAGCCGCATCAACAATATAATGCCTTGCAATGGTAGCTAAAAGGACATTAAGTTCAATTATTCTTTTTACCCGACCTTCTTAGCCGGACCGCTTAGTTTTGGCAATCATAGAAAAATGCATAATATCAATAGCATATATCGAAATGCCCATAAATTCAAAGGTGGGTTTAGAGGAATTGATGACAAAACGGCTGAGATTACGAAAAGTGAATCCTAAATTATATAATGTATTTTTTGCCACATCTCTTTTCGTATGCATTCAAAAAAAGGTTTGTCATTTTTACTAACATATTATTTTTTTTAATGTTGGGTTTTAAGTTAGTTGTGGTGCTCAGTCACCTAAAGAGAATTTTAATTTCATATAATTAAATATCTTCTTCGGTACATTTTACATACTCATTACAAAAAGCTTTTTGTAACACGTATTGATACATTTCCTCTTGATTAAGAGCATATGATGAAATTAAATAACGCACATTTGTCTATTTGCCCGTTCGCCGATTGGAATCACTCTTACGCCTTCAAAATTTTATCTTCAAATTTAATATTTGTAATCATGTTCATCAGGTTAGTTCATGGATTTACGTAACGTTACTATGTAATTGACGATTTTACTTGGCTTTTATAACTTTAAATTCAATCTAACGTTCTTACTCAAAGAAGTCGCCAGCTCAGTCAAAAAAATGTATATGTGAATATGACGGCATGCGAAAATATAAATTTTAATTGCAAAATGCTGCCAAATAGGACAATGAATGCTGTTTGAAATACGATACGTACGATACACGGTACGCATGACAAGAATGACGCAGTCAGCATTCTACCTTCCAATCGAATATGAAACCCAAGTTAGTGATGGGTATTAACAAATTGGTCCCGAACCGAATATAATTTCTTCCTTCTTTTATCTTGCTTTACTTTTCTTTTCCTTTTCTCTCTTCCCTCAATTGCTAAAAGCTTTTGTAGTCTTCTATTTTACAGCAATTATGTTCATTTATTTTGTTTTCAGTTTATGATTAACGTCTTAATTTAATGGATTTTTTTTCTAAAGAAAACCCACCACCTTATTTTTTTAAAGTTTAAAAAAATATTTATAGTTTATTTTCTCTTTTTTATGTTTTACTATTTACAAAAGTTTATCGTCAGTGGTTTATAAAACAGGTTGCATTCGTAAGGAAAGGTTTTACATCAATAGAGCAAAAAAAATAAAATAAAAAAATAAATCGAAATTTGTTTCTTAAAACTAGAGCTTATCATATTATCACGTTTTTTTAAACTAGACATAGCAAAACTAAATAAAATAGTAGACATATAAATTACATTAAGTAAAGAAATTTAGGCGAAATACTTTCCAAACAGATAAATGACTTAAACTAAATCATTAATTTGCAAATGAAAAAAAAAAAAATGTTGCTCTCGGTAGTGTTTGATTTAAGTCTTAAGTAATCTAATTTTCTATATATTTATTTTACTAATGACTTTCTCTTAATTTAAAAGAATATAAAAAAATTTGTAGGTGAATAAATTACAATAATGCGAATTGGTTAAAAAAATGCGTAAGTCTGTTTAGAAAAAATGATATAAACAAAAATAAAAGGAATGTATATATAAAATAATAAATTCAAGGGAACACAAGTGTCAAATACCTAGTATGATTAAAGAAAGCAAGAAAAAAATATATCTCTAATAATCAATCGCCAAAAAAATCTTTAAAATAAACTATACATTAATAAATATGTCAATTTTAATTATTCAATCGAAAGAATGTATTTCTCGAAGATATTGTTTGTAGATATTTGCGGCAAGCGAAGAAAAACTCCCCGAAATTTTCTCTTTTTCAATACTTTTTGCCTTCGAAGGCTAGGCGAAAAATTTTTCAAGCCAGCTATTAAAAGTTCTAGGCTCTAAGGGCTAATGTTGAAACAGACTTCAGCTTTCATATTGACAGAAAGAGATGGAGGAAACAGACTCGACATTTCTTTTTATTATTTGTGTTCACAACGTCATCTTTGAACACCGCTATTCTTGTGAAAATAAAAAGCAAACAAAAAAGTGATGGTTCTCTTTCTTAGAAATAAAGTGCTTATTGGAGTTATTAAGCCCGACGCTTTCGTTGGGATAATGGGAACCTACTTTCCGAAAGAATCACTTTATATATAATTTAAACTGAAAATTCATTAACGTATTTGCTTAACAATATATACAATATTTTAAAGATAGCTTTGGAAATCAATTTCATTCCATAGTTAGTCAAAATATCAATAAAGAACTTTCTCTTATTATTCAATATAAAAATAATCACTTTTTGTCTTATTTATATTTGTATTGGAAATCTACTATTCCGGCAAATTCCACTTTTTTTAAGATTTGCCATAAATTCCATTAAGCTTTGTTTAGTCTTATACTTCTTTACTTTGAATTTATATCTGCTTCTAGTTTCAATTTCTAAAATCTAATCGCCTGTGTTTCTATGTTTAAAAAAATACTAAAAATTTCCTTTTGTTCAACTTTTCTAATTAACAGCTTTTCTAATAATGTTTCAGGAGAAAGTCTTTAAAACTTACAAAAGTGTATCGATATTGATTTTAAATATTTTATGCTACCTAACTATTATCAGTTACTATACGGCGCAGCCTTTACGAGTGCCATACATGATTTTCAATTCCGGATAGATGATTTTGCGTATCAATTGATTTGTTTTACTGGCCAACATTGCTCGGCGATTGTCCTTTTTTAAGACTTTAATTCCCGGTTTATGAACGAGAAAAGCATTGTCCAATATATGGAATTCATAATCTAAAACGCACAAAGCGTAGCCCTGATAGACAACGAAGACCAAAGATTATGTTTTATTGTGATCTCAAAGATTTTATTAAAAAAAAAAAACAATGATTGGCTACCTGTGTCATTTTATCACTTTTGCCTTCCCAGCTTAAGCGTTCGTCGTAGTGAGGTTCAGCATGAGTTCCAATATAAATCGGCTCCCAGTGCACAAAGTAACCGGTACGTTTACCTATGTGGAAGACACACAAGTCATCTGTTTCATTGGCTGCCATCCATTCTTTAGATTTTGGTACACCATGGCAACTGGCACATACGCGCTTATGGAATGGTATTGCTTTACCTGTACGAAGAAACTCTTGCAACTCGGTTTTATCACGTGGAACTGGAGCACTACCCTCCACTTCAAATATCGACAAGGGGAAAACGCTAAAATTCAAAGTCATTAAACGTTTTTATCGAAAATTTTTGTATAGAAGAGAAGTGCTGTTATAGACAACCATTCTTTTTAGAGAATATCAATTTTCGAATACCCGACAATACGTGACATTTTTAGCAGATTGCGGATTATTGCTATAAAAAAAATTTTTTTTTTTTTTTGCTGATTCGCTTTCTTGAAATGAATTTGGGAGTGACAGACAGTCATTTTCAAACTAATCCACGGAATTCCAATTAACACTATCGAAATCAGCTATTTTAATTTTTCAACATTAAATTGTAGGTAAACAAAGGGAAGCGAATTTTAGCTGAAGAATAAATATATTTTTTAAGTCGCTTACACTGAGTACTTGGATATACGTACACATTTACATTTGATGAACATAATATTTAAAGAAAAAGAAGCAAGGATACTACAATCGGGTAAGGCCGCCGTTAGATACTTTACACCGTTTCGCCCTAATGGGGTTTGTTCACTCATTTTTTTAATAATACACCAAAAACTATACATTATTTCTATGTAAATGCGTAATTCTCATGAAAGCCAATTTGTTTGTTCAATATTGTCCAACATTTTATTATTTTCGATTGCTTGTGTTCGGTGATCATCCTTGCGCCAAATCACATCAGTATACCGAACTTCAGCACAATATCTCGAATATTGTGACCAGAATATTGAACCAAAAAAATACGCGGACAGCCAAGCTTAGATTCAGAAAATGATTTATAATAAAAATTGGATCTATCTATCTCTATCTATTAAGTCCCTCTGGACGTTAGATACGTCCGCAAAGCATTCATTTACCCTGTACGACAAGTCAAGTCAAGTAGTATACAATTAAACATCATTCCTATTTACCGTGGTGCCGTCCGATGCAAGTATGCCTCGTTACGTGCAATCATTTCTAAGAACTTTTTCATTAAACCTGGGCTGGGATATAATTCAATATCCGAAGCTAAAATGAAATGCGTAGTCGCTGCATCTCGTGCTATATTTCGGCCAACATTAACTGGATATAAAAGTTTCTTCTGCGTTTTGTATAGGTGACCCAGAGAAACATTGACGTACGGCGCAGGCAGACTGCAATTGTAGCCCGTTTTGAGGACAGCATAATGCTTGGGCACGGTTTTTGGGATATGTTTAGTACTGAAGAATATGTGAAATGTGACAAACATACGCACAAGGTTACTCTCGGGCAGACAGCCCCTCAAATACTTAATGGAATCTAAAGTAGGTTGAAAATCAGTACCAGGAGCATGCATCGCAATGCTAATAGGAGCATTCCATCTAAAAAGAGAAGATTGTAAAGCAATTAAAGGAGATTATATATATGCCCAACTCATTTTTTAAACGCCCGTTTTTTAAACGGTTTCGATATAACATGATTCACCAACATTTTTTTTTCGCCGGCCTTCTTGTTCTAACACGAATCAAAGAAATAAACATTTATTTTAATTTTAATTGTGACAGTGTTTGCAGAAACTTGGATACCAAGAATTATATAAACAATTTGAGAAAACAGAAAAAGAATGCCACCGAAATGCTTTATAACACGACAAAAACTAATAAGGGAGGAAATTCTTGATTTGAAATATCTACCGATGACAACATTTTTGATCTAGTCCGTAGCAAACGTGCAAGCTTGTTACGAAGTAGCGAAGAATAGTTGGGAAATTGATATTTTTTCTAATTTCAATTACACAAACAATTTTTATAAACACAACAAACGTAACATAACCACAAAGAAAGATAATGCAACCACGTTGTCTTGGACTGAATATTAACTGTACGCCAATATAAATTTGTTTTTGTCATTATTACTTTTCTTGCAGGTTTTTTTGGAAAGTTTGTAGACTTTTTTATCTTACATGATTTTTCAAAATTGTGGATTATATTCCCACACGGAACACATCTACCATGTAAAAAAAGAGTTGGGGGGATATGCGTTATAATTTTCTTACCTTTCTAGCAACGGTACTAGATTATCCAAAAACGTGTAATCTGAATGAGTTGTGTAAGTCACGGCCTCATGACATTTTAAAACACCATGATCTGCTCTTATATAATTGCTTAAAACCCAAAAATCTCCTCTTTGAAGAATTTCTGGTTCAAAAGGACGATCGTAGCACTTCAATAAGCTACGTAGCCGTTCGTCAAAGTCTTTTTCGTCTCCAGTTACTATATAACCATCAGTGTTAGTGTTGTTAACAAAATTCTGGGTTTCACTGGCCGAATTTTGGCCTATATTCCCTATAACCAGAGCGGGATCTCCGATATTAGGATCCATTTCGGGAGTATCGGAGTCCTTAATCGGTTGCTGCGTGTCAGTAGCTCCCGGAAATCCACCAGCGTCACTGGGAGCGGACGGTGATGAAGTTGGAGCTTGCAAATAAGAAGATGAAGATGGCTGTTGATCCTATATTAAAGAGAGTAGTTTATAAAAATCGTTAATATTCCTGTTTACAAAAAAAACTTACATTTTTTACTAAACCATCTTTGGCCATTACATTCACTTGTTGCGGTTGCTGCTCTGCTATGAAGAATTGTGAGCCCGCAGTGAAGTTATTATTACCGCCAATCATTACATGACTGCATATGTACAAAATAACTGCAATATTTATTAGAATACTACAGCGCAGCAACCAGTTACGTCGCGTGAACATTTTCTGGCCCAACGGTTCAAAACGCATTTTACTAAAATTGATAAGAAAGATATAATGGATTTATTAAGTAATTTGTTAATAATTTATTATCTAATCGTTCCTAGATTTCTTATAAGTTTTCCAGTAACTTAACTCTAAGAGGCTGACATCTATCTGATCATATTTGTCAGTTTTCAGCAATTTTAAGTTTACCTAACCCGTTACCGGAGGTTCCATACATACATGTTTCCTTTCTTAGCCGTGCGGAGCTGGTAAAATTGTTTGCACAAATATGTTTACGCGAAAACTTGAAAAGCTTTTTAAACCTTCCATAGACTTCATACACCTATTTTATAAATTTGCTTGTTCAGGCGAGATGAAACTAATTTGTAATTTTTTTGAATTCTTTTATTTTTATTTGAAATTTTTATCAAGTAATATCTAGCGGGAAAATGTACGATTTGTAATTAAAAATATAGCAAAGATATAAGATATATATACATAGACTTTATGGGAAATTTATTTCGTGCTAAAATAATTTTTAATACCAGACTGTTTAGATTTAACCTCAGCATTAACGGGAATTGGCGATTTTTTGCCATTTTGTATTTTAGGTTTCTTTGTTTCAGGAGACGACATAGTTTTGCTTTTAACTAAGGATTGGTTCACAGATTTTGATTTCACGGTTATAACAAAGCCATCGTCATCGAGAAATGTTTGAGGTTTAACATCTGCTTCTTTCTTAATATCATCTAGCTTTCCTTGTTTTTCTTGTGGCGATTCATCTTCTTCGTCATCGGAATCGATAATTCTCCGCCTCTTGCAACTGTTTGACACGTGAGCTTCTTTGTCTTCCAATTCCACATCAGAAGATATTATATCTCGCTTCAAGGCTTCCAGCTTTTCTTCTTCATCAGAAGACTCTATTTGCTCAGCATAATCCTTCCCTTCTGCTGCGTCTTCTTCCCCGAAAAGTTGTATGGACGCATTAACGGGTTCCTCTCCAGTAGTATTGGTAAATGAACAAGGCTTTTCTTGTTTCTTAAAAAAATCTTGTTTTTTCTTTGGGGCAACTTCCAGTTTTTTGATGTTTTTAGATTCATCAGATTTTTTCTTAGGAAGGCCCGCAGTAAAATAAGTATTAATCCCTTTTTGGTTTTTAATAAGCTTTGTAGGAGAATTTTTATTAGAAGTTCGCTTGTCTTTAGAACTGGTTTGGAATTCCGTAGGAGAAGTTTTGCCAACTTTACAGCTTGTTGCCAACTTTTCATCACTATCATATAGTCGATCATCTGTTTTACAGACTGTTTGTACGTTTTGATATACTTTATTGCGAGCAGATTCTTTTTTTGTTGAATTTTCCTCTAAGGTTAGAGAACCATTCGCCTGGTGTTTTAGGACTTGTTTTAATTTAGCATCCTTTGCTATAGCCATAGGTTTAAAATTTGCGCCTGCAGACTTGGCTCCTACAAAAATCTCTACTGAGTACAGCATAGATTTTAATTTCTGCAGCTTACATTCTGCCAACTTTGATTCTTCGACGATTTTGCCTAGAATAAAAGATTCATGGCATTAACATTAAGTTAAAACAAGCCAAAACACTACAGTAGAGTACCATTAAATACGCTCCGCTAAGTCGGTTAATAAAGTTATTCATACAACGACTTTTCAAAATAAGGTCTTATAAGTGAAATAGTCGAAAAAGTGGTTCTTTGTTGGGTCAAAACGAGTAAGCTTATTAAATTTGATCAAGACCTCAAAATTGAATGTTAAACAAAAAAAAAAAACAGGGACAGACATCAGCAGACATTAGACGGACAATAAAAGGAGTTGAATGTCAAGTCATCGTCCGCACAAGTAGGGTATAAAAACATCAAATCAAAAAGCTGAATTTATTGATTCTACTTACAAACTTCTCTAATACTGTCTTCCTTTAAGTGCTCTTCAGCCCACACAGCAAAGCGTTTATCGTATTTGCTTCCATTAATCTGCTCTTGTTCTTTTAAATAGAGCAACAAAATTTCTTGGACATCTTCGAGTTCCAGTTCATAAAGCTCCAACAATTCAGTAATTAATAAGCGGCGATCAAAATTAATAGTACTATTTTTTAAATCTCTTTCTAATTTCATTCGTGACATTTTTTCAAATTATGCAGGCAGTCTATTACAAATTGAAAATGTTCTCACAAATGCTTTTTTCCCGATTACTATTTTATTTTCACAACGTTCGTAGATTACATTACTTCATTTACAAGAGTTGCGATAAACAAGCGGAATGAAACAGATATTTGATGCAGGGTTGCTGCTTTTATAAAGTTTCTGTTATTAAAAGAAAAATGGTCACGATTGTGTTGGGGGACTTTTGCCGACGGCTTTGGAATTAACATAAAGTTCGCTCGTAAATTAGCAGAGTATATTTAACGTTGGCTTTGCTTGCCTTTAGATGTAAATTAATGTAAATTAATTTAAAGTTAAAAAAGTAAAGAAAAACCGCAATTTTATAAGCGGCTTGTATAAACGGTTTAATTATTTTCTGTTCATTTTCACTTAATTTTATTTATTTATATGCTTTATTCACTACGCTGTTGTTTTTGTTGTTAAATGGCCGAATTGTTTTTTATTGATTAGCAGAGAATTTGGAACAAATTGGGGACTTTTGCCGACGGCTTTGCAAATTAGTATAGAGTATTACGTCCTTTCTGTAAATTAGCATAGAGTATTACGTTCTATCTGTAAATAGCATAGAGTGTTACGTTTGCTCTGTAAATAGCATAGAGTATTACGTTCTTTCTGTAAATTAGCATAGAGTATTACGTTTGCTCTGTAAATAACAGAAAATTTAGCTACTGTTTTGTTTAATTTGATAATAAAAAAAATTATGGCGGTCTACTTTTAAGCTAACTTGTAATATTAAATAAGTTCAGTTCGCGTATTTTCCAAAACACTAAACATCTAGATGATAGAAGAGCAAAAGCGACCAAGTCAAGGAAAAAGTCGGAGAGTCGGAAACAATCGGGAAACCATTAAAAAGAATAAGAATTTCATATATATATATATATTTTTATTGTGAATTGTACAGACCCTCAAACGAATAGATCGCAAAGATCTATATATCAAAACAAGTGCACCATCGAAAAGTAGACAAAGTTGAAAAATGCAACAACAAATTCGGTAAAGTAAAAAAGCCTTCAACGACGTTATGCAGTATAGCAAACGTTATGATCGTTTTATGAGTTGTAGCTATTCTTCCTTACATCAGACCGAGCATATGCGTTTCATGTGGTCTTGGTAGTTGCAGTAGATTTTGCATTGATTAGTTTGGGCATTACAAATTAGGCTCAGCAAGAGGAAGACCAGCAAAATATATGACTACCAAGAGAAAGACCAGCAAAATCCATTATGATCGTTATGTCTAGATGATTCAAAAAGAAGACTACAAGAAAAAAACTGTATGGAGTGTGCAATAAGACGGATCCGAGTTAGTTATCTTTTTACGCAGATTAGTAAAAAAGAGAGGAAAATAATGTGCCACATGCGCTCTTTCCATATGTTTTCTTATTTGCCGAGCGTCAGCGGAACGACGAAATTAGCATATCCTTCCAGCAGATTGGGCGATACTTTGTATACATATTAATAAATGGTAATTTTAGATAAAGCGAATGGAAAAATATTTTCACTGAAAGCAAAATGAATAAGAGTGCAACTACATAAAAACTTTTCTTGCTTATGCGGTTGCACACTCGTTGCTTTCAATATGATTAACATAAAACGTCCAAACGTCATAAGGCAGAACTTGTTTTATTTTTATTTAGCGCTAACACTCACGAATTTTATAACAGCGTACAAAAAAAAAAGATATGTATTTTCATTTATCAAAATGTTAAATTCAAAAATTCGTTCTACCTTCCTAAATTCAGTGAGCACGGAGTTTTCCTGTTTGGTCTTCACTGAAACATGGTTGAAGCCGGATCTACATTCGTCGGAACTTTTCCATAATTCGTTTCAAGTTTTCAGAAACGATCGTATGTATCGCAATGGTGGTGGTGTTTTAATTGCCATTTCTTCGGCACCCCCCATCTATTCGTTTGAATTTCCAGCTACTCCCGATGTTGAATTTATCGCCATTCGAGTGAAATTTCCTAATAAACACTTATATGTGACCTGCTCCTATATTCCCCGAAATTCGGATATCTCTGTATATAAGAAACAGGCCGCCCTCATTTGTGAAGTGGCCAAGCAATCTAAACCTACCGATATTGTCCTTGCGTTGGTGACTTCAATTTGCCTCAAGTCAATTGGTTTTACAGTGATAGTTCTGGCTGTTTGATTCCTACCTCAACATCTGATAAAGCCGTTGTGTTCTTCAATGAATTATTTGATAATAATTTAGTTCAATACAATGGTACCCCTAATTGCAATGGTAGATTTCTTGATCTCTGCTTTGCAAATTTTCCTGAGGTTTGCGTTAATCGTTGTCTTCCGTTTAGTTTACCTGAGGATCCATATCATCCAGCATTGGGTGTTTCCTTTCATTACAAGTATGTTGGTTCGTTGAACTTCTATAACGTTCAAAATTCAAATTCTTCATATAAACTTTATGATTTCCATAAAATCAATGTTTCCATACTAAAATCACATCTTTCTCATATTGTGCTCGATTTCTCAGGGGGAAGCATTGATAGCTTACTGTCGTCGTTCTACAATATATTAAATCAAGCTATTTCTGCATCCGTTCCGATCAAGCAGTCTCGTCCTCGAAGCAAGAGTCCCCCGTGGTTTAATAAAACAATTAAATACTACAAGAATAGGAAAAACAAGCTTTTCAAAAAATTTTCGAAAAGTGGTTCTTCTTTCGACTATTTCGCTTACTCTGTTGCAAGGCATAAATTTAATTCCCTCAACCGCCAATACTACTGCAGATACCTTCAGTTTGTTAAATCCTCCTTGTTTGCTAACCCTAAATACTTTTTTAATTTCGTTAAATCCAAAAGAAAAATCTCCATAAATCCGTCGTTTGTGTCTTTTAATGGCTCCGAGTCCTCGGATGATTTTGAAACCTCAAATCTCTGTGCGGAATACTTCCGACAGAACTTTTCAACTGCCAATTTTGATTTATCGGTAAACTATCCATATCCGATTTCTAATTCGATTTCAATTCCTAACTTTGTTATATCTGAAAATGACGTTTTTGAAGGATTGAGCTCTCTGAAATATAATTGTTCGCCTGGACCTGATGGAAGCCCCTCATGTGTACTCATATCTTATGCTGGCGAGCTTTGTGCTGTTATCTCAAAGTTTTTGAATAAATCTTTGAATTTAGGTGTTTTCCCTTTGTGTTGGAAGACTTCTTTCCTTATTCCTATTCACAAAAGTGGTAGTAGGCAACTTGTAGAGAACTACAGAGGCATTGCCAAGTTGAGTGTCTTACCTAAACTGTTCGAGCGAATTGTGGCTCAGTATATAGCCTTTTCCATGAAATTGTATATTTCTCCTTTCCAGCATGGTTTTCGAAAGCGAAGATCTACGGTGACCAATCTGTTAGAGTTTACTTCTCATGTTTTCAAGGCTTTTTCTAGTGGTTCTCGCACTGATGTCATTTACACTGACTTTAGCAAAGCGTTTGATATGGTTAATCATAGACTACTTAGATTTAAAATCCAGACCTCTGGCTTTCCTCTCTTCTTAGTGGAATGGTTAAGCTCTTATCTGCATGGTAGATCATTCAGGGTTTTGTTTAACCTCATTACCTCGGATGAATTCCCCGTGACTGAAACTAGATCTAAATAAATGTAAGAAGCTTTCTTTCTTAAGAAGGAAGTCGTTCAGTACTCAATACATCATTGATTCGCACAGGTTGGAAAACGTCGATTCGTTCATAGATTTAAACGTAACCTATAGTCGAATAATAGGTTACGTTTCAATTTGCATATTGAGTCCTCGTTAAGCAAAGCTAGGTCCGCGCTTGGTTTTATAAAGAGGTGGTCCAAAGAGCTTGATGATCGTTACATTACGAAAAGGCTTTACACGTGTTTGGTTAGACCTATACTTGAGTATGCCTCTGTTGTGTGGTCTCCTTCATATAGGTGCTACGTAGATTCAATTGAATCTATACAAAAGCAATTCTTACTGTTTGCCCTTAGGAATTTGGGTTGGGACCCGATTTCCACTCTTCCACCCTATGAAAATAGGTTGCTTCTGTTATCCTTACCGTCACTCGAGAAACGTAGATTTGTTCTTGAGGTTTCCTTCTTAATCAAATTAATAAATGGTGCAATTGACTCGCCCGCATTACTTCTTAGGCTTTAATGTCCCTAACCGCTTCTCTAGGCACTTTATGTTGATAAAGCTTAGTCAATGCAAATATAATTTTGAACTGTTTAACTCTCTCAGAGTTGTTTGCAAGAACCTAAATGACGTCTATCATTTATTCTCATTAACGGACTCTTTAAAGTCCATTAAAGCAACATTGCTTAATACGCGCTATTTACCTATGTCGTACTTAAACTGACTTAACCTTAAATATGTCATTATGAGTCGAAAATTAATTTGTTGTTAACAATTATCGGTTGCCAAGCTTATGCATGTTTGCGATGGCTTAGGAGTTCACTTGCAATTTGTTTCTGTATCGGTTGTGGGTGTGGCTCTATGCTAGTTGTGTACATGCTTTTTTTTTTTCTTTTTTTCCTCCTTATTTGTTTTATTGTACTTATACTAAGTTTTATTATTAATTAATTTTAAGATTTACCTAAGAGTCAATTGAACTCGACTGCCATTTTGTTTTAGTTGAGTTTCTAGTATAAGTGGAATAAATAAATAAATAAATAAATAAATAAATAAATAAATAAATAAATAAATAAAAAAATAAAAAATTACATGAATTTTGTAACTGCTTATAAAAGAAAAAGATATGTTATAAAATATAAAATTTTTTGTCGAGCATTTGAAGGTATTTCTTTTAATGTATAAAGTAGCAGATATATTAATGCAATCTCATATGTCAAAAAAAGTGCTGTGAAACGTTAAACTTTTCTTATGTTGGAGGTATTTGGTAATATAACCATTAGAGATTTCTGTAAAGATATTTTACAATAATAAGTACCATGTATTTAAAAATAAAAAGTTATTAATTCTGGTTTTAACAGACATCTAACAATTTACACATTCTTTACAATGTTCACGCTATTCCATTGTATTCTTTATCTGATCTGCTTTACTTTAATATGGTTCAATTTTTAATTTTTGCTTCCATCGCGAAAGAAAAAGGCATATTAATTTTGTTGTTGCCTTTGCAACATCCATAAACAAGCGATTGATTAGGCGTTGGCTTATATGCGATACGGTAAGCTTCGGTTATGTCCGTCGGTGCATGGGTTTTCGTTGTAATCAATATAGCGAAGCCAGAGATGGCTAAGTAAAACATGGCTTTAGTCATCCATGACATTTAAAAATGGGTGTACCTTTGTTTATAATAACTAAGAAAATTAAGATATAAAGAAAGCCAAACATTTCAAAAACTTCAGTCATCATTAGATTATAATATACACAGTGTATCCGACTCATACTTTTAATTTACCGATAAAAATTGTCCCGATTGTGCAAATGACATAGAAAGCTTTACGTCAAGTAATTCAAAAAAAGTTTTTCAAGTTTAAGACTGTTTAAGACTGTTTAATGACATTTTATATAGTTTCGATCCGGAATTTCGCTATTTTAACAAAGTGTTTACAACTGTTCAAGACTGTTTAAGAGTGTATAATAAGATTTTATATGCTTTCGATCTGGAATTCGACAGAAAATTTCAATCAAATTTCAAATCAAATTAAACAACGGAAGTAATAAAATTTCAAAATGCAGTTATTCAATTAACTATCAAAGAAATTTGAACACATTAAATATTGAATTTATTCATCCATATTACGATGTTTATAGTTAGACGTTCTGCAATTAACTAAACTAATCTACCGGAATTCTCAGCCACATGAACACCTTCGGAAATATTTAATTTTCAAATTTGTCCGCTTGCTTTGGTTCATGATAAAAATGAAAAAATTTGAAAAACCTTAATTTGCGCGTGAAGTTAACGATTCTTAATATGGAATGATTGGATTACGATTGTTGATCACTTTTCAGCATCAATTATTAAAAATGTTTACTTTTCAATTTTCAGACAAATACTTTTTTAATTATTGAGAAGTGTAAACAAATGTGAACGCTTATTCTCAGATGTTGGCAATTTTTATACAAATTACTGAGAATAAGAAAATAAACAAAAAGCATTAAAAATTTTGTTACTTAAGAAATGTGTGCTCTTCTTTACATCTCTTTGCAGTTTATTAAATAAATCACGACTTAAATATTGCATTTTCTTTCATGCTTTGCTGTTTTTTTGTCATGTTGGCTACCATCAAATTCGTCGTTACCAATGCCATATTCCATATTGATAGGTATAATTTTTTTGAATAAACGGCGACACCGGCATAACCACCCGTTTACACAACCAATATTCTATATGCAAATACTACTACAGCTTTTGAATTCATATGTTTTTGTAAATTTCTTTCACACCACCTTTTGAATTCATATGTGTTGTATATTTCTTTCACACCTTTTGAATTTTAAACAATTTCATATGTTTTTCAATCGAATTTCCGATTTGTTGGTATATCGCCAATCTTACTTCATACGAACTGAAAGGCGTTAAGCTTTCGTACAAAAGTTCATAAAAGTTTTGCATAATAATTTCTCGATTCTTTAATGCAACAGGCGCTTGTAAAGAAATAGACTAATTTTTTCAATTATTCTCAATTGTACACAAACTATTGGTAACATTTGAGAGTAATTAAATGAGCGAGTCTGAATATAGTCACATCTGGGAAAATATTGAAAAAGTTAGTCTGCATTTGTTTACAATTGAGAATAATTGAAAAAATTATTCTGCATTTGTTTACAATTGAGAAAATATTAAAAATAGGAAAGGTAGAGTTTTACATTTCCATATACTGCATTTTACAGAACTGTGAGAATATGGTTAAAACGCGATTCCGGACAGTACTGGCCAAGTGTTTGTCAGTATATGCCATCAGGATGTACATGTATCGGTTATGTCCAAGATACCCGTCAACTGTACATAGGCCAAGAAAATGGCACCATAATACAATACTCTCGGAAGATTGCAATCGCCTATCCATTTTTTTGGAATTTTCGTTCCATGATGGATCAAAAGCAAATCGGTAAATGAATATGTTTAAATTTAGATTATTTGATATTGTATTTTTGATTTGTGTTTTTATTTTTTTAAAGGTATTCGTCAACATCATTGTAGAAACTGTGGAAAAGCTATTTGTGACAATTGTTCCAGTAATCGTGTAAATATTCCTAATATGGGATTTGAATTTGATGTGCGTTGCTGTAATCCTTGTTACAATCAATTGCAAACT